>NC_136761.1:2362500-2962500 GCF_936440315.1 Barbus barbus
ATCTATCTATCTATCTATCTATCTATCTATCTATCTATCTATCTATCTGTCTATCTGTCTGTCTGTCTGTCTGTCTGTCTGTCTGTCTGTCTATCTATCTATCTATATATCTGTCTGTCTATCTATATATCATCTATCTATCTATCTATCTATCTATCTATCTATCTATCTATCTATCTATCTATCTGTCTGTCTGTCTGTCTGTCTGTCTGTCTGTCTGTCTGTCTGTCTATCTATCTATCTATCTATCTATATATCATCTATCTATCTATCTATCTATCTATCTATCTATCTATCTATCTATCTATCTATCTATCTATCTATCTGTCTGTCTGTCTGTCTGTCTGTCTGTCTGTCTATCTATCTATCTATCTATCTATCTATCTATCTATCTATCATCTGACTATTTCTATCTATCTATCTATCTATCTATATCTATCTATCTATCTATCTATCTATCTATCTATCTATCTATCTATCTATCTATCTATCTATCTATCTATCTATCTATCTATCTATCTATCTATCTATCTATCTATCCATCCATCTATCTATCTATCTATCTATCTATCTATCTATCTATATTTCATTCATGCTTCAAAACCTAGTTATCGTGTCGGTAATTTGGCCAAGGCCACCAAAATATAAAGTACTTTTGTCATCGTGTGAGCCACACTGGTCAAAATGTTTAGTTGTTTTTTCACCCTGACAGTCAACCATGGAAATTAAGGTTTTATAAAAATAAAAAAATCTGATATTTGTTGAGAAGAGTCAACAGTACATAGAAAAAAAGTATATGAACATTTGTATTTATACAGTACATTTATTTTTGTACGAATGTATTACATGTAAAGTAGTGTGAAGTGTAACAGTGCGCTCTGTTTGGATGACAGTTACTGCACTTCTTATGTATGCCATATTTCCTTTCAAAAATACAAATTTACACTTTACTGTATGTGGGATATTGATTGAAAGAGACTGTTTCAAAATGTTTGAATTATTGATGATATGGTCGATCTCCCAATTTTTAGCTGCACCCTTCAGCCATTGTAAGGCCATGATTGATAACATTATTTGATCTGATATACACCTCTGTCCTTGGCCTCTTCTGCCTCTTCCTCTGTTTGGCCTCTGTACACTTCCATGCATCCTTACTCCTCTTCTTCCTCTCGGCTCTTGACACTGAATGTTTTCTGGATGTTCATCCATCGTCAGAATTTGTAACTCTTGTGTTGTCCTGTCTATATATACTTTCCAATTGAAGGGTCATGAAATGAACCTTTGAGCTATTTCAGAGAATTGGTTGATGATTATGTGAATGAGTGAATAAGAACTGGAGAAAATCAGATGAATTATGCATAAAATGCAGTGGTTCTAAAAATAGTCTTCATTATCGTTATACATATTTTTCTTTGTCCAGTAGGTGCCACTACAAGACTGTTTGACATTATATTACAGTTTTTTTTAAATTGCTTAGACACTAAAAGTGATACTTGCATGTACATTATGTGTGAGTGCTGTGACAAACTCCTGTGCAAAAGACACACGAAAGTAGTGTTTTACATTTTTCACATCTGTGTGTAGTTTGACGTGTATGTGGCTAATTATTTTATGTTTGTGTGTGGAGTTACTATACAAAAATACAATTTTTAAAATATTTTTCAAAGAAGTGTTTGCTTTTGCAAGACGTGTGTGATGTTTTGTATGTAGTTTGTGTGTGTTGTGGTTTTGTGTGTAGAGTTTTGAGAAATGGAGCCATAGTTTCAAAAACTGTGTAAGCATTTTGAAAAAACTGTAATATCCAACAAAATTCCTCTGCTCACAGTATTAGATATTAGCTGCATTAAAACATATTTTGTTGCACCTATTGGCACACTCACTCACAACACACACACACACTCACTCACAACACACACACCTACCTAATGGACATAAATCCGTGTGTGTGAGTGTGTGTGTGTGTGTGTGTGTGTGTGAGAGGCTCTGTGTTTCCTGCAGTGGCCTGTAGTCTGGGCTGTAATGGTAGCGCTGATGACAGCTTCTCTTTCTCAGGCCGCTGCTTTCACTGTTAGAAGCAGTCAGATATCCGTCAGCACATCAGCAGCCGCACCACTACAAAGAGCTTGTGACTATCATAATAGTAACCAGCTCCCAATCAAAACATTTACACAGGAAAGTGAAACACAAACATTTTGTGTCGGCAGGTCGGGGCAAATCTCTGGCGCTCGGGCTGAAACGTGTTTGTGGTTCTGCTTCATACCGCACTGGCAGAGATACCGTAGAGACGGCCGAGGACGGACAGGGCCGCTGGGAGGAGGCTCGTGGTTTGAGGATCAGCTTTAATGGTGCACCCTACATCCGTTTATTATGTGCTAAAAGATTTTCAGCTGGAGGGCTCGCTTTATTACCGTGTCATGACCCCCTGGCTGTCTGATGTGAAACCAGGGAGTTACAAAACTATCAAACAAACAAATAAATAAATAAATAATTTCTTATTTCGTCCATTTTCTAAAATTACATAATAATAATAATAATAAATTAATAAGAACTCTAGTCAAACTTTAATTGAAATGAATATGAAAGCAGAAAATATAAAAATAAAATCTAATTCACATCTCAACCCAATCTTGGAAGAAAAATATAAAGATTTTATTTGATTGTCAAATTATTTTCATGACTATTAAGTGTAATTCTCCTTATTTCAATGTGTCCTGATTCAGGGTGTCGGTCGATTATAATTTTTAATCTAAGTAATTAAAAAGTACTGTGTATTTATTATGTATATGTAAATACACACAAATATAGTATATATTTTGAAAATATTTACATGCATATAAATTTATATATTTATATTATTACATTTTACATTATATATAAATATATTTAATATATAAACAACACATTTTTCTTAAAGGGGTCATATGATGTTGCTAAAAAGTTGGTGTAATGCAATGTGTTTATGCGGTTTAAGGTTAAAAAACATTATTTTCCACATATTGTACATTATTGTTGCTCCTCTAAGCCCCGCCTTTATGAAACTTGTTGATTTTTACAAAGCCGTGTCCTGGCGCTACGACACAAAAACAATAAAACCCATTATAAACGAGGTATTTGTTTCATTCAGTGGGGACATAATTACTGATTATAATGACTTAGGCCGTGTTCACACTTGACGTCTTTTTTGACTAGAAAAAGTTGACAAGAGCGTTTTTTTAATGAAAAACAAAGCTGGCAGCGTCTGTTACAAATACCAGCTGAGAGCGTCTTTTGTTGCCATAGCAACAGCTGCAACAGTAGCCTAGCGCTGTGTACTGTAGAAATGTCAAGAAAGAGTAAAAAGTTGGCTCTTGCGTTAGCTTTTGAAGTTAACGGGAAAGAAAATGTCGATTCACAACGACGTTTGTGGGTGCACGACATTATATGGGGAAGGAACCAATATGGTGCTTACAACAATTTAGTCCAGGAGCTCCGGTTGGATGGTGCACGGTTTGCGGTATATTCTATATATCTTCTTGTTGTTATGGAAACGACAGATCTCGCTACTCGCTTGTCATTGGTCAGCTGTCAAAAAGGCGCTTGACGTAGGGCGTTTTTTTCAGAAAAGTTGAACTTTTTTCAACTCGAAAAAACGCTCTGAGCTGCAGAAAAAGACGCCGGCGGTGGCGTTTTAAAAAGCGCTCAGGACTTTTTTGAAAACACGGTTTACTCCATAGGATTATAATGTAAAACAGACGCCGACAGCTTCGAAAAAGACGCCAAGTGTGAACACGGCCTTATACTGTCTTTTTACACGCCGCGTAAAGATTACCATGTCTGCATTTATGATCGGAGAAACGGCAAACAGCAAGATCTACTCTACACTGCTCAAAACTCGCGTTTGAATCGTCAGTGGCAAATTCTTTCAATAAGAAAACATACTTACAGGCTGTGAGTCAGAAGCACCAGACTGTCCTTGCAAAGTTGGAATTGCCCCACTTTACAGAAACAGCTGGCATTGTAGGCTACTCTCCCAGCTTCAGGAAATAGTCCTCCATAAAATGTGCTGCACACACTCTAATATTTGGGTTGAACTGTTCTGGAAAAGTGTTGTAAATATAACTTAACCACTGATTTCTAGTTGTGTCCTCTTTTGGAAGCCCAAACAAAGTACTTTCGCTTTCACAACGAAACACAGCGTCTCCAGGACATGGCGCCGGCGCCGGCGACAGCAACAACACTACAGCCAGAATAAGAATCACGCCCTCTTTCTTTGCGTATACATTTGGGCGGTGTTATGCAAATCTCCCCACATCGTGACGCAGACATGTGGGGGTGTGTTTGAATGAGCCGTTTTAGGAGGGCGTGGACAAGTCTTAACTTTTATAAAGAATATCTCTTTGGGTTTGAGACTTTAGTCTTTGCAACTTCAGGGATCTTATCTATGTATGAACAGCTTGTAACACTCCAAAGAGAAAGGAAAACTTGAAATAGCATCATATGACCACTTTAAATATATACATGTATGTGTGTGTATTTATACATATATATATATATATAGATAATAAATATGCACACATATATTATGTAAACAAAAACTTTTATTTTGGATGCGATTAATCGATTAACAGCACTACTTTTTATTAATTTATTATTATTATTTAATTTTAGAAAATGGACAAAATAAGAAACTTTATTTATTTATTAAATCAACATTATTGTTACAATTGCTATGCAAATTAGGCATATGCATCAATTTCAATTATTTTGAGTTTAGGTGACATACATGTTGTCGGTTGTCTGTACTTTTTATCTGTTATTTCTCAGGTGAAAAGTTTTTTTTTTTTTATGTGTGTACTGTAGGTGAGCGAGAAATATGACAGACAGACTAAAATGCAGTACAGATGTACCTTTCCTTAATGTGAAATGTAATGAACGGAGTTTGTGAATGAGCGGGTGAGCGGGTGCATTGCATGCGTCTGTCTGCGTCTGCCGTTAACTGCATTCCCAGACTTCTCAGGTCTGTCTTCTTAAGTGGGTCTCTCGTTTTGGTTCCATGGTAAAGTTTCAGGTCCATGACTGGTGTTTTTTGAATCACGCTGAAATGAAGTATAGAGTTTGATAGCATTCCCATTTCATTCCCTGCATGCTTAAGTGTCTGGACAGTAAATTCATCATCTATGCTACTTTTTGAAGTCTGGATGGAATACATTTTGGAAACTCTGCATTCATCACGGGCCCAAAGTCACTGATCTGTGCAGGCAGACTAAGAATTTCATGTCTATTTTCCTTCCAGTTGAGCCTCTGAAGTCTGTTAAAGGGAGTCGCACATGAAAAAAAATGTTAATTACAAAACTGACTGGTGCATGAAAACAAAAGCATGACTTCACAGTGATGAAAGAAAACAGCTCCACAGATCTAAAGAAATGCACAATGGAAAAAAGGAGTAACATATGATCTGTGCACACTGTGATTATATCAACTTTGCCTCCTCAGCTAGTGATATGAGGCTCCGCTTTAATCACATTAATGGACTGTCACACACTAAAGAATATGTGCAGCAAAACATGGGACACCCAGATTTGGAAATGCCTTGTTTCGCTATCCAGGATCATCTTACGCTTGTGTGGGCTTTTCAAAGCAACACTGGATTGGATAACCCTGATCCCCAACTCTAGATGACCAGATTACCAGAGCTCTAAACAGGACTACATATCATCTGACCCCAAACAAATATACATGCAATAAGCGATGGAGTTCTTAAACTAACTCTTGACTGGTTAATTTCTGATTATTGTGTCATTGAAATGAATATACAGTGATAAATAACAGTTTCTGACATCAAGATTGAGAAGCAAAATGACTTAAGTCTTGTTTTCTGGAAAAAAAATACGTTTTTGCTTAAAACAAGATAAAAATCTGCCATTGGGGTACGGAAAATAACTTACCTAAAAGGGAAAACAAGATTATTTGTCTTATTTTTCTTATTTTAAGAAAACAGCTAACAAAATTTTAATAGATTTTTCTAAAAAAAAAAACAAGGCTTAATATCTTAAGTCATTTTGCTTCTCAAGAAAATGTATCTTTGTTTAAGAATGTTTAAATATTTATAATCGAAAACAACAAAAATACTACTTATTTTTATACCTAAAATCCAGCCTGAATTCACCCTTCTGTAGGCATCAAGACATCCAGATTTTTGGATCAAAGTTATCTAACAAAAAATTGCAAACGACACATAAGGAAGGTTTGATCCAGCTCAAAATCTTCAGAAATTCTGAGTTCAGAATATATTTTTCTGTTGAACAACCCATTTTCAAGATCTGAATTTGTTTTATTGGCAAACTTCCAATGTTTATGTTTAATACTTGGGTTAAGGTCCATATTGCTATAGTTTATGAATTACTTTATTACTTTATGCGCAGCAGCAATGCTTTATACTTCTGTGGAAACACACACTGTACCATTTCCATCAACACAAATCAGAGCAACACACAACATGATCTTACATCCATATAATCTCACGTCACACGTCTGTGATTTTCCTGTGAATGGACTATTGTTATTTTAAAAATTACTTGGCAGGGTTAATTATAAGACATGAGATGTGTTAATAGGCCTGGAAAGTATTCTTCATAACTGTTAAAGCTGTCATTAAATTCAGCTTTTCCCAGGGGCTCAAACACATGCCAGGCTGACAGATCTCGAAGTGACCACGATTCTCTAATGAAACTACACAAACATTGTCGGAAAACTGTTTCTTTTCCCAGCACTCGAAGAGCCGTGTGCGAGCGGGGGCAAAGGCGGACAGGAGAGCCATAAGGAATGACTTTTCTGCTCCTGGGTCTCTGTTCATATTCACTCTTAACAGCAAATTAAACAACGGCAGGGCGGGGAGAAACTACAGACACCTCATCCAGATGTGTGAAAATAAATCTGCTCCAGGGTGGAGTGTGTCTTCAACAATCATGGAAATTTCAAATGGTTGTGCCACTAGAAAGGTAATATGTGCAATAATAAAAGCAGTAAATTATTGCTGCGCGGGGCAGAGGTTTCATGCGCGCTGTGAATTACGTGAATTCTCTCGTTGGGCTGTGACCATACATGGGCAAACAGCATCTGTGACAGGTGTTTTAAATAAGCACTCAAGTAAAGAACCCAAAAAGCAACCTGCTCGGAAGATCGTTATTTATAACTTTTGTCAGTCGGCCTCTTCTTTACTTTTGTTGAACTAACCGCTGTTTATGCTTTTCTCCTTCAGGTTGTCTACGTTACTCCAAAGTAGTCCAACCAAGACACAGCTGTTAGTACAGTGGGGTCTGTAACCTTATTAGAAAAAGGTTATAGTCATTTAAGCATGGATGTAAAGATTAAATGTGAACTTTTAAAATAAAGAAACATGATGTGAAATTGTAATGTAAATATTAGCGATTTTGTGACACTGACCATGTTGACTCCTCAAGGGAAACCAAATATTTAGTTTCAAATCTGCATGATAGTCGGGCTATAACAGTTATTTCCAACTGCTTACACACAAAATCCTTACTTGTCACACAATTTCTGAAATCTGACACTCAAACAGCAGAAGCACACACCAAATCTTCAAAACCAGACACTAATTCTCAGCCTTTGACTCATTTTTGCATTTTTGCAAAAACACAACTCATACAATTTTCTATGTAACATACACACACACATCTAACAGGAATTAATATTATGTCAAAGATGTTTGCTTTTGAAATATGTTTGTGATATTTTGAATGCAGTGCTTCATTTTGCAAGAGAAGTGAGGCGTTTTGTATTTTGTGTGTGCAATTCTTGGATTTGTGTGTAAAGTTTTGAAAATAAAAAGAGAAAATTTGTGTTAGCAGTTGAAAAAAACTGTAGCCTGATATAGTTAGTTGATTTTGCACAAATACAATTCTCCAGTTGAAGCAGGAGAAAACAAATACATCTAAGAGCAGCTTACTTTAAAGAAGCAAAATCTTGAAGTGGTGAACAAGTATATAACCCATACTTTAGTATTAGTCCTCCCATCCAAGTTAGCACACACACACACCCACACACACACGAGGATCAGTGAGTAGTGAATACACACACACACGCACCCAGAGAGAAACATATCCTGCTGGTGTTCAGAATCGAACTTGCGACCTCCACGTTAGTCCAGCTCTCTAACCATAAGGCCACACCTGCCCCCAAGACAAGACCAGAATCTAAAGTCACAGGAAAAGCTGCTGATAAAGCACAGGAAACCAGGGCTTCAATACAGAACGGTTAACAAGGGAACAAGGGGAATACCTGGAGAGACAATCGAGGGGAACCAATTATGAAATTAAACTACAAAGGACTGCAAAATTATTACAGAAAATGGGAAATTCAACATAAAAGCCTAAACACAGAAGAGGGAAAACATGACACTAGCCTGGAAGTGCCCAATGCAAAGCATGTTTCTGTGAGTCAGGTGTCAGGGCAGAGAGCTCAGAAAGAGTAATGCTGGGTTCACACTGCACGGTTTTCAAAGTCCTCGATCGCTGCTTTTCTCACACACTGCATGACTGTTGCATGTAAACTGCACGACAGATCAGTGACAGAGGCTCACACATCACACAACGTTTTTATAGGAAGAAGCACTAACAACTCCATCTGGTCTACAAGCTATGTTTCACAGCCAAACACACGAGAGTTGGTATGGGAAATAATTAACTACTTTGAATTTGACGCAATTAAAAATGGAGTGCCTATTGCATGAGACACTGATAAAAAGCATAGCAACACAAAATGAATACCCGTGGCTCCGGATGATATATTGAGGTCTTATGAAGCAAAACAATTGGTCTGTGCAAGAAACCGAACATTGTTTACAACATTATTACCTGTAATCAGAGCTACTAGCCATAAAGTTGGCCCTGAATAAGAGGCGACACTGGCTACAGGGTTCCCATCATCTATTTTTTTTTTTACTTAATTTAACCAAAACCAAAAGGTACATTTTCTATATGAAAATAGTTGAAATGCGTAGTAATTTTTTTGTGTGTTACTTACTATATTAAAGACACCCTTGATAACATGAATGTTAATTGTGATGTCTTTTAAAAATATGCATAATTTTCAGTTGTGTAAAAAAAAAAAAATGAAAAAATGACACATCAACACTGGTGTTAAGGGAAAATACTATTTAAACAAAATTGATTCTTTTAATATTTTCTTTGGCCAGTGTTATTTGCTTTTAGACGAACTGAACAAAAACTGGAAACCATAATTTTCGATTAGACCAAAATGCACTTTAAATAAACAACAAGGCCATTTGACCTTTTCTCAGTGCAGCCTCTCACAGATTGACAGTTCATGGCACAATGTGGACTGTAGGCTAGTGATTGGTTTATGTTCAATTACATGGAAATACATATAACAATATACTGCCATCTAAGTCTCATTTGTCTTTTCTCAGCAAATATTGATATATGTGATTAATTTGATCAAGATTGAATTTGAAAAGAGTGGGAAATAAAGGCATTTTCTCCAGTAGTCTCAGACTTCACTGTACATGTGTGTAAACTCTACAAAAACGGAGCCATCATCATGTAGATCAAAATTAATTTCCCCTGATGCTATTTTTGTTTTCCAAAGCCTGTTCACACAGCAGTTGTGTCTTTAGGTCTAAATTTAACAGTTTTTTTGGAAATGGAAAGGCCAATTGGAAAATAAGGACTAAATATAATCTCCTGTGTGCGAGCAGACAAAAGAGCAATCTGCTCATTTATCGTGGTTTCATCACCTTTGATTACGTTTCCATAAATAGCAGCAGAATGGCTAATACACGCAGCTCTGTTGAATGATGAGGAAGTATTCATCATGCAATGAGTAGGTGAGGCGCTGGATTGGAGACGAGGGGTGTGGCAGATGAAAACGCTATTATATTGTAGGTTTACAGTCTGTTTCCTTTTTGTTGTCTGTCAGCGCTGTGACTCGTCAGCATGACTTGCCCGCGCTCGGCTGCATTTCCACAGCACTGACGTCATGGGTTGACCTTAGCTAGTGTACAGTCATGACACCCATGCACTCAGATGGACCTTGACACAGACGATGTAAGTGTGAATATGGCAAAGATTAGGACAATTGAGGAAATAACACCGCCCTTCATAATCAACATCATTCCTGAAGGAATATACAAATGTTGAACTTTACAAGTGCATGTCTTCCTAAAGTCAACTGAATTAGTCGCTTTGCATTATTGTGCACATGTAAAAAAGTTAAAGACAAAATAGCAAATGGCCATTGACCTTCCTGTCGCCTTAAACAGACTGAATCATGTGATACGTCATAAAGCTGCTGAAACAATAGACATTTATTAAGAAGAAAATGAAGAGGAACCAAAGTGGAATTTGGGATCGATTGCTTCAGTCTGTTCCTGTCTGTTGTGCTGCTGAGAGGATTGCGATTGTAGCTCTGCTTTTTTATGAGTCTTTACCTTACTTTCATTCTCTGTTGTTTAAAGTGATAATATATAACTTAATTCCCACCATATTTCTGGTATTATCTGTCAAACTAATCTAACTAATTTGATCGTTCGCTTTTAAAACCGCGAGTGCAGCGTGTTCGCATTCGTTAGCCAGTTAGCTTGTTACTGGCTGTTCCATTCGCGGTTCTATTCGCGCCTATTATTGTTTTCTTTTTCTCACTCCGTTTTCATTTCTCTCTCGCTCTCGTCGGCGACGAGGGATTCACATGTGATAAATGCAGGGATATAGTTAGGCTGACAGAGAAGATTTTAGAACTAGAGACATGCATCCAAACTTTAGTTGAGGAGAGTAAGAATGTGAGGGCTGTAGATACGGCCTTGGATGCAACTTGCTCAGGGAGTCCTGTACATTGTTCGGTTCCGGCATTAGAGCCCATGCAGCAGGGCAGCTGGGTGACTGTGAGGCGGCCTAGTCGCAGGTCAAAACACCACTCTTCCGTTCCGATCAAAACATCAAACAGGTTCTCCCCACTCAGTGACGCACCCACTGAGAAACCTGATGAAAGTGCTCTACTAATTGTGAAAATAAAGACACCAGCCACCATAGTCCAATGTTTACCGGGAGCCAGAGCGCCTGACATCTTGGCAAATTTAAAAGTGCTGACTAATGCTAAACGTAAATTCAGTAAGATTGTTATCCACGTCGGCGCTAATGATGTTCGACATCGCCAGACGGAGATCACTAAAAATAATGTTAAAGAGGTGTGTGAACTTGCAAGTACGATGTCAGACACTGTAATATGCTCTGGACCGCTCCCTGCTTACCGGGGTGATGAGATACATAGCAGACTGTCGTCACTCAATGGCTGGATGTCTTAGTGGTGCCTGCAGAATAACATAGACTTTATAGACAATTGGACGAGTTTTTGGGGCAGACCTGACCTGTTGAAAAGAGAAGGTCTTCATCCCTCCTGGGGTGGTGCCGCTCTTCTCTCTAGAAATACTTGACTAACTGGGGCCCAGGTCAGGAAGCAGACAGACTGGTTAAACTGACCGTCTGCTAGCCGCCTCACGTCACAGAAGTCAGTTAATTCTCAGCACATAGAGACTCCTTCACCTAGATATCACACTATAGAGACTGTGTCTGTTCCCCGAACTAGAAAATACAGAAAAAATCCAAACCAAATTAAGAGTAACAATTTAATTGATGTTCAACAAATAAAAAAATGTTTACAATACAGAGAAACAATTGAACCACTTCCAAAAGTTAAAGGGGGAGGTGTTGCTACAATTTATAGCAATATTCTCAGTATTTCTCACAGGGCAGGCTTTAAGTATAACTCGTTTGAAGTTATGGTGCTGCGTATAACATTATCTAGAGAAACACGTGTTATTGATAAATCCCCTATGATGTTTGTACTGGCTACTGTATACAGGCCACCAGGGCACCAGGGCATACAGACTTTATTAAAGAATTTGCTCATTTTCTATCTGAGTTAATACTGGCTGCAGATAAAGTCTTAATTGTTGGTGATTTTAATATCCATGTCGATAATGAAAAAGATGCATTAGGATCAGCATTCATAGACATTCTGAACTCTATTGGGGTTAGACAACACGTTTCAGGACCTACTCATTGTCGAAATCATACTCTAGATTTAATGATGGAATTGATGTTAGTGGTTTTGAAATTCTGCAGCAAAGCGATGATATCTCAGATCATTATCTAGTCTTGTGTAAACTCCATATAGCTAAAATTGTAAACTCTACTCCTTGTTACCACAAAAGACTGCTTTGTAAGTAATCTTCCTGATTTATCTCAATTCCTCAGCATATCCAACAGCACAGAAAAACTTGATGATGTAACAGAAACTATGGACTCTCTCTTTTCTAGCACTTTAGATACAGTTGCTCCTTTATGCTTAAGGAAGATCAAAGAAAACAAACATAACCCCTGGTATTTATTCAATACAGTGACTAAATTAATGAAAAATAAAGCATCAACAGGTGTTGGAATTTCCCAAGAGCACAGCAGCAATGACTTTATGAACTACTTTACTTCCAAGATCGATACTATCAGAGATGAAATTGTAATCATGCAGCCGTCAGCTACAGTATCGCATCAGATAGTGCACTATAGATCCCCTGAGGAACAATTTCACTCATTCTCTACTATTGACACAGAACAGCCTGATCCACATGCCAGCCAATCCTAGCGCACCTCATCACCAGAATACTGATCACCCACACCTGTCACTCATTTGTTAATTCATCAAGCAGACTTCATAAGCACTCACAGCACCACACTCCAGTGTCTGGTCTTGTTTACACATAGTGGATTCCTACCTGACGCAAGTTGAGTCTTCCAAGCTATTTACCTAGATTATTGTATCCTGTACTTACCTCCTGTGTTTCCTCCAAAGTGTCCTCCACGTCTTCGTCTTCCTCCGTCTTCTGGTCATCCTCGTCCCCGATCCGGGCACTGGTTTGCTCTCATCCTCATCCACGATCAAGATCTCCTGTAAGACAAGCCATAACCTCTATTACCACATCAAGAAACCCAAGTATCATTGGTTACTAACCCGATTCTCCTGCTCATACTGCTGTGTGTTATTAATAAACCATCTAGCCGTCTTCTCCGTGTCCTGGCATACTTCCGTAACAACTATAGGAGAGGAAGAATTGTATAAACTTGTTAAATCATCTAAACCAACATGTATGTTAGACCCTATTCCATGTAAACTACTAAAAGAGCTACTTCCAGAAGTCATAGATCCTCTTTTGGCTATTATTAATTCATCATTGTCATTAGGATATATCCCCAAAACCTTCAAATTGGCTGTTACTAAGCCTCTCATTAAAAAACCACAACTTGACCCCAAAGATCTAGTTAATTACAGACCGATCTCAAATCTCCCTTTTCTGTCAAAGATACTACAAAACGTAGTATCCTCACAATTATATTCCTTCTTAGAGAAAAATGGCATCTGTGAGGAATTCCAGTCAGGATTTAGACCGTATCATAGTACCGAGACTGGTCTCATTAGAGTTGCAAATTACCTGCTTCTATCATCTGATTGTGGTTGTATCTTTATTAGTTCTACTGGATCTTAGCGCTGCATTCGACACTATCGACCACAACATTCTTTTAAATAGACTAGAACACTTTGTTGGCATTAGTGCAAGTGCCTTAGTATGGTTCAAATCGTACTTATCTGACCGCCATCAGTTCGTAGCAGTGAATGAAGAGGTATCATATCGATCACAAGTGCAGTATGGAGTACCTCAAGGCTCAGTACTAGGGCCGTTACTTTTCACGCTTTACATGTTACCCTTGGGAGATATTATCAGGAGACATGGTGTTAGCTTTCACTGTTATGCTGATGATACTCAGCTCTATATTATTTTTCACGTTCCGGTGAAACGCACCAAATTGAGAAACTAACGGAATGCATAGTCGATATAAACGAGTAACTTCTTACTGCTAAATTCTGAAAAAACAGGTGTTAATTATCGGACCTAAAAACCTCACATGTAATAACCTAGAACACTATCTAACACTTGACGGCTGCTCTGTCAATTCTTCTTCATCAGTTAGGAACCTAGGTGTGCTGTTTGATAGCAATCTTTCATTTGAAAGCCATGTTTCTAGCATCTGTAAAACTACGTTTTTCCATCTCAAAAACATATCTAAATTGTGACTTATACTCTCAACATCAAATGCAGAAATGCTAATTCATGCGTTTATGACCTCAAGGTTAGACTATTGTAATGCTTTACTTGCTGGTTGTTCTGCACACTTGATCAACAAACTACAGTTGGTCCAAAATGCAGCATCTTGTTAATTACTTATAAAGCCCTGAATGGCTTAGCTCCTCAGTACTTGAGCGAGCACTTATCACATTATATTCCTCCACGTCTGCTGCATTCTCAAATCTCTGGCCGTTTGATAATAATAATAATAGAATATCAAAATCGACTGCGGACAGCAGATCCTTTTCCTATTTAGCACCCAAACTCTGGAACAATTTACCTAACACTGTTCGGGAGGCAGACACACTCTGTCAGTTTAAATCTAGATTAAAGACACATTTCTTTAACCTGGTTTACACATAACACACTAGTACACTTCTATTATTCAAATCCGTTAAAGGATTGTTAGGCTGCATTAATTAGATCAACCGAACCAGGAACACTCCTCATAACACACAATCTACTCGTTACATCGTAAGAAGAATGGCATCTATGCTAATATTTATCTGTTTCTTTCTTATTCTGTTTCTCAGTCCGTGTCCGGATCAGACGATGTCTGCGGCCCTGATCATCGGTGGAGGCCAGACACCTGGATGAGCCCCAGGGACATATCCCCAGTGAAGACCTCGACAATAAAACTAAAAATAAAAGAAAATAACAAAAAATATAATAAAATACCTAACTACATAATACTATTATTGTTAGAAATTGCAACAATATAAAAATAGAAATATAATACATTCATACATTTAAAATTTTAATTAAAACATTAAGTAAACTGGCCCCCCGACTGAGGCTGGTTTCTCCCAAGGTTTTTCTTTTCTCCATTCTGTCACAGAGGGAGTTTGGGTTCCTTGCCACTGTCGCCTCTGGCTTGCTCAGTTGGGGACACTTGATTTCTAGTGATTATCGTCAATTTGATTTCACAGATACTATTTAAACTAAACTGAGCTAGACAATGACATCTCTGAATTCAATAATGAAATGCCTTTAACTGAAAATTAAGTGTTTAATCTTATTATTATACATTACTGACACTCTGTCCTCCAATTTGATACTGTTAAGTGCTTTGACACAATCTGTATTGTTAAAAGCGCTATATAAATAAAGCTGACTTGACTTGACACTTGCTAAGGCAGCATAACTATTTACTATTGGTTTGCTTGAGGTTACTTTTGGTTGGGGATTTAAATGTTTATCGAATATAAATGCAGCTTACGCAGCTTGTTGTAATATATTTATTATTATTTTTAATATTATCATTAAGTGATTGTACTTATCATTAAGGAACCTTCCAGAGCACCATAGCAACTGCATTGCAATCACGGTCAGAAATGAATGGGGGCCGGTGCAAAAAAATGCCACCAAAATTAGAGGTAACAATAAAATACATCTATTACGTCTGTCACAGTTAAAATTAAATGAAAATGGTTACGATTACGGCGTTACATTTAGAATAGTAGTGAAACATGAAATTTTAAAGTGAGTCAACCTTGTTAAAATAGGGTGCACATCAGGGTGCTCTCAAAATAAAGTGCACCATTTAACAAAATGTGAGATAAAAATGTGTAAGCTAATTTCAACAGCTAAAAATGCTATTATCTTTTTTGGCTGAAAGAGAAATAGCCCAAAAAATAAATAAAAATAGGCCTAAATTGAAAATAAAATCATGACTTTACAGGAAAATGTGATCTGTGAATCATCATACACAACAGTATCTTTTGTCATATATTATTGAAAAGGTCTCAACTAGCAGAATACAACAATAATAACGATAACAATAATTATATTAGAAGACTAACACCAGCAAACAACTATATCCAGGGCAAGGGGGTGGTGATGGCGCAGTGGATAAGACACATGCCTTTGGTGTGAGAGACCCGGGTTCGAATCCACTGTGAGACACCAATGTGTCCCTGAGCAAGACACTTAACCCCTAGTTGCTCCAGAGGCGTGCGACCTCTGACATATATAGCAATTGTAAGTCGCTTTGGATAAAAGCGTCAGCTAAATGAATAAATGTAAATGTAAGGTAAAAGAGTAATCCAAAACACAGGCAATGGTCAGGGCAGGCAGCAAACAATCACAAAACAAAAGAAAGTGAAGTGACATACAGCCAAGTATGGTGACCCATACTCGGAATTTGTGCTCTGCATTTAACCCATCCAACGTGCACACACACACACAGCAGTGAACACACACACACCGTGAACACACACCCGGAGCAGTGGGCAGCCATTTATGCTGCGGTGCCCGGGGAGTAGTTGGGGGTTCGGTGCCTTGCTCAAGGGCACCTCAGTCGTGGTATTGAGGGTGGAGAGAGTGCTGGACATTCACTCCCCCCACCTACAATCCCTGCCAGCCCGAGACTCGAACCCACAACCTTTGGATTACGAGCCCGACTCTCTAACCATTAGGCCACGACTTCCCACGGAAGGAAACAAGGAAACAGTCCAAGGTCAAAAATAAGGCAAGGCAAGAACAAGGCAATAAAAACAAGGAGAATCGCTCAGAAATATCTGCTAAAAGTGGAACAAGACTTCGCCATGAGAGTGTGTTTGTGTGCCGCCTAAATAGTCCTCCAGACAGGAAACAAGGGTGTATGCAATCAGTTCCTAGGAATGGGGTCTTATGGGTAATGGAGTCCGTGAAACAGTGACAAAGGTCCAGGATGGAGTGTCCTCTAGAGGAGCTTATGGGCACTCCAGCAAGAGATTGTGACATACATTTAAAGCAGGCAGGGTTAACCTTATAGCAGGACTCAACACTGATTACAGTAAGACTTTCAAAATCCGTCATCACATTAAGAATACAAAATTGTTTTTTTTAAAGCACAGCGACCACAAAATCAGACTTTTTACTTTGAGATCTTTCTGAGGTTAAATACAGATTTAAAATCATAACAAGAAACCGTTTAATAGCTAAGAAACTGTTTTTGAAATCAAATATTTGCATAGTTATGACAGAAAACACCAGCATCTAACAATGCCTTTTGCCCCAAAACAAACAGTGGATCTTAAAAAATAAAGCATATACATAAACCCAAATAGGAAATAAACCAGTTATCAAGTAACTATGTGTCCTTTTCTGTATCAGTGTTAATTTTGTTGACGAATAATTTTCATCATAATTGTCGTCAATTACATTTTTTTCACCGACTACAACGAGACGATGACGAACGAAAACTATTTTTCAATGACAAAAACTATGACGAAAATCTATTGACATTTGTCAACGAATAAAAACGAGACGGAAATGTTAGGGAAGGATGATTTGGGAAAAGATTCAATCAGAACATAGTTCTGTAGTGCGAGAGTACATCACATGAACACAGAATTACACATAAAATGATGTCGAATTGTCCGTTTTGACGAGCATTCACATAAACACAGTCAATTACGTCTTAAGTGAACGTAAACAGTAGGGAGAATGTGTATCAGTACTTTGCATCCATTGCAGCTGTGCATTCGGTTTTAAAGGGATAGTAGTCTAATTAAGTTGCTGTTGTCTGTGGCATTGATGTTAATCAAGCAACAAAAGAAAGACAGAAAATCACTCACTGGTCTTGACTGAAAAACTTTAGTAGCCCTAAAGATGAATTTAAATTTACTTATAGAAATAAATATATCTGCTTGAAAGAATGAAGAATATTGTAAACAAGTAGAAGAATGCATAATTAAGAAAAATTATATTATTATAAAGAAAAAAATATAATTATAAAGATTGCATAATTATCCTATATAACCATTGGTATTTCATTAAAGACCATGTTCTTGTTCTTTATGAGAAGTGGTTTTATTTAATTTTAACATAAAGGCATGTTGTGTGTCACCGCAGTTAAATCGGTGTCTATCATGATAAAACCTTAATATCAAACCTATACTATAAGTTTTGAAATTTTAGAGAAATGTTTAATAAATGCACTGTAACTAAACCCATTAGATTTTAGCCGACTAAATTTACTGTAGATTTAGTCGACTAAAATGTTATGATATTTAGTCGACTAAAACTAGACTAAAACTAAAAACAATTCAAATGACTAAAATATGACTAAAATTAAATGGTATTTTAGTCAAAAGACTATGACTAAAACTAAATCAAAATTTGCTGTCAAAATTAACACTGTTCTGTATCCTACACTCCTGAAACATTGGTGTCTCATATTTTTGAACGGTCAGTACAATTTGGGAATGAAATCAGTCATATCTGTATGTGAATGAAAATATTAAGATGTAAACCCCTTTGTAATCGTTAACATTTTCCTAAGTAACTGTAATGTAATTATACATTTTTCTCAGTAACTGTAACAGATTACAGTTACATTTATTTTGTAATTAAATTACATAATCCTGTTCAGAGCAGGTGTTCCTGATTCCAACGATCCCAAACACAACATAACAATGTGCAGATCTTGAGATAATCCTCTTCGAGTGGCATTACATGCTGCTTTGCTAAAGCTATACGAAATCCAGGATCTGATCACGTCACGATGATAATGCAATATTTTCAGTGTCATTTGAAGATGTTGAGTGAGTGGGTGGGTAGGGACGATAAAACCAATCAGGGACTGTTTTATAGCTGAAGCGCACTTGGATTGGATTGATCACTCAGATTGACAGTTCCTGCATTTATTCTCCACCATAGAATAGAAACAACTGGAAGATCAGCATCCATCCATCAGGATCTTATTACCCGCTCTTTACATAAGTACATTAGGTGGACCATTTGTCAGTCTGAGTGGGGCAGTGCCACCCTCGCTCTTATTTAGCCTCACCACTGGTTTAGATTAGTTCATATGGCAACAGATTTATTTTTACGCATTTTTGCAGCATTGAACAATATAACCAGACTCGCTTTTCTGAAGCTTACATTAGTTTACATTAGTCACCACTGAATATGCCAGTTTTGTTCCATGCACACGCTGACTCACTGAACTCTGAATTCAGTGCAGAATAATGTAAGCAAGTGACTTTGCAGTGTAGACAGCTTCAGTGATTCTAACACGAGCTTTTTGGACGAGGGCAGAACTTTCTGTAGACTGAAGTCATTGACCACTTCAGTGATGGGAGACACTCTTTGCTCACTTTGTTCGCTATATAATCTACCCTCAGTTTGAATAACCATTTTTCATTCAGTTTCCCCAAACACAAAAACATTTTTATGTATTCCATTTATCAACTTTAATAATCATTATTAAAATATCAAGAGGAATAATTGACAAAATTGCAATATTGCAGGCATAACCTATAAACTCCTTTTTTTATATACAGGTCCTTCTCAAAAAATTAGCATATTGTGATAAAGTTCATTATTTTCTGTAATGTACTGATAAACATTAGACTTTCATATATTTTAGATTCATTACAACACAACTGAAGTAGTTCAAGCCTTTTATTGTTTTAATATTGATGATTTTGGCATACAGCTCATGAAAACCCAAAATTCTCAAAAAATTAGCATATTTCATCCGACCAATAAAAGAAAAGTGTTTAATACAAAAAAAAAGTCAACCTTCAAATAATTATGTTCAGTTATGCACTCAATACTTGGTCGGGAATCCTTTTGCAGAAATGACTGCTTCAATGCGGCGTGGCATGGAGGCAATCAGCCTGTGGCACTGCTGAGGTGTTATGGAGGCCCAGGATGCTTCGATAGCGGCCTTAAGCTCATCCAGAGTGTTGGGTCTTGCGTCTCTCAACTTTCTCTTCACAATATCCCACAGATTCTCTATGGGGTTCAGGTCAGGAGAGTTGGCAGGCCAATTGAGCACAGTAATACCATGGTCAGTAAACCATTTACCAGTGGTTTTGGCACTGTGAGCAGGTGCCAGGTCGTGCTGAAAAATGAAATCTTCATCTCCATAAAGCTTTTCAGCAGATGGAAGCATGAAGTGCTCCAAAATCTCCTGATAGCTAGCTGCATTGACCCTGCCCTTGATAAAACACAGTGGACCAACACCAGCATCACTGACTGTGGGTACTTGACACTGGACTTCAGGCATTTTGGCATTTCCCTCTCCCCAGTCTTCCTCCAGACTCTGGCACCTTGATTTCCGAATGACATGCAAAATTTGCTTTCATCCGAAAAAAGTACTTTGGACCACTGAGCAACAGTCCAGTGCTGCTTCTCTGTAGCCAAGGTCAGGCGCTTCTGCTGCTGTTTCTGGTTCAAAAGTGGCTTGACCTGGGGAATGCGGCACCTGTAGCCCATTTCCTGCACACGCCTGTACACGGTGGCTCTGGATGTTTCTACTCCAGACTCAGTCCGCAGGTCCCCCAAGGTCTGGAATCGGTCCTTCTCCACAATCTTCCTCAGGGTCCGGTCACCTCTTCTCGTTGTGCTGCGTTTTCTTCCACACTTTTTCCTTCCCACAGACTTCCCACTGAGGTGCCTTGATACAGCACTCTGGGAACAGCCTATTCGTTCAGAAATGTCTTTCTGTGTCTTACCCTCTTGCTTGAGGGTGTCAATGATGGCCTTCTGGACAGCAGTCAGGTCGGCAGTCTTACCCATGATTGCGGTTTTGAGTAATGAACCAGGCTGGGAGTTTTTAAAAGCCTCAGGAATCTTTTGCAGGTGTTTAGAGTTAATTAGTTGATTCAGATGATTAGGTTAATAGCTCGTTTAGAGAACCTTTTCATGATATGCTAATTTTTTGAGATAGGAATTTTGGGTTTTCATGAGCTGTATGCCAAAATCATCAATATTAAAACAATAAAAGGCTTGAACTACTTCAGTTGTGTTGTAATGAATCTAAAATATATGAAAGTCTAATGTTTATCAGTACATTACAGAAAAGAATGAACTATATCACAATATGCTAATTTTTTGAAAAGGACCTGTATATATATTTTATAGGCTTTTTAAACCACACATTTGTTTTGTAAATACATGTATGCCACCTTTCAGTAGCATTAAACATAAACACCATGTCAGGTGCAGCTTCTATTCCACCTTTGCAGTGTAAAGATGGCTTTTATTAACGTTTATAACATTTTATTGGTAACAGTCAATAGGATCCTTATTGACTAATGCTGCATTCACGTGCTATCGCAATTATCGTAAATACGAGTTTCCTAGTCGGAAATGGACCATATAAGGCCTCTCTAAGTCCGTTCATGTCCAATTTCTGACTGGAAAGCTCATATTTACGATAATTTCGATAGCACATGAATGCAGCATAAAGCCATGGTTTTCAGTCCTGGTCCTGGGGACCTTCTGCTATACACATTTTGTGTATCTTCCATATTTAACACACCTAATCAGATCATCAGCTCGTTAGGAGAGACTCCATGAACTGAACTGAGTGTTTCAGATAAGAGAGACATACAAAATGTGAAGAGCGGGGGTCCCCAAGACCAGGATTGAAAACCACTGGACTAAAGTAATGGGTTAAATTTAAGTATTTAACATTTAATAAGGTATTTACAAAAACAGCCCTTACTAATGTAAAAAATGCCATTGGAAATTAATTCCAAGTGGGCAAATATTGCAACCTTAATAAAAACGATCATTTCTGACCCTGATGGCAATGCCCTGGCAACCCTCTTAACAGTAGTAACACTAGTAATCATTAAATTTTCTAGATTTTCAATGAAAAAAATCTAGTTTACTTTGCTCAGTTTTCTTTTATACAGTATAGCAGTAAATGTAATAGTTATCACAGAGAGGAAAAAAACACGGAGACTGTTGCTCACTGCCGTCATGAAGGAATTTCCGTAGCCGAGTGTAACAGGCCTCATTTGATCCTGATGAACCAGTCATGGTGATGTAATGATAAGGCCTCTGGAAGAGCGATCGCAACTGCGTCACACAGGAGACAAATTTTCTCCTGTGTTTTCCAAAAGTTTTCCAAATCATGGCTTGAAATGAGTATTTTGCGGAGAAGAGCCATCATCACAACCATTATGACGCAAACAATGACAGATACATTCAGGATAGTAGACATGGCAGTGGCACTCAACCCTCAGCTTAAATCTGTCTCGGACTGCACATGGGCATTGCTTGTCATGCGGGAAACATCATTTGCCCGGCGTGCATGTAATACTGTACGCCAATCTGTCAGAAGATGCATTTTAAAGGGGTCATATAAATGTTCACACAAAGAAAGAAGGCGTAAGAAAAATAATCTTGTTTTCTGTTTGACATAAGATTATTTTTCTTAGAAAATCCTTCTTGATTTAAGAATTTTTAGATATTTTGGCTGAAAACAAGACAAAAAAATCTAAGTAAGAAAAGCATTTTTTTGCAGTGAGTCTAATCATAACACTTTAAATTAGGGAACACTATTCACTATTAACTAGTTGCTTATTAGCATGCTTTTTAATAGCATATTGACTGCTTAGTAGTTCTTGTAAAACACACATTAATGACCATAATCTAGAACCCATAATACTACCAAATACCTAAACATAACTACTACAACAACAGCAACTAAATAATTTTTTAGCTCTTTTTGGAGTTTGATAGGTGCAGTAGTGGTTGGTATTGGGGTGAAGATTTGGCTGGTTTTCTTTGTTCAGTTCATTTTTTTTCATGAATTTGCATTCAAAGTCTACTTGGCTCACAAATCAGAGGAAACACAGGCCCCGTTAGAATGGGCATGATGCTTCTGTAGCAGGTCGTAACACAACAAATTCTCTCGAAGTGGAAAAATGTAGTCATTTCTATAATGTGTCCTTGGCTGCAAAACCGTATTTTGAACATCTGATCTAATCTTGCTGTCGACAGTGGTACTGTGTTATTGGAATAAAGGGCTTGTCATAATTTAACATAATTCTACACATCTTGTTTTTTTTCAGTTTTGACAGCTTAAAGTCCAAGCTTTATCCAAGCTGTCACTGAATGTGCAGATTAGTTTTTTCCCATGACTCGATCTCGCTCTTTCTTGCGCTGATTGTGACCCTGACATGATAAAGAGACAGATGACATGACCTGATCTCTCTTCTGTGAATGGATGCTGCACACAGTCTCCCATCCAGGACAGAGATCAGCCTTAGATCTCTCATCCAAAAGCCCATATAAATTTAGAAAATGATGTTATGGTATAAATACAAACACTTTTGGGCTTGACTCATGGATGGGGAAAAGCATTAAAGACAAAGTTCATCTTACTTTTGTCAGACATTGATGTGTTTTCATTGGACAGCACTTCATGTTTAATTATGATGGAAATGTGCAACAGATGTGAGATAGATACAGAAATGACAAACAAGAAAGCTGTAATGCTAAACACTGGCCAGATGTCTTTTATGTTATAACACTACAATAACGCATGTATTATGTACAGTGTTGGGGGTTACATATTACAATTCATGCGGGTTATGTAATCATGTAAAAAAAAAAATCAAGTAACTAGTAAAGTTACGCATTACTTTCTAATTTATAAGAAAATAGTTACTTTTGCAAATAACGCCAGTTATGTTTTCCCATGTACTGACTGACAGCTCTACTGTCCCAATGTTGAGAGAAATCAGGAGTAAGTGCAGAGATTGTGTACCCTGTGTATGGTTAGTTCTAGAGTCTAGACTAATGTGAACATGCATTTACTCATCTCACGTGCACAAAAACAGATTCAGTATTCCTCCAAATTAATAAAGAACAGTAAAATGGGTCCCACTTTATATTAAGTGTCCCTAATACCTGTGTACTTACATAGTAACTAGATGTGTACGTAGTATGTAACCACAGTGTAAGTACACATTGGTACATAGTATCTACAGATGTAATATTTCTGTAACAAATGTGTGCAGTGGTGCACTGCTAAAATACCAGTGTACTTACATGGTAACTCCTCAGGAACTGTCCACTTAATATAAAGTGTAACATTCCGGACACCAACCACAATTTATATGTAAAGCCTAACTTACTGGCCGCTGTGGTGTAACATCAAAGTAATGACATGGTAAATCCATAGGAATTGTCTACTTAATATAATGTGAAGACTTTCTGGTAACACTTTATTTGAAGGTGTAATTACCTAGTTAAGTACATAGTAGTAGCCGTTGTACTTATATGAAACAAAATATACTTACCATGTAACTAAGTTATGGGACAGCCTGTAATTACAGTTTGTAATTATGTAGATGTAATAGGCAACTACTGTTACACATATGTTACAGACCGAGTCTGTTACACAGCTACTAGTACACTTAAGTACAATCTTGAAACACTTTATTTTAAGTAGCTTATGACTGTAATTTTAATGTAATTAGAGAGGTATTACATGTATTTAAGCTGTGTACTGGTGGTTTAATTCAAACTAAGTTGCAGCTGGATAAGGTACAGTATAGATATACTTGAAGTACACTTAAGTATGATCTTGTAACACTTTATATTAAGTAGCTTATGTCTGTGTACTTACATTTATAATTACGTTGTATAAAGTCTACAACACATATGTAACAATCTTTTGGTTTGTATGTAGCTGTGTAACAGACTCCATCTGATATGTACGTGTAACAGTAGCTGCCTATTACATCTACATAATTACAAACTGTAAGTATAGGCTGTTCCATAACTTAGTTACATGGTAAGTATATTTAGTTTCATGTAAGTACAACGGTTACTACTAAGTACTTAACTAGGTAATTACTCTGTATTATGAACACCTTAACATAAAGAGTTACCAACTTTCTTTACCAAAAAGTGCTGTTCGTCCTGTTACACATTTGTACTTTCATTACCAAAAAGTGTTGCTACAATTGTCCTGTAACACATTTGTACTTACAAATACCATTCAGTGGGTTGTTCCATGTGTGTAGTTACTCAAACATTACATCTATAGATACTATGTAACACTGTGGTTGCATACTACGTACACATCTAGTTACTATGTAAGTACACAGTTATTAGGGACACTTAATATAAAGTGGGACCGTAAAATGCAAACTCAGAATATGACGCAAATCTGCAACAATTATTTTCCTTCAGCCTAAGGCTTATTCATTTAACTTTTTTGGTGCGAAAGGGCTTTTAAATTGACCAAAAATAGAACTTTTGATATTAAAACAAACAAAAACAAGCAAGCCCAGCCCAGATTTGAAAAGTAACGCAAAAGTAACACATTACATTCTATAAAAGTAACTAAGTAATGTAATTAGTTACTTTTTTTAGGGAGTAACACAATATTGTAATGCAGTACTTTTAAAAGTAACTTTCCCCAACACCGACTGTGTAGCATGAATATTTGTTTATGGGAATTTATTGTTTATAATAATAATAATAATAATTCATTACATTTATATAGCGCTTTTCTGCTTTTCTAAGCACTCAAAGCGCTCTACATTGTGAGGGGTGGTGTCTCCTCGTCCACCACCAGTGTGCAGCATCCACCTGGATGATGCGACGGCAGCCATAGTGCGCCAGAACGCCCACCACGAACACCAGCTTACTGGTGGAGAGGAGACAGAGTGATGAAGCCAATCAGTGTAAGGGGACGATTAGGAGGCCATGATGGTCAGAGACCAATGGGGAAATTTGGCCAGGATGCCGAGGTCACACCTCTACTCTTTTCGAAAGACATCCTGGGATTTTTAATGACCACAGAGAGTCAGGACCTCGGTTTAACGTCTCATCCGAAAGACAGTGCTTTTTTTGACAGTATAGTGTCCCCGTCACTATACTGGGGCGTTAGGACCCACACAGACCGCAGGGTGAGCACCCCCTGCTGGCCTCACTAACACCTCTTCCAACAGCAACCTAGTTTTCCCAGGAGGTCTCCCATCCAGGTACTGACCAGCTCAACCCTGCTTAGCTTCAGTGGGCAACCAGTCTTGGGCTACAGGGTGTTATGGCTGTGGATTTATGTCATCGCAGTTTTCCTATAGATGCATTATGGGTATTTACACTGGCTATCTTGGAGCGATTGTAACATTGAACGTCTGAACGAGTAGGAATGTTATTGTATGGGATTAGAGATTGCTCACATGACATCAGACCCATGAACAAGCATAATGATGATGTCACAGACTTCAGATAAAGGCAAAGAAGAAAGGTGAAGAGCAGAACCACCCCATTTTGAGAGGGATTTGTCCAGTCTTAAAGCAGAATGTGTGTTGAGTTTGGGATTAAGTGGTATTAGCTTGTCAATGTCATGTTCAAAGAGCTCCTTCACGTTCAAAAAAAGCAAACCTGTTCTCTTAGGCCATGTTGAGAAGGATGTTAAATTGTATTTTCCGAAACATACAAAAGCCAAGGAAAACAGAACATAAGCGACGCGACTTCAAAGGTGGGTATAAGCTCCCGTTCAATGCCCGTGGCCAAAGCACGCTGCCCAGTTTGGCTGGTTCAGTCGTCATGCATCTCGTGTTGCATTTGCATAAGAATTTTCCGCTTGAGCAGGTTTTTCAGCCGGCATTAAGCCAAACGAGAAAAAACAAAGTGACTGGCATTGTGAACGCTGGACAACTTCTCCACCTTTGCACCTGGCATCAGCTCAGAGACAAATTCAAGTATGTGCTGCTGCCTCATAGGACTAGCGTGTCACTTTGGACGAGGTCACCCGTTCTCGAGCCAACACACATGCATAAAACTGTTTGTTCAAAAGCTTTTTGGTTTCATTTCCCACCGCCTTACCAAAAATCTGCCATGTTCAATTTACTCTTCATAATCAATGGCTCTGGCTCTGTGCGATTTCTTGCGTTAGAGATTAAATTGGGCGGCTTATCCAATGACGATGATTTGTGAGAGTTGCTATCTCAGACGCTTCCGTATTCAGGAGATATGCCTGTTTTTATAGCGCATCCCTAACGATGAGGTATCACTTGGATCATTTAGGTCAACATTTGACATAAACCTGACGAAATGTAAGGCATTATAACTCATGCAAACTACTGAAACAACAACTCAAAGACAACCCAACCCAAATGCGAGAACCCAACCATTTTACACAAAGATTATGAAAAGGAAGTGTGACCACACCTGTTTAGGATCTGATAAACCACCACATGGTCTGACTTCCAGAGTCAATGTTGTGTCACGTCTGTAGCGGAGGACAGGAGGAAGCACACGGTGTGAAAGAACACGCCTGTGACAAAACCTCATCACCTACAGACTTATCCTCCCCACAAAAGATGAGCTAATATGCCATAACATTTTTGTGTGATGCTACTCTAATGGCACTTTGTGGTATTGTCAGCCTATAATGAATTGCTTTGGCCAGGTATATTCAAGCAAATAAGAAAGACCTATCTTCTGCTGAACAAGACCAAGTCAATATAATAGTCATTTCCAGTGCAGACTGAGTAAATTTATTGATTAGTGTATTGATATTAGTATGGACTGCATGAGTTGAAACATATGCAAAATGATTAACAAGAAAATAAATTGACAATTTTATAAACACAGAAACAGCAGCAGAAGTGTGACTGGTCAATGGCTATGCTCCATCCATATATTTTTATGCAAATTTTGGAATTTTGCATAAAAATGCTGCATGGAAATACCACTATGTGCATAAAATCTTATATATCCCTTAAAAAATTATTTGTGGATTTTATTTTTTATCTGATAAGAAAACATGCACATAAACTATGATGGAAACATGTCAAACTATTAAATTCCTTGATGCACAACAGAAAACTCATGTAACTTTAACAGATCGTGTGATTTGATAACTGGTCTAACCAGCGCACCAAATCTCATCTCACACCATCTCAAATGTTGTTTTAATCATTCTGAAATGCCTGAGCCAAAGTCCGTTGTCCAAATGATTTGGTATGTTACCTCCCTGAACTGTCTCACACAATTGCGTTCCCAAACATCATCCGCCTTTGAACCAGTTTGTTATTGCGTTTCGTCTGCATGCTTTGAGGTGGAAGTCATTTATTATTTAGGAAAAAAGAGCCACAGTTTCCCCCGACTGCAGCAACTTTTATCCTTAATATTAGGTCTAATTTTTTTCCGCAGTTTCCCAGGAAGTGACGTTTTTGTTCTCTTGAACACATGGAACGAAAGCGGTGCATTATTTGCAAATTGTTTATACGATATTCTAATTTTCCTTGTAAGTTCAATTCGTAACAAGCTAATGACAAATAAAATGCCTAGAATGAAGAGAAGAAAAAAATATTAAAATAAATAAGTTAATAAATCCTTGTCTAATAAATCACTCTTTGTATTCATGTTAGATTCAGAAATTAGAACAAATTATTTACATTTGTCAAGTTTCCCCCTGCTTGTCTGATGGATCTTCGAACTTTGGGTTACGACCCACTGAGTTGGAAGCACAGCTGTATAGTCTAGTCGTTCGACCCAGAGGAAAGACAGCCTAGCCGCAATGTTTTTCCCCTGGACGTTGTGAATTTTAGCAACGGCCTTGCTCTAGCTTCCATGTGTGCATGGGCCCTAATAGAAAGCAGACATAATTAATATGAGATTCCTGTGTGTGATTAATGATATTGATTCAATTTTCCAATCCTGTGTTTTTTCCCAGTTCTGAAAGTTTCATCGGTATTGCCATGGCCAATTAGAATGATTGCTCACTGCTGGCATCAAAGGATGCTGGGAGAACGTATCTCGCATTGGAACTCGCATACTTGGAGGACAGAAAAACAAGTCTGATGTCTCTCATTAGCCTTTGTGCATAATCAGAAGGGATGGATGGAAAATGTCGGCTATTCAAATAATGCCTCAATGTCGGCAAGTATAAATGATTACATGAATAAAAAAAGGAGCCGCTAACAACCACAGCTGGATGTACATCTTCATCTGTTTCAGTGAAAACTCTTCATGTAAAAGCTCTGCAGTGTAAATACCACAGCAGAAGGAAAGGTTAGCACACTAAGTTGTGAAAACTGATAACGGAACTGTTAGATTAAGCACAATGAAAATAAAAAAGCAACAGCTTTATCAATGCCTGGCTCAAAGGTGTAATGGAGTTATCTCAAATGCAAATGTGTATATTGTAGGCAGCCTTGACGCTGTGTCTACCCTTGTGTATCCGCTTGTGTTTCACAGTCCATCTCTCTCATGAGCCAAGATGTACTAACTGTTGAACACAGGTAAATACATGACATTATTCCAGCTGAAGTTAAAGAAATCGTTCACCCAAAAATGACACAAAGAAAGTCCTGTTAATGCATTTGAAAGTTTATACGGCTTTGATGTTTTGGGTATATCTAACAGGCAATTCTTGATCTCATAAACTATTATTAGTGTTGGCTGGGAGGCAAAGTTAAATTTCACAACGTTTTTATGATTTTCTATTTAACTTAAACGTTGTACTTGAGCACTGCCTTTGTAGTATTGTTTGCTCATCTTTATTTCCTATTGTAAAAACTTTATAATGGCTATTATTGTTCATTAAAACCAACATTAAATGAACAGAGGCAGTGTTGTGAATATATCATATTGTTTTATTATAAATACTCCAGCATTATGCATCTTCATATTATATATTCAAATATTTCCTGAACAAACTTTTGTGACCATATAAAAAAAGATAAACAAGATGAAAAACAACAACAACAAAAAAACAACGGTCTCTCCTTCACTCCAGTTTACATGTTTTCTGTCACCATTTGGCTTTCCCCCCCTTCAAACGCTGAAACAACAGTTTATACACCATGCACTGTTTCGTTCCTCAGGTTAAAGGTGGGCTTTATAATGATGATAATGTGGGGTTCAGCACAGTGTGGAAAGCCCTAATAATTCACTACACTGGAAGCTTATCAGTGAATTACGACGTTAAAATTCTGGTTCTCTTCTTCACACAACACTGTTACATAACTTCAGAAGACTAAGAATAGTTTGCACAAGATGATGCTTTTACTGTGCTTTTGCATCCCCATTGTAGCTGAATGGAAAAGAGCAACAGTACATTATTAAAATGTCTTTCTGGTTGACCAGGGAAGTCTTGCTGGTTAAGTGAATTTAGAAGTCAGGATGCAGCTCTTTTCAGTATGATCGCGCAACAAATACTTGCATTCTCCAGTCCCTTCCAATAAATAGTAGTATGGCTGATGGAAAATCCAAGAGGTGACGAGGTTAAAATCTAAATTTAGAAGACATCTGCTCTGTGTGATTTTAGAAACTCTACATGTGTATAGTAACATCAGCTGTTTGACCCCTGCACTGAGTTAAACTGATCATGGAAGAACAACAGCAAGAGAAAAAAAATCTCAAAATACACTAGCTTAGTATCGCTTAGAAAATGTTCTGCCAGATCTTGTGATCCTTCTGGATTTCATTTTTATGACTGGGCAAATCTTGATATACAATATTTGAGATTGCATTTGTTAATTTTCTTTCTAGGAGGTCTGCTTGCTAGATCCTTGAGACCTCTTCATTTTCAGTGATCTTAATTTGAATGGCAATGGAAAGCACTTCAATATTGAGGTCATATGTTTTGCACCTGAAACAGCAGAGGGGGGCAAAAGAGGGGGCAATTATTAGATTGCAATTGATGTGACAGCATATTAAGCAGGTATGTTGCAGCAGGGCCTGTTTGTTGTATCCAAACAACTAACATGGTTTTATCATGTGCCGGCTTTATCGATTGTATAACAACATTTCTTCTCCGCAGGGTACCCCGCCCTAACTAGAACCAGATGAGGTGTATCATGTCATACTTGGAGGAGAACGAATCGAACATGACAAAAGTGGGTGGGTATTTTATATTTCTGATACAAAGAAGCGGGAACACATTTCTAAAGGGATATTCTCATGAACATAAAGGACTGCAGCTGTTGTGCAGATTGAAAAAGTGTTATGTTGGTAATGGGGTGACAGGCAGAGAGGAGAGCAAACTCCAGCAGGAGCTGTTTAATGCTTCTAGGGTACATAGGGAGTGGACACACCTGTACTGATAAAGACAGCATTCTTTGAAATTTCATGAAAACAACACATTACATCACACATTACACAGTCAAGAGTCCAACATAATCCAGCACTAACCATCACTATTAGTATTGCTCAAAGTTAGGGTTACCCTTTAGGGTTGGGGAGTTTATAGACATTTTACACAAGCAAGAACCACTCTTTTTTATTCAGAATGTGTACAAATATTGTCAAATGTGATGTATTAGTATTCTGTATTTACCACAGTATGTTTAGAGAATGATGGCACGTCATTTTGAACATTTTGAGAAATCAAATGTGAACTATTTCTTAGATATGACTAAGCAGTGGGCACAATCCCGTCTGCAGCAGCAAAGACAGCCCATGTGCCGTGAGTCAGAAAACACCACTGATGGCTTGATTGGCCTCATGAATTTGAGTCTGACCACAATTCGCACATTTAAACTGCCTGGCATACGGCCACATTTATTACATTTGTGTGTACTTCAAAGTTCATTTGGATTCCTGAGCCTGCAGTACTCGCATTGCCTCAGTCATGCATTAGAGTCATGTGCAATACTAAAACAGACCATAAACTTGAAGGCAGTCGTAATGTTTCATATATTTTCGGGTGTTTTCTGCTCAGCATAAGCTTAATAATGTCTTTGATAGACATCAAGGCTGGAGTTTTGAGGCCAGCTGTATTTAAAGGACCACTGTGTGTTACAGCGTGCGCTTTTGACTTTACATGTTTTAACTGTTAGCACTTCTTTCAGTTGATTGGGAGACTTTCAGTACATATGTATGTGTGCTTAAAGGAACAGTTCACTCATAAATTAAAATTGTCAGAACATATACTTCTTCCTTCTTCCTTTAAGTGTATTTGTATAGCGCTTTTCATGATACAGCATACATATACATATACATTAGGTAGTAAAAAAACTAATTTATATTTAATTTAATTATAATTTAAATTATGCTTTCTATGGCACCATAGGCGGTTTGATAGACGTTGTTTAAGCTGTTCTAGTAGGTTAGCCAGCTGACCCTCCAGTCTGATCAGTTGACAAGCGCTGAAAACTATCCTAAAGCCATTAAACCAGGCCAGGCAAACTATCCAAGACCAGTAAACCACCTTAAACTGATTTGTGCTTTTTTTTCCAAAGGTGTCTTTTAACAGAAGGTACAAGCTGCTGTTTTCCATACAACGAAAGTGGATAATAACAATGGCAGTAAAGTAAAAAATGGCTCTAAAAATACAAGAGTAACATAAAAGTTCTATAAAAGAAGCCCATAAGACTTGTATTCCATGCCTTTTGAAGCCATAGAGGTTGTAAATCAGAATGAATGTCATTATTCACTGAAATATTCTCATGAGCATCATGATTGCATCAGATTGAACCATCAGATTGATAGACCTATCTACGTTCAATGCACAATTCAGCTTCCAGCTGAAATTAAAAATAGGGACAGTAAAACACCAACAACATTTCTTCCTTTTCACATTAATTGAGATTCAAAGTAAACTAATACATTTTGATGTTTGCATCACATAACCAGCTCCATTATTATGGCTTTTCTGATGTTGTAAACTTGCTCGGTAGCGCACCTGGTACAGCTTTGCATTTACTTGGATATGAATCTGGTGAAACAAAAGTCAATGAAAGAGCTAAAAGATTCTAAGCTAAAATGGCATGGTTACTTCAGCAAATGTGTTTTTATTTCATGTTAGCTTTTGTTAACACTTCAGCATAGGGTTTAGTTTAGGTGGTATGTTAGTTTCAAACACGATAGAGCATAAATATTTCAATGTCACTCATCGGACATGCAGTTTTCGATACAAATAACAACCATTATAATGAAACATTGGCAGATTCAGATCTGTTTCGAATAACACTGAACACACTTTTAACATTATTCACTGGACATTTCACTTTTCACTACATTTTCACAACATTTTCACATTTCACAACAAGTGTTGCAAAACATGTAAGAAGCAGCATAATATAGTTTTGCAGAAATGCCGCCACGTTTTTCCAATTAACCTAGGTTGGTTTACATACAGCTGGAAGTGGAGCAGACTTTTTGGAGATTGACAGCAATGACTCCATGAACATCTGGAACAGTAGTTCTTAACAACTGCCTCAACAGTACAACAAATTCAGCTCTGAATCAAAGCAGCAGAGGCCTTGAGAAGACTTTGAGGACTTCACTTAACAACTTCAGCTCATTTCTTTCATGGATGCAGTGAGATGACCTCTCTTGCTTTAAAAACTAGATTTACATGTGACATACATAAATTGTATTTATTTGGAAGAAATGTCGTCACTCATTGTCTAACCTTAACTGACCTTGGGAGCAGAAAATATGCATGTCCAAGAATATTCATCAAACAAGGTTATCATTTAGCTACAAACTTCATCCATCCACTCATATTCTTCTACCCTTAAATGTACATTCCATATGTGCATAATCCTCCATAACATGAAAGCCAGCCCTAACAAACCTCCAACTGCTTTATTACTATATAAAAATAAAATAGATTAGGTTTTTAAGAAGTGTGGGTGAGAAAGCAAGAGAGAATCCATCTTTTCTATAACTTTATGTCTCCCATGACCCTGGAAAGTGCTGGAATATCCAGAATCAAACTGTCAAACTAATTATGCATCTAGCAATGATAACCCACCTGTTTCCCACGTTTGCCAGAGATGATATATTTTATATATTTTTTTCCACTGAAGGCTGTTAAAAATGTTAGTTATTTCCATAGTTTTTGGGGGGTTTTATAGTGGCAGTTTGGGAATCACCACAGGTTCAGCCACCAGCTAATGCTCTATAATAATGTTTCCCCACTAACCCTGTGCCTTTCCATTTGAAGAGTTATTACTGATATGTTCATTTCAGATGTATTCCCTCGAGAACTGCAACTGTTGCATTGTTGCATGCAACAGGATAGATCATAGTGGAGTTTACCATTTGTATCATATGTTTTGAGGTTTGACTGTTTCCTTATATATACGAATATATACTACTGATAGCTGCTGATATGGACAGCTCGTTCCTCTCACGCAGAACGCACGTGTTAGTTTGCCGTCGGCTGTAGTCTGTACGGTGTGTTCGAGCGCAGCTTTTTGGTCCAACGCTGCCGATGCGAGGCGGCAACACCGTCGGCTTTCATCGCCGCTAGTTCTTTGAAGTCGGCTTGGTGTGTCCCGGCCTTTACCTGCTAAACCCCAAACCTGCAACATGCAGTGATCCTAGCTGTGACACACACAAAAGCTCACATGTATACAGGATATATACAGTCAGTGAGTACCAGAGGCTTGGAACAGACAAAGGTAATCAGATATCAGTTAGGGCAGATGTGAGTAGAGGTGACCCTGGCAAGTGGAACCACCAGCTGGGCAGAGAAAGACAGGCAGGGACAGAGAGTCTCTGGAAGTGAACAGGACTGTACAGGGTTCTGGAACAGCAGACATGACAGTACAGGACAGATTGTAACAAAACTGGCCAGACTGTTAAAACAATACACACAAAACAACAGGGTGAGATAACACACTACAAATGACTAGAGGACATGTGTCAAACCCAGCTCCTGGAGGGCTACAGTCCTGCAGTTTAGTTCCAACCAACTTAACAACATCTGCCTGGAAGTTTTTGAAGACTTTGAGTACCTGGATCAGGTGTGTTTAATTAGGGTAGGAGCTATGCAGGACAGTGGCCCTCCAGGAGCTGAGTTTGTCGCATGTGCTAGAACAAATTTGAAGATTTCCTGTCAGGATTTACATTTACATTTATTCATTTAGCTGACGCTTTTATCCAAAGCGACTTACAATTGCTATATATGTCAGAGGTCGCACGCCTCTGGAGCAACTAGGGGTTAAGTGTCTTGCTCAGGGACACATTGTTGTCTCACAGTGGATTCGAACCCGGGTCTCTCACACCAAAGGCATGTGTCTTATCCACTGCGCCATCACCACCCATTTAGACCGTATCATAGTACTGAGACTGCTCTCATCTGAGTTGCAAATGATCTGGTCTTATCATCTGATCGTGGTTGTATCTCTCTATTAGTCCTACTGGACCTTAGCACTGCTGACCACAACATTCTTTTGAATAGACTAGGAAATTATGTTGGCATTAGTGGAAGTGCATTGTCATGTTTGAAATCTTACTTATCTGACAGCCATCAATTCGTAGCAGTGAATGAAGAGGTCTCATACAGATCACAAGTAAGTATGGGGTACCTCAAGGCCCAGTTCTAGGACCATTGCTTTTCACACTTTACATGTTACCCTTGGGAGATATCATCAGGAAAGACAGTGTTGGCTTTCACTGTTATGATACTTAACTCTTTATTTCTTTGTGTCCTGACAAAGTATACCAGTTTGCAAAAGTAACGGAATGCATAGTTGATATAAAAAACTGGATGACTGGTAATTTCTTACTGCTAAATTCTGAAAAATCAGAGGTGTTAATTATCAGACCAAAAACCTCTGCATGTAATAACCTAGAACACTGTCTAACACTTGATGGCTGCTCTGTCAATTCTTCGTCATCAGTCAGGAACCTAGGTATGCTATTTGATAGCAATCGTTCCTTTGAAAGTCATATTTCTAGCATTTGTAAAGCCACATTTTTCCATCTCAAAAAATATATCTAAATTATGACCTATGCTCTCAATGTCAAATGCAGAAATGTTAATTCATGTGTTCATGACCTCAAGGTTAGATTATTGTAATGCTTTATTGGCTGGTTGTTCTGCACGCTTGATCAACAAACTACAGCTGGTTCAAAATGCAGCAGCTACAGTTCTTACTAGATCCAGGATGTATGACCATATTACCCCGGTTCTGTCAAAACTGCACTGCCTCCCTGAATATATTTTAAAATCTTGCTAATTATTTATAAAGCCCTGAATGGTTTAGCTCCTCAATACTTGAGCGACCTCTTATCACATAATAGTCCTTCACGTCCACTGCGTTCTCAAAACTCTGGCCATTTGATAATACCTAGAATATCAAAATCAACTGCAGGTGGCAGATCCTTTTACTATTTAGCGCCCAAACTCTGGAACAATCTACCGTTGTTTGGGAGGCAGACACACTCTGTCAGTTTAAATCTAGATTAAAGACCCATCTCTTTAACCTGGTTTACATAACACACTAACACATTTCTAATATTCAAATCCATTAAAGGATTGTTAGTAGGGGTGGGAATCTTTCAGTACCTCACAATTAGATTCATATCGATTCTTGGGGTCATGATTCAATTAAAAATCGATTCACGATTTTTAAATTTTTTAATCACGATTCACGATTTTTCATAATTTGTTTTGTGAGATGGGAGGAAAAATATATATTTCAGTGCTTTCTCTCTCAATTATATAGTTGGGCAATTATACTGTTACTATATATAAATTGTGGGCATCAGGGAGCCGTTATTAATATGCAGTGCATTGAATGCACGCTCGCTTTTTACTTTCACTTTCAAGTTTTCGCATTCACACGTACTCTGTATACTACGGAGTGGCAACATACCACACATTTTACAAGATTAGATGCTTGTCAGGGGTGCTCGGGATCTGCAAGTAATGTGAATTATGTAATCAGATTACTTTTTTAGTAAAGCAATGCATTACTTTTTAATTTAGAAGGAAATATCTGATATACTTTTTCAAATAAGTAACGCCAGTTCCTTTGTTTCCCATGTATTGACTGACAGCTCTCATGTCCACATGTTGAGAGAAATTGGGAGTAAGTGCAGAGGTGTTGTGTGCGATGTGTGAACATGTTACTGTAGTTTTAGACTAAACATGAACATATATTTACTCATTTCACTTGCACAAAATCAGATTCAGTATTCCACAAAATGGATAAAATAGTCAAATGCAAACGTAGAGTATTGTACAAACCTGCAATAATTCAATATGTTAAATAAGACAAAAATAATGCATTTATTTAATCCCATTTTATTAGCCAGTGTCTTTGCTACTGACCGTCGATGATCCAATTTAATCATACTAAGCAAAAATGTCATATTTGTGTTTCTTTCTTTTTTTTGCTGAATAGTGTTGGACTTTATTCTCTATGGAGCTTATAATATGATAAAACATTTTGAATTTGAATTGTGTAAATTTGAATTATTGGCAAGTGTCATTTAACAAAACTGAATATTATGTTGCATTTAATATAGTTCTGAATTAGATTTTTTAGAACTTGAATATTGAAGATTTGAAATTTAACACAATTGATTTTTTTTAATGGCAGTTTTTTAATAGACATGCATTTTCAGAGTGGATTTTTTGTTCTGAATTCTTTGACAGCAAATATCCAGTTTTTAAAAATACAGCTTCAAGTTTTGAAGATGAAGAAGAAATTCGGAACATCAAATTCAATATTTAAAATTCAAAGCGCAGAAATTCAGATCGTAAAGAAAGTAGGTCAGAGGTCATCCACAGGGAAGAGTAGATGATCTCCGAAAAGTCGAACGAAGCATTTACTGCGACCGACATGTTCGGTTCAATTAGGCTAGTTTTGCCAAGACTTGTCACTGAATGGCTGCAGTGACAAGCTGACTTTACTGATTAGCGATTGGCTCTTTCATTCAGAAGGCGGGGCTTCCTGTGATTGAGCGGCCATATTAAGCGTTGCATTTTTCCCCATTCTTTGATTAGTTACTTTTTTAGGGAGTAACAATATTGTAATGTAGTTTCTTCAGAAGGATGTAGTAACACTTGAATCATTACTATCCAAATTATTACATATATCTAAAAAGCTTTCAATGACATCAGTTCACTTTAGAATACTGATCCAAGTAATTAGTAGTTCCTTAAGGATTTGATAATTCTTGAGTCATTACTATTGGGTTACTATGATCTTCATTTTAGAATTAATAATGCATCATGCATAATTCACATTAATTATGAACATGTATACAGTAGTTCTTAGGAGTTCTCCAGGATATATGAAAAAAATAGTAGATATCGATTAGCTAACAGTTTCAACTGAGCGCTATTACTTACTAAATCGTTAATGAGAGGGAGGGGTAACTCGATTTACGCACCGCCGTCACCTGCCTGTCGTCACGTACGTTTTATGTTACTTCCTGAATGTAAGTGCTCTTCATCGTTCTGTAACAGTAAAAATGCTTGAGGTGGTTTAGACAAGACGAGTGATGTGCTGAGTGATTGACAGGCATGACTATGTAGAACTGCTGTGTGTGATATGAACTGAGAAGCTCTGGTAATGATTACTTTACCCCACCTCTCCATGTAAAAACAATCCCATCCGAATAGGGCTTTAAATGTATAATTACACTGTAACAAAGACACCTTAAAATAAATTCTGACCAATTATAATTTACAAAAAAAAAAAAAAAGATAAACGTCCATGGCCTTAAAGCAAAATTGTAATCAAAAAAGTATGACATAAGTGACTAATTCAAATACTCATACATATACATACAGGGAAGTCGTGGCCTAATGGTTAGAGAGTCGGACTTGTAATCCGAAGGTTGCGGGTTCGAGTCTCGGGCCGGCAGGGATTGTAGGTGGGGGGAGTGAATGTCCAGCGCTCTCTCCCTCAATACCACGACTGAGGTGCCCTTGAGCAAGGCACCGAACCCCCAACTGCTCCCCGGGCACTGCAGCATAAAATGGCTGCCCACTGCTCCGGGTGTATGTTCACGGTGTGTGTGTGTTCACTGCTGTGTGTGTGTGTGTTCACTGCTGTGTGTGTGCACGTTGGATGGGTTAAATGCAGAGCACAAATTCCGAGTATGGGTCACCATACTTGGCTGAATGTCACTTCACTTCAGTAAGCAGCACCTCCGCTGACTATATAAATAGCACTCCTAATGTGAAGACTCAAAAAATGATTTTCATGTTAACATGGTTTTAAGCAAACAACACCTCGGTTACGTGCATAACCCTCGTTCCCTGATGGAGGGAACGGAGACATTATGTCGTGATGACATTAGGGGATTCACCTGGGAGCCCCAATCACCTCTGATAAGAGAAAACGCCAGTGAAAGTGGCTAGTGGATTTTGCATACCTGAGCCACTCCCTGTGCATACGGGTATAAAAGTGCGACAGGTGCATCCACTCATCAGGTTTTCCACTGAGGAGCTGAGAACGTGTCCCTGGCAACCAGCGATGATTCAAGATTGTGGCATGGGGACATAGCGTCTCCGTTCCCTCCATCAGGGAACGAGGGTTACGTATGTAACCAAGACTTTCCCTATCTGTCAGTCACTACTAGTTATGTCGTGATGACATTAGGGGTCTATAGAAGGCGCCACAACCTGAACCCCATCACAACCTTGTGGCATGCAGATGTTGACAAGCTAGTGCGTGCCAGACAAATGCCATGCAAAAGGTCGCAACCTTCCCATCGCCCCAGCACAAATTCGCTGACCTTGGTATCCACAGGGACCACAGGTAAGTACATCGCTGCTGGAGATAGCCAAGCCGCTGTTCCTTTCCCCAAGAATTTTTGAAGGGATTTCGACCTTCAAGAAAGAATGCTTCAAGTCTTTCCTATTTGTTGTTACAGCTTGGCAGTAATGACAGGGAAGCGGGCCTTCCGGAGATGGGTGCTACGGAGGGCACATCCTGCCCGAAGAGAGGTAACATGTGGAGACACTGATATGGACTGACCCAGCTTGGAGCAGTACTACATACGACTGGACTCATGGGCAGATCCTACCTAGGCGTAGGGAGGAGAGCTGCCAGTAGAGCCTGACAGAGTACTCTGTCAAAGGGAAGACACAGGTTTACCATGAGGGAAATCTTACCGTGGATGAATACACATATGGGATTACCCGAAGGGAATCAAGCCATACGGACACCTAGCCCAGTGTAAGATATCAGAGACTGAATAAGAAAAATTTAAGATGCATCAGAACATTGAAACCTGAGAAGCTGAGATTCCAGAAAGATGGGGGGCCTCAAAGCTGTAACAGGACAACGTCATAAATCGGATTCTGGCTCCAACTAGCTGAAGCAAGAGTAACCAGCAAGCCTCTTTCACAAAACAGCTTTCAACATTGAGTCAAAAGAACACTTATTGATAATTTTAATTCAGGAAAGAAACCATCAAATGTGTTGCAAGTAATCAAGACTGATGGACACATGTAAACCTGTGATAGAAAATCATGAGCTACAGACTCTCTTGGGCAGGTCTCCACACATAGAAGACAGACCAAACCAAAATTCCTATGTCTAAAAGAACATGCCTTCGTTCGCCATAAAACTACATAAAAGACTTTCATTTTCAATTTTTAATGAAACTAATAATTTCTATGCATAACTGCATATTATGTATGTAACACACATATTTGAATATCCTTGTTTTTATCACTCATTGTGTATGTCTTGCTTTTAATAAGTATTGAATAGCTGAAGGATTAACATTCATGTTTGGTATGTATGAGTTTGAAAATTCATGCTTTAAATGTTTCTTCCAATTAATTCTTTGTAAAATGTATCATATTCTGGTTATAGAAATCCCATTCAAAAGGTATACTTTGCAAGAGCCTGTAAAGTTCGGACCTCTGACTGAACAGATAACAACAATTTATTACTGGGGTGGAGAAACAAAGCAATACCCCAAGCAAGGACAGTATCTAATTGGTCAAGGCGTCCAGATGGGACGGTCTGAAAGCCGAGTTTAAAAACTCAGGACACCATAAAACTCTCTCATACTCTTCTTTAAAAAAATGCTCTCTTACTCTCTTACGCACTCTTCTTCTCTTTTGCCAGCGCGTGCTGCTCTTTGAGCGTTCTCTGGCCCACGTGCCAGCTGCTACCGCAATGGAAAGAAAACCAACCTAGTCTCGTTACATCCTTTTCATTTTATTCTTTTACTTTAGTTTATTTTCTTTCCGTGGAGTTTCGTGTTCTAATGTAAGTTTGCTGCAAAGTCCAGCTCCGACTGCACTCGCTTCAAACTTCAACCAGACCAACTCCGCATCCTCAGCCAACGCCCAAGACCTCACTTCAAAGACTACTGAACTCTCAACCAATCAGCAACTTCGGGGAACCCCCCTGTCTACAATGACAATGACAAAGGAAACCCTTAACACAGGCAATGCAAGCAAGTAACGCCTCCAAGTTCTAACTGAATTGGTGACTTTAATATAAATTTTAGCCTCATGGAGAAACTCAAAGCGAGGGTTAAATAAGTGATTGATGGTTGTTCAGGTCTATGCAATTGAACATATTGCTGTAAACTTGGGATTTCACATTTTCATTCTCTTAAACTCATCCTTTCCTCACTTTCTCTCTTTCTGCAACATGTGAATGTGTGAATGCTTGTGTTCATGTGTTAGATTAGTTTATGTCTTAGGTTTATATAAATAAAATCTTATTTATATTGAAAATAGAAGTATCTTGTGTTTTCTGCTCACAAGTTAATGTCTTAATCTGCCGATTTTGTTACTGTGCTATTAAATAGTGTTGTCACTATAATTTGGATTTTAATATCCAGTGCTCCAGTGCTCCAGTGCAGTGTTCGGTGTTTCCCAGCCTGCAGCTCTACAGATGTCTGCCAAAGAGGCGCCGTGCACCAACGCATAGGAGCAGGCAACACTCCGTGTGGACTCAGCTAACACTTGGAGAGGGTTATACGCAGAACCAGACTCAGAGCTAGACATACACACAGAATGGCTCGGTAAGGCAGCTAACACTTGGAGAGGGTTATACGCAGAACCAGACTCAGAGCTAGACATAAACACAGACGGGTTAATAGAATACACAGGACAATACTCGGCAGAGAGGAAGAGGAAGTCCATGGTTTAAGTAGGGTGTGTGATTGTGTGATAGTTCTCAGGTGTGAGCGTGATTAGTGCAATCAGCTGTATATGTGTCGTCAGCGCAATGGATGATGGGAATTGTAATTCGTGGGTGAAGTGCAACAGTGGTGTGGTGCAAGAGTCAATGTGATGGAGGAGTGACCTCTGGTGGTGAGTAAACAGAGTCCACAGATCAGATTCATGACACAGGGTATGTAAGTAACCATAGCAACTTGCTCTCTGAAGATAACCTGCTTCAGAGCAGGTTATGTTCCAGGGTTAGTTCACTTCATTTAAAACACTATTATATGACAAGGTAATGTTTTTTTATATAGTCATCTCATACATGGGTTGGCATTTTCTATATTGTATTTCTATTATAAAAATACATATCTGATATGACTTAATATATAATTAGCATCAAACAAACAATATAATTCTCATTCTCAAGGATTAAACATTAAACTGAAAAAAAATGATTGCACAACCATCAATTAGGTGGTGATATGCACTAAGCATGTAAATGACCATTGAACAAAAGAAGAAGAAAGAAACAGCATGGCACGCTTTTTCTTAGCGTTCGTTTCCATAGTGACTCATCGATTTGTTGCTCTGTTGAGAATGTCTTGAGTCATGAGTTGAATGAACTTAATCCTGGATGCGTTTTTGGAACCACATACCTTGGGTAAGCAAGGCTTGGGGTTAATCAACCCAAAGTTCAGGGTTTAGCTGACGGTAAGTTGACCGTGCTTTCTGGAATACACCCCTGCAACTCGGTCTTCATTTTACTCAAAACAAAAGGGTCAAAATACACGTGTGCTACCAGGGAAGAATCAACTTATGGAAAATACATATTTATCTCATTAGAGCAGTGTTTGGCATTATACAACCTGACATTTGAATGACGAGTAATTGTGGATCTTTTCACAGACTCGCTCAATGGGTGTATGAGCTTTATGGCTGTAAGGGAACAAAGGCTGTTGGCTGATTCATAAACATGCCACATTTTTGCCCTCCGTTTCACCCATTAACACCTCACAATAAACAGATTAGGATTTTACGGTACCATTCTGTTAAATCGTTTCTTATTACGCACCAAACAACCGTAGCGATCGGGGAAATTGTCTCAACACTTTGGATCCTTTTTGATGTCCCCCAAAACCAATTTGTTTTCAGTCCTTGCTTTGATTTGTTGGTTTCTATGGCCACAATTCATTAGAAACACTTTTCTTGTCAAAGCATTTACTGGTCTATCAATGGGGACCAGACCCTGCCTGGGAATAAATCAGCTGTCGGAGCTGAGCCGATGGAAAGAGAGTGTCGCTGCAATTAAACGCAGCTCGGATGGGCCCCCAACATGGGCGGCGGCGACATCAAGCAGCATGGCTTGGATGCACACCTCTGGAGATCAACTCATAGGATGGTGCGTGCAGGTCCACCCCTGTATCACTCCTCCAGAAGGCTGTCAACTTTGGCACATCGTTGCGCGGAACCACTGTATTTGTTCTCCAAATTGCAGTAAAGCTTCAGAAATAAAGAGCCCCTGAGACTCATTTGCTACAGCAGGCGAACCCAGCTTCAGCAATGCGTCACACACTGCACATTGACACTTTCATGGCTGGCTTTTTTTTTTCCTCGAACCAGTGCTTTGACCTTTGGAGAATTTTCCCAATTGTTCCCTTCTTTGTATTTCTTTTTTTCTTTGTCCACTTTTTCCCTTCGGTGATGATTGCCCTTTTCTTGTTTTGTTTTACTGTTTCATTCTCTTGATTTCTATGGTGACTGCAAGCTTCCCAGGAATAATGAAAGCCTAGGGATTAAGAAGCGTGAACAGGGATGGCTTTTTCACAAATAGATAGGAAACTCCTGGAATAAATGGGATGGGTTCAAATGATGGGCTTCACAGATGGGACATTAAGTCAGACAGGAGAATTTTGGTCATTCGAAGAAACTGGGGAAAATGATTGGAGAAAAGGCTTAATTTGCAGTACCACAGTGTCTTGTTGGGGTAAGTCAGCATTTATTGTGCCACTCATTTCTGTCCTTTTATATCATGAGATGATTCGTTTAAACAATTAATAAACTGTTAGGCAGCTGTGTTCTGGTCTACTTTAATAACTAAAGGGTTGTTGGATTGAGCCCAGCAAGGAGTGATCTGTTAAATCCTTTGGTTAGGTGCTTAACTTTAGGTTTCTTCATGGATGGAACCTGTAATCAACTTACCATTAATCACTTATTTCTCCATTAGTATCCAGGTCTTAAAACTTGTACAAGTTATTGTGTCGCATTCAAATGCATCCTGTTCAACAAAATAAAAACACATTTTCCACACTCCACTCAAGCCTTGCTCACGCAGTATTTGTGAATCTGAAATGAGGCATGTTTACATCAAAGTAAGTGGAGGAAACACCTTCATATTGCATCTTCATCTTGGATCAGTGGAATTGTATAAAGTTTGATATTTCTAACCACAGAAACAAGCTCAAAAAACCTTTGTGTTGGCCACACCTGTTCGTTTTCTAATTTCACTTGAAGAATATCAGAGCATAAACTTAAGTGACTTAACTTAACTTAACTTAACTTAACTTAAGTGGTGCTTAAACGTGTATTCAATACTCAGCCCTGCATTGTCCACAGGCAGACAGACAGCTGACTTAACCCAGTGTGTGCTACCAGCTCCAGCAGAGGCCTCTGGGAAATCAGCAGGGCAGCTGGGTATTTGTAAATATATGGCTCAGGAGTGGGAATACTGGGTTAGAATTAGCAGCAGTAGGCTCCTTTGCCACAGGGAGCTGGAGGGGTGCATAAACAGCCTGCACAGCCAGCTGAACATACAATCTCGTCCCCAGCAGCCCTGCACCACTGTGGCTCTCGGCTAATAATGCACTGAACACAACTACACTCTCATGCTCCTTCACTGTGTCTGGAAATATTAGCCGTTTTCACACGCAGTCCTTGTCCCTGTATATCCACTCAGTAATGTATACTACAGGTGTGTGGGATGAGAAGGCATCGGTCCAGAGGAACTGAGTGATGTTATACTGACATAGACACTTTAATGACTGCTGCAGATTTGTGTGTGAATAAAACACTTTAAAAGGGCCATATTCCACACCAGGGGTTGGCAGCCTTTTTGACATTTTTTATTGTTTATCTCTTTGCCTTAATAATGTGATGTTGAATGTCACCATCATTGTGTTTTGTGTGTGGTGGAATGTTCAAGGTCCTGTATGATGGGTTGGAAATCCTTCAGATTTCATTAATAAAAACTATTTTCTCTCTAGATAGCCTAGTTGTGGAAAAGTTGTGAAGTCCACTAGGGCATAATGACATTATGACTGGGGGGAACATTTTCCAAACCGTTTGTCCTATGTAGGGTCGTCTGGATGCTGGAGCCTGTCCTAATGTCCTAGACCATAGGCAGGAAAAAATCCTGAGCGGATGGCCAGACCATCACAGAGCTAATGCACAACTCATCCCACTGGATTTCTGTGAGGTTTGGGTCAGGAGACTGCTGTCCATGGAAACCTTCATTCTGTGGTCACTAAACCCTTTTCCTTTGGATCATTATCATGTTGGAAGATCTACTGTAACCACAAGCCCAATTATCTGTTGGTATTTTTTTACCATGTATTCTACAAGTTGTCTGGCATTAAAGATCCACCATCATACTTCGTAGTAGGAATGAGGCACTTTTCATGGCTATCTTTCTGTCTACATCAAACCCATCTCTGGTGTTTGATTCCAAAAAGCTCTATATTGGTCTAATCTGACAAAGTCCCATAGAAACGTCCATCGATGACTGGCAAACTATACAGTAGGTGCTTAAGTTTGTTGTTTGATGGCACCAAAGGCTTTTTTATGGCAACCCTCCGAAAATTGTAGTTATACTGTATATGTGAATCCCACAAACCTTCTTCAACTGTGATTCTTACAGAAAGTTTGGCTACTTGAACCAACTTCCTCACTGTGTGGATTAATGTACACACAAGTACTTTTTCAGGTTAATTGTTAAAGTGCCCCTATTATGGTTATGAAAGGTTCATATTTTGGTTTTGGGAGTCCCCAAAAACAAGCCGACATGCATGCAAGGTCAAAAAACACTTCCATTGTCTTATAATATGCATGTATTTTTACATTATTTGCTCAACGAATCCCAAACGATTCATTCAACAATTAATTTTTCCAAACCCCTCCTTTTTGAGAAGCTAATCTGCAGTGATTGGTCGGATTGGTCTCATTTTCATTTCATCATGCCTGTAATGCCTGATAAAGCAGCGTTTGTGAGTGCAGTGCTGCTTTGTGTTCAGCGTTACCTGGGAAACAGCCATTTTAATGCTCCAGTAGCTGCACCTAATGGTAAAGAATGAATTTGCATTTTCATTCAGACCAAAGCAAAAAGACCAACAAGTGGGCGAGCAATATGCTAATGTTTCATGTTGACATCAACATGAAACAGCATGGGATTCATTTTAAAACTAATAATTTCAATGATTCTGAGTCAGCTCTTTCTTTTGAGAGACAATAACTTTATACACGGTGCACTTTCAGATTTAAAACTTTGCAGGATGCTTTCATTCACTTAGAGCTGTGTTACACACTGCATGAAAGGTAGTTTTCAAAAATCTATAATAGGGGCACTTTAACATCCTCAGTTGATTTAAATTTCTTAATTTTGGCCAGATAGCGGAAACGAGCATTTTCCTTTACTGTCATGGATTTTTTAAAATAATTTTAATATTTTCCAACCCTCATTCTGACCATCTCTCAGAAATGATCTGTTTGAAGTGGGTGTCTCCTTTAAGGTTGTCTGATATGATTGGTTAACATCATTGCATAGACAACAGTAGCAATCCCTCGCTACTGCATGATATGAGTAACTGTTTTGAAAACATTATCCACATAAACTCATCATTAACAGACAAAGCACAATCAAATGATTTCCTTACAGGCTATGATGCAGTTTCTTTGTGAACTCTCCATTACATTGCGCTTCATCTACAAAACAATCTGCAGTCAAATGCTCCAAACAAACATACATTCCTCAGATGCAATCCAGGATGCCATTCAAATAAGCCATCCACTGGTTCCTGATGCTGGGATTCTTCTGAATTCTGTACAAAAATGCAAACAGCTGTATGCATCAAAGCAAATGTTCTTTTGACCTCAATTTGTCTTGTCAGAAGACTGAAGCGCATGAGCACACCAGTAAATGAATGCTCATCTGTATACTGTATCCAGTGTAGACAGAGACAATGAGCACTTTTACATGCACACCAGTAAGCTGATAACTCACAAATAGCAGCTTATTAAAATAAGTAGTTTTCCCTGTTTACATGCACATCAGTAATCTGACAATGCCAGTAAGCCGCATTTACATGACTTTATTAATAAATCAGGTTATTTCCACTGTAGTGATGTCAAAATATATCATTTGCATATCTGACTGAGTATTGTTCAGTCGTGATGTTTAAATAAAGCTTGCAACATGTCAGCGAGAAACTTACAACTCATATAGGCAATTATCATCCTCTCTTGAAGTTACAGACACTGCGTTTTGACTGAACCACTTCTACTTCTGCACAAGATAAGAACACATTTTTGATTATTTTCTGGGTAATGAAAGAGTCTGCGTTTGTGATGTATTCCCTTCTTTCTTTACTGTAAAACATTTGCGCCGTCTAAATCAAGGATATTTTAAACGAAAACTAAATCTAAGACGAAAACAATTGATGAAAAAACAATTTTGTAAACTGAAATAAAATAAAAATGTCAAAATATTTGAAAAACTTAAATGAAACTAACAATAGTTATTTAAAAACTAACTGAAATAAAATAATAATAAAAATAAATAATCGTTTTCGTAATCATTACATTCAGTATAAAGCAGAGTCCTGCATGGGTCCTGTCTGTACCAGACCAGAACCGTCTGATATAAAGACCGCGAATCGCGACCTGAACCGAACCCACATTAATCTACAACATCAGGTAGGCAAAATTATTTATTTTCTCATGTTTCTCATTTACATGAGATTTCTCAGGTCATGACCCCTTTAATGCTGCTGACGTGCAGCTCTGGGCTGCGTTTCCCAAAAGCAACGTAAGACCAAGTAGATTGTAGAACCATTGCAATTAATGGTCTCTATGATCACACAGTCAAAACACAGCCCGGATCATTTGCAACATATGGCCTCTAGATTGGAAGCGGAATTATAGTGGGTCACACTTTATATTAGGTGGCCTCAACTACTATGTACTTGCATCAAAAAATACAATGTACTTATTGTGTTCATATTGTATTGCAAAACACTTCTGCTGCTATTGAGGTGGGATACGGGTAAGGTTAGGGACAGGTTTGGTGGTATGGGTTGGTTTAAGGGTGGGTAAGGTGTGAGGGATGGCTCAACAGTGTAATTATAAATGGAATTACAGAAATGAATTACAGATGTAACTACATATAGGTATTTTTTAAAAATATAAGTACAATGTAAAAACATGTATGTACACAATAATTTAAATGTAAGTACATAGTAGTTAAGGCCACCTAATATAAAGTGGGACCTAATATGTAATTTGCGATCAAATACTGTACATCAAACTGGCTTATTTACCTCTAACTACACTGAAGAGTCTCACCATAACAGGTATTTATCAAGCCTCTAAGAATTACTCTCAAGAACACTGCTAAGAATTGACTTAAGTGTAAAAAATTCTTGGCTCAAAGCTGTGCCTAAAAGTTAGTTATCAAGCATTGCAGTCGTAATTTAAGTGAAGTGTAGGACTAAATCTTAAATAGACAGCAAGATGATTATTATTATTATTATTATTATCCATCAAAAATATAGGTGCCTATCTTTTCTGATGCAGCGCAGAAAGCTGCTTCAGAAACTTGCCACGGTACGGCTGGTGAGTGGCCGCAATCAGCTCCGGTGGCCGTAACGAGCTGTAGACATGTGCAGTGTAAATAAGAGATTTATTCATCATACGGTGTAGAGCATCACTGATTATAACGGAAGTGTTTTTGAAAGATCATATAATACTCGCGCTAGACTGAAGTCAGTTATGATGTTCTTTGTTAATTTTGCTCATTTTGAATAACTGAGGAAATGTAACCGTTTGATTGACTGCTGATCATCAAACATCTCAAGAACATTCTTCCTCTCCTGAAAGATTCGCGCATGTCTCTGTCTCCTCAGCACCATCACAACTCCTAACCACTTGAGAGACCTCTCCAGCTGTCTAAAATAACTGGGAGAATAAGAGTGATTCTTAGCTTTAAGAAATGTGATAACTTGCTTTTATACTTAATTTTGGAAGTACGGGTAAATTTCATAGATTCTCAGCACTTAAGACTAAAATGGCACTTTGGGAAGCTTGATAAATACGGGCCCAGATGTTCTTAAGTTGAATCCTTCACTTGCTTTGCCCAAGGCACTGTCAACACACTCTCTCAGTGACTAGAAGAATATTTTCCCAACCTCAATAGCATCAGCTGTCAAACGAGAACAAAAGAGATAAAACAGTGAGAGAATACCTCCAAGTGGCTCACTGACAGATGATATTAGGCCTGTCTTGGAAAGCTAAGGAGACAGTATAAATACTGAGAAAGCAAAGAGGCCAGAACATAACAAGCTTCTTTTTAAGAATCAAATAATTAATTAAAAACTTTTAAAAATTGTGCACTCAAATCTTTTGCAAATTATGACTGCTTTTGGTGTAGAACATATTACCAACATTACAAGTGCACCACTCAGGGAACACTATAAAATAATAATAAAACAAATACAATTCATATCATCTTTAGGGGTTAAACCTAATGTGCTGCAGGCATGAATGATACCTCAAATTGTGTAAAATAGATAACTTTACAGATGAACACTAAATCATGCTAAGCAAATTCATGTGTTATCAAGGCATGTTTCAAAATATTAAAAAGCATTTTTACATTGGCATGAAAACGTCTAAAAATATATATTTTTTCAAAGGTACTACTGATAGCACAATTACTGCAAGAATAGCTCAAAACAAAAAACAACATGCTTTGACTGTTCAGTATTTTCCCAATGATCAAAGAGTCTTGGAAATGGGTTGAATTTCAATACTCATGCAAGACGAAAAAGACCACTTTCATGTCAGACACACGTCACATAAATAAAGGCACGTTTCTATGTCAACCAAACAATAGAGGCCCATATCTTTTTTAACCATCAGCCCGAATATTGGCTTATAAAATGGACCAAAGAATAATACTGAGAACTTCGTCCCACATATATCTCAATATAAAAATTAAGCAACTATGAGACACACAATTACATAAACACACTCAGCATTCTTTCCAGATCAAGTCCGTGGTGCAAGTAAGGCTGATATTTATCCTTTTTGCCATCAAATGCCATTAAAATCTATTCCTGATGGCATTATTGGATCATATTTTGGAAAACCATTAGCATTAACAGGTGTTTCCAACACGTGAATCCCTTGCCAAGAAAACCCAACTGATCATTGTTCAGGATCTGATTTGATTGTGCTGTTAAAATAGCAACATGTGCAGAAGATCGTAACACGGGGAGGGTGTGGAGCCTTTTGAAAAGGTTGAGTTCAGTCATCGTAAAAGCTCTTCATCTAGCGGCTTTGCATGAGTCCTGATAAGAGCAAAATGAGATCTGAGTGGAAGGTAGGGGAAATCCTGATCATGATGTCATTTATTTTTGTCAGAACTCTTATTTTTCTAGACGTCATTTAAGATTCTTTTATTTACGAGTTATTACTCATAGAGAACCTTGCATCTTTCTTGCATCAGTTGATGTATGTGCAACTTCGCAGTCGCAATGTTATCAAGGGATTTTACGGTTTCCTGGGAAATTGAAGACGCTATAAAACAAACTGGTGGACACGCCGACAATGGTTGAGGTAAATGAAAGCAAATGGCTGTGGTCATCACATCATTTTATGTGCTGGGTGGAGGACTGAAGGTCAGCTCAGGTGAGACAATGACAAAACATGAGTTGGCAAAGAAACAAAGGGATGTACAAATGAGCTAAGTTCTCATATAAAGGCCATCAAAGAGCAAGAATGGCATGGAAGACATGATTTAATTGGATCATCTGTGGCCCACCATAAACATCTTTGAGAATCAGATGATCACGCAGCTCTTTTCAGACAGTGACAGCTCATCGTGAGCATGTGCCAGAGTTAAAATGATTTGTTGACTATCACATGACTTAGAAATTTAGGAACATAGCACAAAAGCTGTAAGGACTTCTACAACATTTTATGGGATTTCTGTAGTGTTTGTTGGTCTTTTTTGGAGATTGAGAGACATGAACATTATGTGTAATCACTATGTATTCCTTCAAAAGTTCTCCTTTTGTGTACATATATAATGAGAATGAGCACAAACAATCGTTCATATTTAGAAAAACATTCAAACTAAAAGTTCAAGGCAATTATGGTTTATTCTAAGCAGAAAACGATATTTTGTGTCAAGAAAAAAAGCACTTTTCTGATCCCAAAATATTGCCAAATGATACTCATTCATAAGGGAATTTTATAAGCTATATATCAACTTTTTTTCAAACTTTTTTTCTCTTAAAATTCCTTATTCCTTAAATACAAAGAGACAGAGATTAAAACAACAAGTTGACACAAAGCAAGAGCATAGATAGAGCTAACATGAACATCAAAGCTCAGATAATTTGATCTGTGAGATATCTATTTTTTGATAGCAGACTTTGTGTGTCAGACACAGCGTGAGACATTTCTGCTCTGAAATTCAAGAGGAAGCCTTCTGGAAAAATCAGAGAAGCTGTAACTCAACAAAAGATTTGATTTAAACTGCATTTGGTCTCAATGCAGGATACCACCGAGGAGAAACAATAGACACTAAATGTTCTTTTCTTATGGGATCTGTCGTATGATTATGATAAAGCAGGTGTTTTGGAAAAGAACAGACCATGGATTCAGTAGAGCACATGTTCACAGGAAACAGGATATCATTGTCAACCGAGCGCCAATATAACAGAAATCATGCGAGAATCTATGGGACATCCGTGTCCAGTGACTTCAAATCAAATGGCAAACGTCATTCCAGAGGCTGACTCACAGACAAATGATAAATTCACACCCGTACCCAGCCCTCTCAATCCTGGACATACCCTGCAACGGCCCACACTTCACTAGTATCCCCACAGTCTAATATTTGATGAAGTGTTTGGGGAGGGTTCATATAAAGCCCAGACCTGCACAATCTATTGAGCGCTCGCTAGGAAACATCTCTCAACATCTGCTCCGTCTTTCATGCCTTATCTGCCATTCTAGCCAACAGACAGCGCTGCAGACATGCACCTCACGCTTCACTCAACACTGTTTCTAAACATGAACCTTCAGAATGAATTTATTTGATCCTGCACGCCAGTACGAAGCTTAATCACCCTTGAGTAAAACTGCAGACTCATTGTGATGTTAATAGACGTGTGGACCCGTTCCAAACAATAACCACTTACGCAAAGACCCATCTACAGTTGATTTTACCATCATCTTAGGTTGCTCGGATGTGTATGTCAAGAATTATGTTGTTCAATTTGAATATACATCAGGGTGGAAATGACTGAATGAAGTTCAGCCTGTGTAAACAATATAATTAAGCAACGTGTTTTTCTTAAAAAGCCATCAACTTGCAGATGCATGAGACAAATCTTTACAGATTGCAGCTTGAAAATGACATACAGAAAATACAAAAGCAAGTGCTTTTCAATAACAGCACAAAGCCCTGATGGACAAGGTAAATAAATAAATAAAATATATATTTTATGCATAATATTCTAGTTTCCTCCAGAAAGTGTGTCACTATTATTTAACCATGGTAAACGAGTTTATTATTTATTCAAATAATAATTTTTGAGTTGCCAAGCATTATAGCACTTTGATGCATGGCTATAGAATGATGTGCATTTATGCATTTATACAAGGCAAGTTTATTTATATAGTACATTTCATACACAGTGGTAATTCAAAGTGCTTTACATAAAATGAAGTAAAATAGTAATTAAAAAATAATAATAATCATAACAATAAAAATAAGGAATTAAAAAAACTTATAATAAAAACAAGGAATTTAAAAACAAATATTCTCAAGCTTTGTTCAAACTCTCCCGCCGTGAAAAAACCAGAACTGTGCTTTTTATAATGTGAAATGTGGATGCACAATTTATAATGACAAGGAATTTGTCTTAACCTAATGGCATGAGGTTAATGTGGAACATAATGTAAATGACCTCAGTAATTATGTCAATATCTCATGGGAAAGCAGAGCTCATGTGACTATAAAGCCACCCGAGCAGAGCCAAAGGACAATGTTAGCAAATAAGGCTCTTTTTTTTCTTGACATAAGAAACATTCACATTAACTTGATGTGAGCACTAAAATAACACAAAGTCCATTAATTCAAATGAGTGGCATCATAAAATTGGCAGCGTTTTACTGTCTAAAGCGAGTGAGTTTTCCTCAAATCACACGCAGCTTCTAAATACAACAAACCCAAGGTCTGAGAAATGAGGAAGTAAATTAATAACTAAATCTGGGAATGAAAACAAAGCCGTATGTGCGATTCTGACCAGACCAGCGAGAAAGAGAGAGAGCAGACATGGGCTTTAGGCATGGAAAGGTTACCGATGATGGCTATTAAACTCACATGGCTGCTTTTTCAGTTCAGGTTGTTTTAATAAAAGTGACATCAGGCCACTCCAGAATTACAACAAAGGTTGACCTAAAAAAAATAACACCAGGCTGTAAGACATGAGAAGTCAGTTTTTCCCACAACGGAGGAGATTCTTTCAAAAGAGTTATGATGTTCACATCGATAGATCTGGCCGGAGGTTTCTAACAAATCCCTTTGTGTAAAGAGAGAACAAAATTAACCACATTTATAAAGTCATTCAGGAGATACTGTTTCAGCTGGAGGAGTACACCAGAAATCTTTCAGAGCTTGATAATGAAGACACTGAATGAACTGAATGAAGCGGTTCAGCAAAAGATCATCATATTGGACAAAGTGCTAATGGTGATGGATTCAGCAGATCTGGAGGTGGAAAGCAAGAAGAAAATCGGCCTTTTAGACTAGAAAACGTCAGAGCCATTTAATGGTGCATTATGGTGCTATTGGTCAAAGCCAGTATAACACACTATCCCTAAAAATGTGTAGACCTCATCAATTTTATAGTAATGGTTATGGTTAAGTGGATAATTTCGGTAACACTTTAGACACTCTAATATAGGTAACTTTACAACATGTCAAGTAACTACTCCATGTCAACTATAGCAGTCATTAGAGTATGGTCCCACTTTATATTAGGTGGCCTTAACTTCTATGTACTTACATCACAAAATAAGTACAATGTACTTGTTGTGTTCATATTGTATTGCAAAACACTTCTGCTGCTATTGAGGTGGGATATGGCTAAGGTTAGGGTCAGGTTTGGTGGTATAGGTTTAAGGGTGGGTTAAGGACCGGTGTAAGGGATAGGTCAACAGTGTAATTATAAATGTAATTACAGAAATTAATTACAGATGTAATTACATATAGGTATTTTTAAAAATATAAGTACAATGTAAAAACATGTATGTACACAATAAGTGCATTGTATCAAATGATTAATTTAAATGTAAGTATATAGTAGTTAAGGCCACCTAATATAAAGTGGGACCCATTAACTTCATGTTAACTTATTCTACTAACCCTAAATCTTACCTAAAAGTCTGCTAATATTGACTTCAGTGACATGTAGTTGCAGAGTTACGTTAACACTTTAATTATTTTTGCATTGTACTAGTTTTAATGCATTGATTATATCTTGGCACACACCTTATAATGCATTGCATGATCTCATGAATAATTGCAACCACAATTCTAATACATTATGATACTTTTATATTCATTGTTACAGCTTTATGCATTAAAACACATGACACAATGCATTTTAACTTTGGATATGATTATAAAAATAATGCATTACAATGTTCATTACAGATACCTTTATAATGCATTATACACAAAGGCTTTAAGTAAAGTGTAAGCAAAGTTACTTATAGAATGTCTAAAAGGGACTATCAAAATAGTGTCACCCTAATTTCTGCACCTAATTTCATGGAAATGCACAAATAATGACTGACTCTAATTGACTTTGCCTCTATCTGCAATCTTCAATTAAAGAACAGGTGATCCCTCCCCAAATTTGCATGAATGGCTGAATCAATTTAACCAAAATGCGAACAAACCGAGAATGTTTTAAAAGTTCTCTACAAACATTCTATATTTTAGTTAGTAGATGCTGTTATGCTGTTTTTAATCAATAAATGTTACCCTGGACCACAAAACCAGTCATAAGGGTAAATTGTATACGTCATCTGAAAGCTGGATAAATGATCTTTCCAGTGATGTATGGTTTGTTATGATTGGACAATATGTGGTTGAGATACAACTATTTGAAAATCTGGAATCTGAGGGTGTAAAAAAAAAAAATCTAAATACTAAGAAGTTGATCAAATTAAGTTCTTAGCAATGCAAATTACTAATCAAGTTTGAATATATTTACAGTAGGAAATTTACAAAATATATTCATGGAACATGAACTTTACTTAATATCCTAATGATTTTTGACATAAAAAAAAAATCAATAATTTTGACCCATACAATGTATTGTTGGCTATTGCTACAAATATACTCCAGCGACTTATGACTGGTTTTGTGGTCCAGAATCACAAATTATTATACTGTACATTCACCTCTAAAAAATCAGCTATTGCAGGAGAGTCTGTCACTCATCACTGCGTACTAAGACACCGCTCACGCTGTCAGCTGACACGAGCAGAGTAACAGCCGCCCGTTTCACACTACTCCAGACTACTGACAGATGTGTAGACAAGGTATGCACAAATACAACGCAGAGCACATTGCACATGTGTGGGCCCGGGAACATTTCGAGAAACATTTTGGCTTAGGAAGTCCTAGACTTCTGACAGACCACAAACCACAAACTCCTGGTGTCACTCATCCATAGACAAGACCTGGAGAATATTCCAATCAGATGTTAGACGCTGCTGATTAGGCTGATGTGATTTAGTGGAATGACACAGAACTGTGTTTTCGAACTCTGTTCCTTGAATCCATTAATGGCATGGATGCAAATTCAAAGAAAAACTCTTGCATCAACAGTCTACGATTGAAGTATCTATAATAGCGCTGGCTCCGTTAGAGAGGAGCCTAGTCAATCTGAGTGCTGTTAGCTCAAGGTGAACAGTTCAGATGGACACCTGCTATGGGCACTCAAGGAAATTTTCCCCTGCAAAGCTGCACCAGACCATACGCAGATGATACAGCTGGGAAAAGTGAGCTCATTCATGGATCTGCAGAAACACAGTTGGACAATCCAGCTCTCTCCAGTTAGTCACTTATAAGTCTTGTAAGTTTGCGATACACTTGGTATTAAAGAGCCATGGTATTAAAAAAGTAAAGTTATTAAGAGAACAGGGGGTGATATGGTGTCGTGGCTCATGCTCAGTACTGGAAACCTGAATGATTAGGAACTTCTCACCATTGTGCCCTTGATATTATTGTGTATTTGACATCATTTTAATGTGTGCTAAATGGCTATTTACTGTACAGCATTGTATATTTGTACAAGAAGAAACTAAGAGTATAATCTTATCTGTGATGTACATGTATATTAAATATAATGTTTTTATATTAATATTAAAGGGTCAATGAAAATTAAAAGTGCAATGAAATAAAAATAAATTGAAAATATTATTTAAAAAAATCATTTTGGTTTCATATGCTTTTAAAAAACATTTAAACTATTTTCAACAAGTTTAAATTCAGTCTAACGTACAAAAAAGTTGTCACATATTTTAATTTTATCTTATATACCTTATATACTGTATATACACTATATTGCCAAAAGTATTGGCACCCCCTTCTAATGAACGTTTGACTACTTTAGTAATTTCTATGAGTACAAATCTTAATGTTTAAGCATATAATGATATTTTAGGGAATTGCGTGCTTCTAATTTTATAGCAACAGTTTGGACAGGACCCTTTTCTATTCTAACATGACAGTGTCTCTGTGTATAAGACACGCTTCAGAAAGACATGATTGATTGAGTCAGTGTGGAAGAACTTGACTGGTCTGCAGAAAGCCAAGTCCTGATCCCAGCTGAACTCCTCTGGTGTGACTTTATATGCAGACCTTGAGCCAAAAACTCATCACCAAATTACTAAAGTAATCAAACATGTTCATTAGAAGGGGGTAACCCAATACTTTTGGCAATATAGTGTATATATAGTCCTTTCCATAAGTATTGGATCAGTAAAGACAAAATTGCTCTGTTGGCTGTGGAGTCAAGACATTTGCAAATATGATTAAAAGATGAATATGAGACAAAACTACAGAATGCCACATTTTATTATTAGCCGTTTCAACACATGCATGTTTTACCAAATAAAAAGAACAGCACTTTTAGAGTTCATCCCACTCATTGATGTGAGCATAAGTATTGGGACAGCTGAACATAAGGCAGATATAAAAGATTAAAAGCTATTATTTAGTTGCAGATCCCTTGCACACAATCACAGCAGTGAGTCTGTGACCCATAGACATCACCAGACTCTTGATCTCATCCTTTGAAATACTTTCCCCAGCCTTTAATGCAGCCAATTCTAATTGTTGCTTGTTTTGGGGAGTTTCTGATTGATTATTACTAATCAAGAATTGCCGCCTTACAAATGCATCATGCCCTTGAAAATATCAACAATATAATTTCAATTCAGAAATGAAAAGCATATTCAACAAAAGTGTATTCCAGCCATTGTATGTAAGAAGAAAAACACATTCAGTAACACTTCAGTTTAGGGACCAATTCGCACTATTAAGTAGTTGCTTATTAGCATATTACTAGTCTGTTTATTAGTACTTATTAATCACATAATATCTTATTCTGCATGACCATATTCTAGATCCCTTAACCCTTCCCTATACATAAATTTAAACTCGCTAACTATTAATAAGCAGAAAAATAGGAGTTTATTGAGAGAAAAATCACAGTAATAGTGAGTTAATAGTAAACAGTGACCAAATATTAGATATGGACCAGTAAAAATGTCTTGTCATTGATCCTAAACCCAGCTATTAAATATCAGAAAGAAAATGCAAGTGCTAAATCTGAGGTTGATGTAAATGACTGTACCAAGCACACAGTGTGAGGCACTTACGGCACAGTACTCTAGGAGAGCCACTGCCATGCTTGGCTGATGTTTTGTGGTGACCGTCTGCAGTGCACTAAATCTGCTGCTCGTTCAATGGAGACAGGGACATCATTAATAACTCCAGCGTGAAACTCGCGAGCTGACAAGAGCACACTCCTACTAAAAATACATGTGTGGCCATGATAAACATTCCTCCTTTTCATCCATCAGGTCAGTGAGCTTTGACAAGCGAGAGTTAGAGCTGGCTGTCGACGTTCTCACAGGGGTGGCTGGCAGCTCCCATTGTGTACTTTGTAATGCAGGCCTATTAATTTATAGAACCTTTCTGAAACAGCTGTGAAGCCGCAGCTATGAGCAACAGGAGTGGATGATTTTCAGCACTTTTTTGGCTGAGTCTGTGAACTTAGGAAGGGTGAAGAGCATTAGAGAATCCTGCTTTGTGTTTTCTTATTTGTGTTGCACTTTCCTGTGGCATGAGAGTCTGACAAATTGTTGCATACCAAATGTGACCCTGGAGCACAAAACCAGTCTTAAGTCGCTGGGGTATATTTGTAGCAATAGCCAAAAATACATTGTATGGGCCAAAATTATACATTTTACTTTTATGCCAAAAATCATTTGGATATTAACTAAAGATGAAGTTCCATGATATTTAGTAAATTTGCAACTGTAAATACATTAAAACTTAATTTTTGATTAGTAATATGCATTGCTAAGAACCTCATCTGGACAACTTTAAAGGCGATTTTCTCAATATTTGGATTTTTGTACCCTCAGATTCCAGATTTTCAAATAGTTGTATCTCAGCCAAATATTGTCCTATCATAACAAACCATACCTCGATGGAAATATTATTTATTCAGCTTTCAGGTGATGTCTAAATTTCGAAACATTGACCCTTTTAACTGGTTTTGTGGTCCAGGGTCACATATATGCCAGCAAAACTAGACACTGAGGGTTTCCACTTACCCTGTGTGGCACTCACATAGGTCTAATAGACCCTAAATCACAATTAGTTTAATCCGACTACGCCACCCTGGTGGAGCACCAGGGAAATACACCCAATAAGGACACAGGTACGTTTTACCAATTAAGGGCAAATAAATAAATACTTGAACACAAAACAGGAACGAAAAGGGGAACGCCAGGGAGAGGAGAACCCAGAATCCATAGAATACCACCACACCCATCAAAATAAGAATCCTTAAATAGTATGGCCGCTTACACCTCATTGGTCTGCCAATCACCTCAAGCGGGGCCAATAGCGGATAGAATCCTTACCCTGCCACACCTGCATAGACCTAGAGTGAGGTGAACTTTACTAGATACCCATTCCAACATCTTCTAAAAACAGGTCTGAGTTTCTCAGAACAAAACAAAATGGAATGAACAGATGAAGAAAAAATGCTAACAGGTGGAAAAATGACAACGGCTCCACAAAAACCGGGGAGGGGATTAGTTCAACTGAACATGAGTCATATAATAGACGACAACATTTAAAAACTGCTGGTATGGCCACATGAAAGCTTGCTGCTGGCATATAAACACTGATGAGCGCTCCTTACACACATGGAAAAATATATTAATAGACAGCAGACTGGAATATGCTGCATTCATGCAATAATAAACCAGACAAAAAAGCAAATGGAATATTAATTATGAAATACATCATTGCTTGGCAAATTATGGAAAATTAACCTTTCATCATAGTTGATTAATCGCTGCATGTTTTTTTATTTAAAAATAGATAACTCTACAGTCAACAGACATCATGTGATGTTTCAACAGTCAACACCGGAAAGACAGCATATTTTTGATGTGGAGATCTCCACATATTTTATTTCACACAATCTGACAAAATGAAAAATTAAAGCGCAAATCCGTAATGCTAATGCATGTTTGAACTTGTAATAACACTGGGTCATGCTGAAGAGAAATCAATGTCTAATCTGTGCTCAATCACACTGAAAAAAGTAAATATGTAACTGCTTGAAAATAACTATTTTCTCAATGGGATTCAAAAATTACATATATGTACATCTCAGGTTTTATTAACTGGCAGTGGATGAGACTAAATATATTTTCCACAAAGCTCTTCTGACTTACAAGTCAGCTTTCTTTTAGATGTATCTTCAAGGCAAAAGAGACAATTACACTCGCTGTAACTCTGAAGACATTATCGTGGTTGCTTTCTCCAGCTCTGAACACAGAAACAGTGCATTGTTCAGAATACATGTAATGCACATATTAGTGAAAGCGTGAATTGGATTGCAATTTCATACACTGCAAACAGAACTGAAATCAGATTGTATTCATTCAGATTGACAAAAATGAGTAAACATACTAAAACATATAGTTTTTGCATTTTGCAAGAGCAGACGGTATTTAACGTGTGTCCGAGAAAACTGAGGCAACATTCTTTGCAGTTCACTAGAAGCATCTTATCTCTTATTGCATCTTTATCTGAGTTTTATAAACATCACCTCAAATATGGGAATGAAATTTTCTCCAGGATTCTATAAATCACTTTGGCAGTTAAACAAAGGCCATTCTCTGTTATTTTCAAATCATCCGTAGTGAGGAGAGGCTGCGGCCGATCATGTTACCCTCAGTTACTGGATGAACAGAGCCAAAAGAGAATCCTGTCTATCCTCGGCTGGGATAGTCACTCTTAATTGTGCAGTGTTTTATAGCAGGAGTGTGAGGAAGAGCTATTACATAACTCAGTGCCCTTGATGTCAGATGACCCCAATGAAACTGAATTTATCATAGCAGGTGTCATCTTTCCTTTCTGTTTCATTGATGTAAAATCAATGGCAGTCAAGCGGTATGGGGCATATTGCTGATTATTCTTTTATTTTAATTTTTATTTATTTATTTTTGACATTAGATTAAAGGAAAGGTAAATCTGATATTAATATAACAACTTTAAAGGGGGCATATGATGCGATTTCAAGTTGGAGTGTTAAAAGCTGTTTTTGCATGTAAAAGATCCGTAAAGTTGCAAAGACTAAAGTCTTAAACCCAAAGAGATATTCTTTATAAAATTTACGACTCATCCATGCCTTCCTAAAACATCTCATTCAAACACGCCCCCACATAACTACATCACTGTGTGGGAAGATTTGCATAACATCACCCAAATGTTTATGCAAAAAAAAAAAGGCATAACTTTTATTCTCGCTATAGTATTGTTGCCACCGCCACCATGTCGTGGAGACGCTGCGTGTTTCCAAATACGGTAAGGGGCATAACATTTCCGTCACTTGCTTGAGGTGTTCGGCCAATCACAATGCACTGGATAGCTGGCCAATCAGAGCACACCGCACTTTTCAGAATGATGAACTTTGTAAAAATCAATGTGTTTCAGAAAGGCGGGGCAGAGAGGAGCAACAGTGATGTACGGTATGTGGAAAATAATGTGTTATTTTAACCTTAAACCGTGTAAACACATTGCATTACATCAAATACACAAAATAATGTTATTTTTAGCATCATCATATGACCCCTTTAACTGCCTTATCCTTTTGAGTCCCGTCTGCTATGGGTCAAGTTAAGTCAATTAATCTGTATGTAGCGGGTAGGACGTAGGCAGCGGGAATTGCGCCTTGATTGAATCAGGTGGTGGCTGTTTGGCGCTGCACCTTTAAATCCAGCAAGCTGGCGGTTTCTCTGATTAGTGTTGTGCTACAGACTCTTGGTTCCTTGGACTCTTGATTTGTTGTACGAGTTGATGTGAGTTCATGCTTAAATGTATTTTAGCCTCCTTGTGAAAACATGGATCTGATTTGATTCAGACTATTGCATTGTTTTGAAGCTCGACTTGGTGTTTGTGCGGTTATTCAGTGCCGTGGTTACATCCAGCTCCTTGTCTTCACGAGCCCTCATTGGCTAGGAATTGTGTCTGCGTGTTTCAACGAAAATGTAAGTTTTCTGCTTTTACTTATGAGCAGCGTTCAGCTTTTTTTTTAGGCACTGGCCGTAATGAGCCTTCATTGATTCGTGTTCTGTTTATAGTGGTTACTGGTTCAGAGTGTGACCACTACAAGTTTGCAGAGTGCTGATTGTTGTACGGAGAATGTAAGTTCACTGGCTTCCTTTCTCCCTCACGTGTGTACATCTTCGTCACGGAACGCTTGTTCATATAGTCATGTTGATTCGCCATGTCTGTATTATAGTTTGGCCTGGGAATGTACAAGTAAAAACCAGACATAATAAAGTGATCGCTACAGTATTACAAAACAAGCTCTTGGCTGGACGCTGCAGTCTGCGTTCATACAGGTTGGTAATGTAGGCTACTTTAGCACCTTGCCCTGTTCCGACTGTTGATATTTAATGGAAGACCTTTTACGGTTTAAGTAATTTTTAGCCCATTGATGCACAGGCTACAAATTAGGCATAGCTTTGATTTGACCTGTATAATTACTTGTATGATATTGTAATTGTTTTCTTTGCAGGAGAGTCGTCATATGCCCTCTTGGCCACTGTTTTTCCTGTGCCTTGTTTTTAGTATTCAGTGTGAGTGTGAGTGTGAGTGTGGGTGTGGGAGGGAGGCCCACCGTGTTGCCCATCAGTCTCTCCCTTGTGCGTGTTGTTGTATGCTTTGTTTGTGTATGTAATGTTTGTATTTTAGGCCATTGGGTTGGTGCAATATCTTGCGGGGGTAACAACTCTGTTGTGTGGCCACTGATTTACTGAGTGTAAATTATAAAAAATAATTTGTTTGCTTTTTGTGCATGTGACTTGTGATGTGCCCTATTTATTCTGAGTTTAAGTTTTGCGGAATTTTTATTGAGTGCTATTTATTCAAACACCTTGATTTTGCACTTTGTTGCCCCCGTTGCTGAATTTGTTGCCCAGAGGCCTAAAGTCTGTTTTCCATGTGTATGTCTAATTTGAGAAATAAAATAAACTGTTTTTTTATAATTGTAATAAGTTCTCAGGGTCGTTCGGATCCATTAGCAGGCTTTAATTCGTAGTGTCAAACAGGCAGAAGGTACAAGAACCAGCCAGCAGGTATAACGCAGATAATCCAGCAGAATAGTCGATAACAAGCAGACGTCAATGGGGCAGGCAGCGAGAATCAAACACAAGAGGGACAGTCCGGAATCAAACACAAGAAATCGTTGACACAGAAACACGCTCGGAAATATCACCTAGGGCAGATATGACTTCGCGATGGTTTGCAGAAAGTTCGCGCCTATTAAAGGCGAGTAATCACAGGGGGAAAATGGGAAACACCTGGGGCGGAACTAGCCGAGGTACGTGGGGCATAAAGAGTCCGGGGGGGAAACTAGAACGCAGGCGAGGGTTCCCGCTGCGGCTGTGCGGAGAGGGCCACAGAGGCGCTGCTTGTGACAATAATACTCCAGTCCCTCTTTATCCTTTTACTTCCCTTTATTGGGATAGCCTGCTTGTAGACATCTAATATTTAGATTGTTGGTTATCAACTTGTGATTGGTTACAAAAGGCCCCCTAGGGGTTACATGTATAGCACTTTTCACAAAACACGCTGTTTAAAAGCAGCTTTACAGAGTTTCATAAGATTTTCAAAATTCACTTTATTTACATTTACAGTATTTACTGTAAGTGTGTGAAAATACACCAGTGCTGGGTACTGGTGTAATTTTTTCTTAAGGCTGTGAATCAGAATGTGAGTTATTGGCCTGTTTTCAAGGAATAATAATAATAAAAACATGGCCAAATTTTAAAAAACCATTTGGATGTATTTGGAGTATTTCTGTGCCAAATACACTTCTTCCGGGTTTATATAATAGCTCGTTTCCACCGAGCGGTACGGGTCAGTACAGTATGGTACGATTCAGGGCAGTACACCCTGATCTGGCTTGCGTTTCCACCGCCAACAGTATCCTTACTTGATAGTCATGTTGTATGCCAGAAAGTAGGAATCGATGTAATTCTCGTGCAAAGAATTGTGACATTGTCAGGATCCTGGACTGTTTTGTTGTGTTTTTACTCCTCGTGTTCACTGTGACCCAGTTTCTCCCCAGTCTGATTGTGTTCATTTGCTCCAGGAGTGTCTCGTCGTCTTACCCAATTACCCTGTGTTTATAAGCCCCAGTCCTTTCAGTTAGTGTTTGTCAGTTCTTAAACGTCATTCCCTGTGTTCCTGTGTCTCCTACGTGTGTGGACTATTAAAGATCGTGTTTTGAATTACTCCTTGCTCCTTTGTTCCTTGCTCCCGGGTAAAGTGTGACAGAAGAACCGACCAAAAAGCAGTTACCCCTGCGTCTACCCTCCGTTTTGTTTTCCGTTTTTTCCCTCAGTGTTTTTATTTCCGTTGTGCCCCATGGATCCCTTTGTCCAGCCCGAATTCCTCCTCCTCCTGCTGGAGCAGGGGGACCTATCTCTCGAGGACCATACACGACTGTTCCTGATGTTAGCTAACACCACCAGCTACCCAGATGACGTGCTCTGCTCATTCTATAATGGAAGCCTAAACAACGCGTGCAGAGTGCTGTCGTCCGAAGATGGTCCTCGAGAGGATTTCGCCACCTTCGTGGAGTGGACTTCGTGGAAACGGATCCCCCCTCACAGTCTCCCCTGAGGTTGATCTTGCCAGATCCACCCCAGACCCAGAGCCCAGCCCACCATCTCCCTGTGGTGCAGAGCACCAGCCCGAGCCCACCGATGACGGAGAGCCATTTCCCGCCGCAATCTGCGAGTCAGCGCGAAGCTGAGCAACTGAGCGTTTGTTCGCCCCGAAAGTTGAGCCCAACCCGTCAGACCAGGTGCGAGAGCTGGCGTCAGTGCCCATCACGAGGGAGCAAGCTGTGGACGGTGTGAGCACGGAGTGGAGCTCCGCCCCCTGCACCGCGGCTGAGGGTGAGCTGAAGATAAATCTGGGACTGCTGGACAGAGAGGGGGCGTCCAATCCTCCAGTGGCCACTCCTCGAAAATGCCCTCCAGTGTCCACTCCTCCAGAATGCCCTCCTGTGCCCGCGCCTCGAAAATTAACACCCTCCCACCCTCTCCTGCATCCTCCACCGCTGTCGTCTGGCAGCCCGCCGCTCACCCTCAGCCCCCTATCTGTACGGTGCGAGCCGCGTGGGTCTGCCATCCTCCAGCGTCGCCGGTTCTGGAGTATCCCTCACCTCCGCCTCCAGCCTCCGAGGCCCAGACTCTGCCTCGGCCCATAGACCCAGTGGCTCCACCTCGGCTCCTAGCTCCCTCGCCTTCACCGTCACCCCTCGATCCACCAGCTCCACCAGGCTCCCTCGTCCCTCCCATTCTGTCTTGGTCGGGCGTTGACCCGTCATCGCCTCAGGACTCCTCTCCTCTGGCTACGCCTCGTCGCTCCGTCCCACCGGCTCCGTTGGGCTCCTTCCTCCCTTTAGCTCCACCTGGGTCCTCAGTCGCTCCGGCTCCGCCACGGATCTCCGGGTCTCCACCTCGGTCGCCAGAGCCCTCGGCTCCACCTTGGCCCCCCCGGATCCTCGGCATCCCCCTGGCTCATTGGCTCTCTGTCTCCGCCTCGGGCTCCTTCACCACCTGCTCTGCCGCTGTTGGCCGGCCCCCTGGAGTTGGCGGCTATCCCTCCTCCATGGCTCCTCCCTCCGTCGGCTCCACCGTGGGCCATCTTCACGGCTGTGGCCTGGGTCCAGCTATGCGACTCCTGCTCCGGGTCCCTCCTGTCTCTTCCCTGGCTCCTCCCTCCTTCGTCGCCTCCTTGGTCTCTGTCTGCCGGCCCCCTCCCGGGTGTTCGTCCTCCTCCTGAGCTGCCTCCCTAGTTCCCACCCGCCCCTTCCCTTTGGATGTTTCAACGGTGCGAGAACGCACCTTCCGTGAGGGGGGCGATATGTCAGGATCCTGGACTGTTTTGTTGTGTTTTTGCTCCTCGTGTGTTCACTGTGACCCAGTTTCTCCCCAGTCTGATTGTGTTAATTTGCTCCAGGTGTGTCTCGTCGTCTTCCCCAATTACCCTGTGTTTATAAGCCCCAGTCCTTTCAGTTAGTGTTTGTCGGTTCTTAAACGTCATTTGTGTTCCTGTGTCTCCTACGTGTGTGGACTATTAAAGATCGTGTTTTGAATTACTCCTCGCTCCTTCGTTCCTTGCTCCCGGGTTAAGTGTGACAGACATTGTCTGTGTGCATGTGTGTGAAAATATAAAATTATAAAATACACTGTTATGTACACTGTTATATATTTTTGTGTTTGCGCACTCTGATTAAACAAGGCCAACATGCAGAGTGACGGAACAAGTGATGATTCTCTGTCAACCCATCAAAAAAGCTATCTGTCAAAAATCAAAAAAGCTAAAAGCTCGCTATTTTGGTACTATTCACAACTTCTGACAATGGAAACAGACATACAGAACCGTACCACAGCCATAAGCCATAAGTTTCGGAAAGTTTTTTTTTTATCATGGCCCTTCGGTAATTCCTTGGAAGGGCACTTCTCCTGGAAGAGCGTGCACACATCAACGTGCTTCATTTGGCTGCACTGCGCGGGATTCGCTCGAAAAGAATGTCTCCAAAGAAGTGTGGTTTTGGATGTGAGGGAAAGATAACCTCGTTCAGCCTCCCAAAGAACCCAGCGTTACGTGAACAGTGGATGCAATTTTTTTTTCCGGGGAAGCAACAGAGCTAGTGTGTTTATTCCCGTAATTTAGGTGACAAATATTTTAAAAATAAGGCACAGAATCTTTCTTTTATGAATCTGATAAAACTAAAGACTCTTCTGAGATATGAACCAAATTTATTTGCTCAAAAAAGTACACCTAGATATTTCATCATTGCTTTATTATGCTTAGCCAGAGAGCCAAGAATAGAATTTATAGTCGTTTGATTGCTAACTGGACCAAAAAAACATAATCTCAGTTTTATTTTCATTAAATTAAATTTTTTTTTAATGCCATCCAGTCCTTGATGTTAGTTAAGCAGTTCAAAAGCGAGCTCATACCAGTACCATTGTCTTTTTGAAGCAGCAGATAAATCTGCATATCATCGGCATAAAAACTAAACGAAACTCCATATTTCCTATGGATAGTTCCTAAAGGGAGAAGGTACAGTGAGAACAGAAGGGGGCAAGAATAGAGTGGACTCCACACTTTCGTGGAGCTGCCGCTGACATACATTCGCCCAATTTTACAGCAAAACTTCTATCTGCTAAACATGACCATTTAAGAGCTATCCCACAAAATCCAACATGGTTTTCCCGTCAAGAAACCAAAATATTATGATCAACAGTGTCGAAGGCCGCACTCAGGTCCAATAACATTAGGATAGACAAGGTTCCAGAATCAGCATTTAATAGTATAAACTTTTGAACCCTTAAAAGTGCTGATTCTGTGTTATGTTTTGCCCTAAACCCAGATTGAAAAACTTAATTTTTTTTATTATTTTCTAAAAATGATTGTATTTAAATAAAAACTACCTTCTCCAGAACCTTAGAAAGAAAAAGCAGTTACCAGAATGGTCTGAAATTGAATAGATCAGTGGCGTCCAAACCTGTTCTCTTTAATGCTGGCTGCACCATGGCACCAGGCCTGTCATCAGGCAATTATTTATTAACTTCAAAATACAGGGGCCAAAAGCATTAAAAACCTGTTTCAAGAACCATGCTGGGATAAAGTCTCGGGGACTAGTAGAGGGTTTCGTATGTCCGAAAATCCCTGCCAACTCTGTCATAATTGTAATAAATAGTGTGACAGTATCCTGTATCTTTTATATCCTGTGTATGATGCATATCCATATCAAATCATAGCACCAGGGCATTGTTTAATATGGTACCGTTCTGAGAATAAGCCTTCTTGAATCTCTCTTAAATTTTAGAATTAAAATACATCAGTCCAGTTATGAGTTGAAGTTATCTAACATTTTGATTACTGTTGTTGTCAAAAGGCCATCCGTTAACACTTTAGAATACTGATCCTTGGTTAATGAATAACTACACAGGAACAAGTCACTAATGCACTATTAACATTGTAGTAACTACTAGTAACTAACAAGAAACTCTGATTAATGAATTAGTAAGTAATAGTGCTTAGTCGAATGTGGTACCTCCCTAAGAACTACTAAGAACTACTTTATACAGGTTCATAATTAATATGAATAATACATAATGTATAATTAATTCTAAAGTAAAGGTCATGGTAACCCACTAGTAATTACTCAAGTATTACCAGATTCTTCTAAAGGATTTACTAATTATTTGGATCAGTATTCTAAAGTGAAGATCATAATAACTCCATAATAATGACTGAAATCATTGTAATCTTTTGAGAGTTTTGTAAAGTATTGGATAGCAACTATTCAGGTGGTACTACATCCTTCTAAATGAATTATTAATTATTTGGATCAGTATTCTAAAGTGAAGATCATGATAACTCACTAGTAATTACTGATGTTATTATAAACTTTTGAGTTTTTTGTAAGGTTCTGGTTAGTCATTCATTTTGCTAACACTTAAATCATTACTAGTGGGTCACCGTGATCTTCACTTTAGAATACTGATCCAAATAATTAGTAGTTTCTTCAGAAGGATGTAGTAACACTTTAGTCATTACTATCCAAAACCTCACATATATCTCAAAAGCTTAAAATGATGTCAGTCAATATTAGGGAGTTATGATGCTTTTCACTTTAGAATACTGATCCAAGTAATTAGTAGTTATTTTAGAAGAATTTTATCATTCAAATGACTCATTACTAGTGGGTTACCATGATCTTCATTTTAGAATTAATTATACATTATGCATAATTCACATTAATTATGAACCTTTAAATTGTAGTTCTTAGTAATTCTCCAGGATATATATATATATATATATCAAAAAGAGTAGTTGTTGATTAGCTAATAGTGAACTACCAGTTTCAAATGAGCGCTATTACTTACTAAATCAATATTCATAGTTTCTCGTTAGGTAATAGTAGTTACTACAATGTTAATAGTGCATTAGTGACTTGTTCCTGTATAGTTATTCATTAACAAAGGATCAGAATTCTAAAGTATTACCGGCCATCCTATCATGTGCTATATATTCAATACTATGCTGTTGTGCTTGAGTGCCGACAGCACTGAAAATCACAGAGGTAATATTATAGTTTAAAAAATCAAGTGTCAAATAGCTTCTCTTCTGTAATGTTCACCATCCATTGATTGACACTGAGGAATGCAGCTTTAGTCTTGGCCTAGTAAATCTCAAACTTATTAAGACACTATTGACAATGCATGCACCACCATCCTTGTTATCACAAGCGTTTATGGAAAAATATTCTTATATTTTTGTTAGCGGTCTTGAAACAAGCCAGTCAATCCATCAGAGTCAAACAACAGGTGCCTTTGTCAAAATCTAAGGGCTAGAAAGAGGCAGCAGGGCTTAGAGTTTCACTCTTTGAAAGTGATACGGGCCTTACGTCTCCCCCTCTGAATGTAGTGCTGAAGGACAGACCACCCAACTCTCAGCACTTAAAGCGGGAGTAGACGGCCTTTCACATTACTTACTCCCTCACATCATGACCCCACTCTGAGGAAGTCATTCATTTGCACATGACATACTCCCTTCTTGAGCTAGAGAAATAAAAATACACACATCCAACGCAGAACAAATCATTGTAAATGCATGTATCACCATGGGCATTTTAAATCTAATTTTTTAATGGTCATTTGGACAGTGGTGGAGAATCTACCCTCATCCACTGGCATAGAAGATGTTTTTGGTGAGTGTTCATCTGAGACGTGTGCTAGAGGGACTGTAGTGAGCTGAAGGGTGTGAGTCTATTGTCCCAGCCTGATTCTGCAGTCAGCCAAGATGCTCTCATTCCACTGGCTTGTAAAGTGAACTTCCATTGGTGACGAATGACTGTGGCATTTTCAACTCTGGCCCTAGAGGCTCCTAGGGGAACCTTTACACCATTTACAGTGAACCGTGGATGGCCAGAAACCCATTATGTAGCTCCACCAAAAACACTGCATGTTAGAGAGCTCCCATTTATGTCTAGCATTTTCCATATGTAATCAAGTCATATGTGACAACTGTATATACTGGAAATATATGTTTGGTTTGTCTGAACAGAATGGTGCTAACAAAAAAGTATGTGTGCTAGAAGCAGCATTTTGAAACCCAAATTTTTAAAGATGTTTTCAGTTAATGGATGAATTTGTTTAGTGAACGTTTTAAAAGTATATTTAAAAATATGTCCCCTGAACAATTAAGTAGCATATCCCACTGCCATAGCAGCTGAATGTTGCTGAAATTTGCTATCAAATCTGACATCTCTGAATATGATTTTTCATTATTAATATTATTTTATAAAACAGATAGTCCCGGTTCTTGATTATAATTAGACTCGGAGAGTATAAAACCACACTTAACTCAGCTCTGGACAAAAATACTGGTATCCTATTACTGATTTTTAATTATTGAATCACATTTTTAATTATGACTTAGACATTTTTACACATATTAACAAAACTATTATTTTTATTAATAATAATTGGTACCTACAAAGAGTATCCACATGTGACTTACCAGCCCCCGATGGCTCTTGCCCGGAGTCAGCCGATTCAGAGGTCCCAACCCAGAGATGGGAAGTAACAAAACACAAATACTTTGTTACTGTACATTCACCTGGCAGAAAGAACAGGGTTGTAGACTACCTATCCCAGTTCCCGGTTTTCTGGAGGGAGAACACTGGTGTGCACTACAGGGGTTTGTGTGATTGTTGTGAAATAAGGATTCATTTGCCAAGTCGGACGCAGTTGGCATGTATATTTTTAGGGGGAAGGGGAGACTCTTGGATACTGAATAATAAAAATGCAGTGTGAGTCATCAATTTTATCATATTGTATTATCAGTTTTATCATATTCACGGAATGAAGGCTGACAACTATACACATGCATATTTTATCAACATTTAGGATGCAATAGTCTTTTGACAATCCCAATATCGAGAACTTGATTTTTTGTGGCAAAATTGCATCTTTCCACTAGATGACATTGTCTGTTACATTATCCATTACATATTTGCATTTATTAATTGAGCAGACGCTTTTATCCAATGCATCTTACAAATGCAGAACACAACAAGCAATCCATTTTAAAGAGGCAATAATAGGAGAAGTGTTAGCAATACAAATTTCAAAAATGTTTTGTGGGTAAGACTTTAGTTTAGAGATCAGTTCTCACTATACTTAGTTGCTTATTAGAATGTATGTTACTTGCATATGGCTTTATATTATTACTTATAAAGCAAATATCAATGTCATATTCTGCATGACCATATTTTAGATCCCTTAATCCTACCCCATACCTAAACAACTACTTTACTAACTATTAATAAGCAGCAAAAGCCGTAGTTAATAGTTAATTAATAGTGAGTGGGTTAGGATTAGGGTTCGGTTTAGAGTTACATGCATGAAATTATGCATAATTTATTGTCATATTATGCATAATATGACAATTTTGTCATGGAAAGTCATGTCCATGATTAATTTTTTGGACAAATCGCTTACCTCACCATACACTTCTTTCTTACAGCAAAAACATCTGGCTGACAGGTTTCTGTCAGTCCTCTGTCGTGTGTGTCATATGTTCCTGCCTCTTGTGTCCATATTTGGTTTGTTTCCTGTCCTTGTCTGATGTATTCATTAGTTAATTCTTGTCCAGCCGTGTTTGTCTAAATGTCTATGATTATCCCTTGTGTATTTATAGTCCTGTCTGTTGAGTTTGATTTCGTCTGGTCTACTCGTTACTCCCCGGTGTTCCTGTCTGTGTCTGCCTTGCCTTGTCCTGCCTTGCCTTGATGCCATCATTAAAGACTATTATTTGAGTTTACGTCCTCGTCTGCGTGTTCCTGTGTCCTCCTCGTGTGTGCACTGTGACAGAAGACCAGACCTATACAGTAAGCGGCGCCCCTTCACCTTGTTTTGTTTTGTTAGTTTTTTCTAGTTTTTATTTTTGTTCCCGTGTTTGTCGGTCCCGCGGCAAGGAAGTCGCCACTCGTGATCCCGCCATAGCCCACTGCAAGTCAGCGTGGGAGTTCGGCAGGATCACCGCGAGTTCCGCAAGTCCGCTGGCCGTGAGCCCTCCAGCCCGCCGATCAAGGGAGTTATCCGCCGCCGTCCGCGGCTCACCCAAGTCTGCCGTCCGTGGGGAAAGCCAACCCACCGTCGGCGGCTCCCCCAAGTTACGCCGCCGTCCGTGGCTCACTGAGCCTGCCATTCACGGGGGTCGAGCCCGCCGGATCGCCGCTGCCGCTGACTCATGCCCGCCGGATCGCTGCTGAGTCAAGCCCGCCGGATCGCTGCTGAGTCAAGCCCGCCGGATCGCCGCTGAGTCAAGCCCGCCGGCTCTTGATACCCTCTAACTTCCCCAGGGAAATTTTTTTGGGGGGTAAAAGGGATCCGGCTGTAGGGGTCGGGCCGAGGGGTCCGAGGAGGTCCCCGTCCTGTGTTCCTGTCCGTGTCTGTCCTGAGGGGCCTCCAGAGCGCCCACCCCCCCTCCCCGATGGAACTGTTAAGGCTCGGGACGAGCCTTTCGGCGGGGGGAGTTATGTCAGTCCTCTGTCGTGTGTGTCATGTGTTCCTGCCTCTTGTGTCCATATTTGCTTTGTTTCCTGTCCTTGTCTGATGTGTTTATTAGTTAATTCTTGTCCAGCCGTGTTTGTCTAATTGTCTATGATTATCCCTTGTGTATTTATAGTCCTGTCTGTTGAGATTGATTTCGTCTGGTCTACTCGTTACTCCCCGGTGTTCCTATCTGTGTCAGCCTTGCCTTGTCTTGCCCTGCCTTGATGTCTTCAGTAAAGACTGTTATTTTGAGTTACATCCTAGTCTGCGTGTTCCTTGTTCCTCCCTGCTGTGTGCACCGTGACAGTTTCTCTGGCTTTCAAAAAGTTTTTTTAAAGAGTCATTTTATTCCACTGAATAGGGAGAGGAAGGTACAAGATCTGCCAGAAAGGACTACAATCCATGATTACATCACAGCTTTGAGCCCTTGTTAGACAACAGGTCAGAGGAACAAGGTTATGTCCTAAAGACGGTAATCCAGCAAACTAAACACATTGAATCTTCCATTATCTTTTCACCTGATTAACCTTATTATTGCAGCATTTCTCATGGTTAAACTATCACATGGATGCCAGCTGTGACTCTTTGACCTTATATGAGACTAGTGTGTAATACACTCAAACAAGCTGCAGAGATTGAACTGTAATGTGTAACATCAGATAATATAAAATGACTTAAAACTGAAAGAGAGCTCTAAGTATGTCTGCATGCAAAAGAATTCCCAAGCAAAACATTTTGAACACATTTTAAATTATATAATAGTCCTCGAGTTGAAAATGAAGATAAAATGTGTTGTGACATTTTGTGGTTTTGAAACATAAGTGGTTTCATGTTCGTAGTCAGTGTGATGGACTACACCTGTGGTTACTCTGCCATGCTCAGGTTTTTATGTGGAAGCATGGGATTCATAAAGCACAGACTCCGGACATTTTTTAAACAAGTGTCTATCCATTTAAAATCTCTACTAATATCCTGCCTCATAAAAACAAAAAAATCTAGTACAATTACAAGATATTTTTTTCTTATTATTTAACACAATGGAGCATGAGTTCACAGTTCTCTCTTGCATCTGTTAACAAGAACTACTAGCACAATGAGAACAATCTTAAGACCACCTCCTTTCTGCTCGCCATCTGACATCCTGACACCTGCTGCAATGATCCGTGGCATCCATTACATAAGGTGCAACCTTTAATATCCACCACCTGTCTTTAAAAGTGTGAAACCTTTTCATCTACATAGCGATGTATTAACACTTCACTTTACTATCCCTCAATTAGAAAAGGTACAAAATAGGGAAATGTTTAGACTTACATAAGAGCCTCACTTGTAAAACCTCTTAACACGGAACAATGGCATGCCACGGCAAACTATGAAGTAATGACTGTTTTTGATGTTGAGCGTTATCAAAATGCATTGGTACAGCACTACACTCGGGAAAGGTTCACTCTTGTTGAATATATTTACTGTATAACATTACTTGACCATCAGGCAAAAATACATTTTTCTGTATGTGCCACATTTCATAGGCTATGTTCAGACTGTAGGCATATCAGATTTTTTCTTAAATCAGATCTTTTCAGGCATGCTGTCCCCACTATTAATTGCAAATGATCAAGTCAGACTTGTGTGTACAGACACGACCAACTTATCTGCATGGATTGCTTTGGTTACCCATGTCTTTGATGAGGCTTTTCTAAACAGATGCAAGAAAAATGAAGATGCATCACCTCAATCTCCATATAAGCACACTGTCGAGTCACGGTGCAGAACTCCTCTGTTGCTCCAGAAACTTCAGCGCCGGAGGAGACTGGTATATATTGTGATGTTCTGTGCTGTAGATTGAATACTGTATGAATATTTCTGGCATTTCCATTATCTCTGTGTCACATTAAGAGTGATGCTAAATACATTTGAGCAGCCAGAGCATCCACTAAATTTTGAGCAGCCAGACGCATCAGGAAAAATCAACTGAACCAATCAAAGAAACTGTCAGGCATGCATAGTGATAGAAGAACTTGATTTTTACATTTTCAGGAGAATATATGCCTGGTTCTGGCTGCGTTTCCCCAAAGCATTATAAGTTTAAGTAGATCACAGAACCATTGGCACCAATGACCTCTCTACGATCAACTTAGCTCATGATGCTTTTGAGAGATGCAGCCCTGGCCTATATAAAACTTGCCACCATGATGGGTTTTGACTAAGGGGTTTTTATTGGGGTTTTGGCTTTTTTTAGCATGTTAATATGCGGTTAAGAGCAATATCAGCACTTTGCTAGCACCAGATTGAAGTCTGATTGCTTAAAAAATTAATAAAAGATTTAGAATGATCAAAACTAGCATTAGTGATGCTTGTCATAGCAAAACTTTTATATTAAGTGTTTATACTCACAAAACAATGCAGCACAGAAATATGCGTTTAGCTCAGATAAGGAGCCAGCATCCTGTTGAGGCATCTACTTAGATCAACAGGAGATGAAGAAACAGCTGCCAAGTCAGGTTGCAGACAGCGGTTAAAAATGCTGAAAGAGAAGTCATCCAAGCAGAGGCAGGACGCCGCACATTGACCTTGGCTCTGTGTCAGTATCGTGGAACTTTGAAATCTCTAAAAATAAAAAGCAACATGAAAAAACAAGCTTACATCACCCTGAACCACACTGAACATTCAAGTGGAATTAACTAATGTGTCTCTATTTGTCAAACGTTGACAGTTCATGTTTTTTGGGCAGCTTGAGAATTTGATTTATTTTTAAACAAGTCTTGAGATAATTTGCACCCTCTAGTGTTTGAGAGTCAAGTGTTAGGCAGGTTGAGCCCATATAAGGTATAGCGAGTGCTCAGAACATATGTATTACCTGTAATTTCACTTACTATGTCCAGTTTACTTTGACTGAAGACAATTATATTGACAAAAAATGCATTTCACGTGCATGCTATAGCAACAGGGTGAAACGTCCAGAGAAGTACAGTATGTGGTTTGCAGCATATTCTTCCTCACATAAGAATACAAAAATGTATGCTAGTTTAAAAATAGTGATGGATTTATTTATTTATTTGTTTATTTGTTTGCTTGTTTCAAATGTCTCCAGATGCTATATTGATTCAAATAAGTATATATGAAGTATTTCCTGGGCAGTTTAAGTAACATAATGTGCACATCTATTTTTTTTTCATTAAAAAGGTGTAAAATATTCCTGAATATGTTGATCAATATTGATATAGAGATAACTAATAACCAGGCCTACTAGGAATCTGTGGTATGGTTCTCCATATCAACTTTTGTTTGTAAATGGAATATTTTGTCATCCAAATTACAACCCGAATTCCGGAAATGTTGGGATATTTTATAAATTTGAATAAAATGATAACAAAGAATTTCAAATCACATGAGCCAATATTTTATTCACAATAGAACATAGATAACATAACAAATATTTACACTGAGAAATTTTTAAATTTTATGCACAAAATGAGCTCATTTCAAATTTGATGCCTGCTACATGTCTCAAAATAGTGGGGACGGGGGCGTGTTTACCATGGTGTAGCATGTCCTCTTCTTTTCAAAACAGTTTGAAGACGTCTGGGCATCAAGGTTATGAGTTTCTGGAGTTTTGGTGTTGGAATTTGGTCCCATTCTTGCCTGACATAGGGTTCCAGCTGTTGAAGAATTTGTGGTCATCTTTGACGTATTTTTGGTTTAATGATGTGCATAATGTTCTCTATAGGTGAAAGATCTGGACTGAAGGCAGGCCAATTCAGCACCCGGACTCTTCTACTATGAAGCCATGCTGTTGTAATAGCTGCAGTATGTGGTTTTGCATTGTCTTGCTGAAATACACAAGACCTTCCCTGAAATAGATGTCATCTGGAGGGGAGCATATGTTGCTCTAAAACCTTTCTATACCTTTCAGCATTCATAGTGCCTACCAAAACATGCAAGCAGCCCATACCATATACACCCCCATACCGTCAGAGATGCTGGCTTTTGAATTGAACACTGATATCACACTGGAAGGTCTCCCTCCTCTTTAGCCCGGAGGCCCATTTAGTAATGTCAACGACAGAATCATGCTGATGAGTGATGCCGTGTCATCTGAGGGCCCGAAGACCATGGGCATCCAACAAAGGTCTTCGGCCTTGTCCCTTACGCACAGAGATTTCTCCAGTTTCTCTGACTCTCTTGATGATGTTATGCACTGCAGATGATGAGATTTGCAAAGCCTTTGCAATTTGATGTTGAGGAATGTTGTTTTTAAAGTATTCCACAATCTTTTTAAGCACTCTTTCCCAGATTGGAAAGCCTCTGCCCATCTTTACTTCTGAGAGTCTCTGCCTCTTTCTCAGTTTAAACATTTGTTATGCTCTCTATGTTTTATTGTGTATCTTATTTTTATTTACAAACCCGATTCCAAAAAAGTTGGGTCACTGTACAAATTGTGAATAAAAACAGAATGCAATGATGTGGAAGTTTCAAATTTCAATATTTTATTCAGAATACAACATAGATGACATATCAAATGTTTAAACTGAGAAAATGTATCATTTTAAGGGACAAATAAGTTTATTTTAAATTTCATGGCATCAACACATCTCAAAAAAGTTGGGACAAGGCCATGTTTACCACTGTGTGGCATCCCCTCTTCTTTTTATAACAGTCTGCAAACATCTGGGGACTGAGGAGACAAGTTGCTCAAGTTTAGGAATAGGAATGTTGTCCCATTCTTGTCTAATACAGGCTTCTAGTTGCTCAACTGTCTTAGGTCTTCTTTGTCGCATCTTCCTCTTTATGATGCGCCAAATGTTTTCTATGGGTGAAAGATCTGGACTGAAGGCTGGCCATTTCAGTACCCGGATCTTCCTTCTACGCAGCCATGATGTTGTAATTGACGCAGTATGTGGTCTGGCATTGTCATGTTGGAAAATGCAAGGTCTTCCCTGAAAGAGACAACGTCTGGATGGGAGCATATATTGTTCTAGAACTTGGATATACCTTTCAGCATTGATGGTGCCTTTCCAGATGTGTAAGCTGCCCATGCCACACGCACTCATGCAACCCCATACCATCAGAGATGCAGGCTTCTGAACTGAGCGCTGATAACAACTTGGGTTGTCCTTGTCCTCTTTAGTCCGGATGACATGGCATCCCAATTTTCCAAAAAGAACTTCAAATTTTGATTTGTCTGACCACAGAACAGTTTTCCACTTTGCCACAGTCCATTTTAAATAAGCCTTGGCCCAGAGAAAACGCCTGCGCTTCTGGATCATGTTTAGATATGGCTTCTTTTTTGACCTATAGAGTTTTAGCCGGCAACGGCGAATGGCACGGTGGATTGTGTTCACCGACAATGTTTTCTGGAAGTATTCCTGAGCCCATGTTGTGATTTCCATTACAGTAGCATTCCTGTATGTGATGCAGTGCCGTCTAAGTGCCCGAAGATCACGGGCATCCAGTATGGTTTTCCGGCCTTGACCCTTACGCACAGAGATTATTCCAGATTCTCTGACTCTTTGGATGATATTATGCACTGTAGATGATGACAACTTCAAACTCTTTGCAATTTTTCTCTGAGAAACTCCTTTTTGATATTGCTCCACTATTTTTCGCCGCAGCATTGGGGGAATTGGTGATCCTCTTCCCATCTTGACTTCTGAGAGACACTGCCACTCTGAGAGGCTCTTTTTATACCCAATCATGTTGCCAATTGACCTAATAAGTTGCAAATTGGTCCTCCAGCTGTTCCTTATATGTACATTTAACTTTTCCGGCCTCTTATTGCTACCTGTCCCAACTTTTTTGGAATGTGTAGCTCTCATGAAATCCAAAATGAGCCAATATTTGGCATGACATTTCAAAATGTCTCACTTTCAACATTTCATATGTTATCTATATTCTATTGTGAATAAAATATAAGTTTATGAGATTTGTAAATTATTGCATTCCTTTTTTATATTCGTAATTTGTACAGTGTCCCAACTTTTTTGGAATCGGGTTTGTATAAAATATTGACTCATGTGATTTGAAAGTCTTTCAGTTTTCATTTTATTCAAATTTAAAAATCGTCCCAACATTTCCGGAATTCGGGTTGTAATTAAAAATTCTGTCAGAACGTCATTCTGTATATGTATATATATATATATCAAATGCAGCTCTCAAACCAAGATTATCACATCAGATATGGTGTCAATGGTGTTTGGTCTCTAGACATACGAGATAGAAAAGTGTTTGATTTCATTAATGTCCAACTTGCAGCACATTTGATTTGGAGGGCAAGATTTTCAGTGACAAGTGACTTAAAGTGTTAGTTCAAGCCCCAAATCAAAATTCTGTCATTTACTGTTACACCTCATGTCATTCCAGATCCATAAGAAGACTTTCGATTATATTGAACAGACATAAGAAATTATTAATAAGAGAATTATGTCCCTCCACTGAAAGCCAATTCCACCAAACACATTTCAAAAAGAGTTTGTAAAAGAAAATAATCGTTTTAAACAGATATAATTAATTCCTTAATCAATGCATATACGTAGAGAATAAAAAAAAGGTAAACAGCAGTTCAAACGTGTTTGATTGATGAGTGCGAACAAATGAGGTTCTTGCCTGTAATGTGCTCTTTATATGCACACATTTTTTTAAATATTTTTTTGGGTGGAATGAACTGGTGGAATAGTAGAACTTTCAATGGAGGGACAGAAATCATTTAGCAATCATTAATTTATAAAATATTCATTGAATTTTCGAGTAATGGAATGACATGAGGGTGAGTGAATGATGACTTTTCATTTTGGGAACTAATCCTTAAGTTTATAAAGTTTAGTGTGTTTGTCTCACCAAGTGTGAAGATTCTTGAAAAGTTCTCCTTTTGTGTTCCACAGAAAAAGTGGCAGCATATAGGTTTGGAACCATATGAGACTAAAGTTTCTGTCTGTGCCTAGTAATTAGTGGATAACATACAGATAGTTTACAGATAGGGTTTGATGTGATATTTGACAGTTTTAAAACAGAAATGCTTTCCAATTGATGAAAGAGCCTGAATAAGGCAAACAGTTACAGAGAGAGTGAGAGAGAGAGAGAGAAACAGAAACAGAGGGAGTGACCAGCTGGATTACCATGTAAATAGTTGTGAAGATAGGTAGAGTCTGGATGTGTGCCAGGACTCTACAAAGGGCTCCTAACATCTGTTTAACGGCACATTTCTGCTCTGTGTTTGAGCAAGAAAAACACTCTTGCTTGGAATGAGTCAATTGCACATGATCATGCATAGAGACGGTCGCATCAAAAATAAGCAGCTCTGGAGTAACACAGTCACACACTGGCTGCGTTACTTTAAAGGACACGTTTGGCGTTTCCAGGAACGCTGTGAAGAAAGAATTTGAAGGCGATCCAGCCGATATTTTCTCACAACTGTGAATTTATCTGTTGTACCAGTCATTCCATGAATATCGAACATTCCGTGAAGCGAGATGCTTGTGCGCCATGGAAAATGCAGACCTCACAATTTATCTGCCCTGTAACAACCTGATTGAAATACATCGTGATCATGAAGTCATCAGTCTAGGAATCTGATGATCACTTAAATCTGCCAATCAAAGCAAAATCAACCTCACTGTCTGGTTCAATGGAAGTCAATTTGCCTAAATTGGTCTTGACATTGAAAGAAAATTGGGCAAACCGTGTTAGGAACAGAAAAATTAACATAAAAAAATAACACAAATTGCCAAGTGGCCACAGCATATAAAAAGACTCAAGTGGATAAAGGAGTACAAGTGGGAACAGTGGCCGAGGGGCAGCAATATGGGGGTGGTGGTTTTCCCCCCTCAGTCCTGTACCTGGAGCATATGAAACTAATTTGTATAACAAATGTTGGTTTTAGACAGCATTCCTCAACCACTGATGGCTCCTCAAGGCCTGGAGAGCCCCATTCGTTAGAGCTTAAGGCAAAGCAAACAAATTAATTAACACTATCTTTACTAGGGAAGGCCAAGCCAAGCAAAGGCTGAAACACAACACCATTACCTAAATTCGCATGCATCTGTCCATGTCTTCTCTCAGCTGCGGTTCTACGAGCCTCTCGCCCTTGACTGAAGTTGGAGGACCACCTGCATGAAAGAAGAGACCCAGCCTGTTATGTCTCAGTGATGGAAAAAAAATAACACAGAATCCAGCTCTGCAAACAGCTCGCTGCACGGATCATTTTTCTGCGCCGCACTGGACACGAGTAAAATAAGAACAGATGATATCATACGCGGGAACAGAGGTGCTTTCGCTTTGTCTGATTTAAACACTTTACGAAGAGTCCGATGTGCCATCACCAGAATGGAGTTGAGCCAAGAAACCTCCAAAGGACAGAACCAGACCAACAGCAGAGCCCCTAAAGCCCAGACCAAAACTCCAACCAGACCTCCAAACACCCAGAGCAAGACCTGTTAAAACCCAAACTCCAGACCCAGACTAATAATAGTGGACCGTCCCAGACCCAGACCAAGCCCACATTTGCATACACTGGACAAAAGTACTGGGACACCACATTCTACTTAACAGATTTGACTACTTTAGTCATTCCCATGAGTACTTTCCTTTAGTATGGGTACAGTCATTTTAGACTCCAAATCTGTTGCAACAGAGATGGAAATACAGTTTTTAAATACATGAATTATGTTTCCATCTTTGTTGCCACAGTTTTGGAAGTGCCTTTTTCTGTTGTAAAGAAGGGGGTGTCCCAATACTTTTGTCCATATAGTGTCTATACAAGTCATTGGTGTTTGGTGATGAGTTTTTGGCTCAAGGTCTGCATTTAAAGTCACACCAGACGTGTTCAGCTGGGATCAGGACTTGGCTTTCTGCAGACCAGTCAAGTTCTTCCACACTCACTGAATCAATAATTTCTTGCCTTATACAGAGAAGCATTGTCATGTTAGAACAGAAAGGGGTCCTGTCTAAACTGTTAGAAGTAGAAACTGTATAAAATTAGAAGCACACAATTCCCTAGAATAACATTATATGCTTAAACATTAAGATTTGTTCTCATGGAAATAACAAAAGTACTCAAACCTATTCATTAGAAAGGGAGGTCCCAATACTTTTGTCCATATAGTGTATGTTGAAAATCCTTAGTTATAGTACTATATCCTTTTTAATTAAACCTGTTGGATTGCTGTTCTGGATCATTGTGTTCCAAAATCAAGTCACCTTCATTTCTATAGTGCTTTATAGAATACTGATTGTGTCAAAGCAGCTTTACAGTGTCAAACAGGAAAATATTTGGTCAATAATGCAAGAGGACTATAACAAATAGTTAAAAGGTTAGTTCGCCCAAAAATGAAAAGTAGCCCATCTCCCCCAACTCACCCTCAAGGCTTCCTAGGTGACTTTCTTCTTTCAGACGAATCCAATCAGCGTTATATTTAAAAATGTCCTGGCCCTTTCAAGCTTTCGTTCAACAGTCCAAAAGAAGTGCATCCATCCATAATAAACAGTGCCTCACACGGCTCCGAGGGGGGTCAATAAAGGGCTCCTGTAGTGAATCAATACATTTTTGTAAGAAAAGTATCCATATTTAATACATTATAAACACTTTTCTCTAAATTCGTACAGTTTAACCGTTTTAACTAACTGTTGTATGCACGTTCACGAGAGACTGTCTTTCCGGCAGATGACATAGGATGTATGCGGAAGTTAGAGATAATAGTTTCTAACGTTTGAAATATGGATATTTTTCTTACAAAAACGCATCAATTTGCCAGAGATTATCTTTCTATTGAGAGGGTCTGCATCCTTACTATTGGAGAAAGCATAATGGTCAATTTGGATCATGTGTGCCTTAATACCCAATCACATTACAGCCTTGACGTCATTGAATTTCAGTCAGGCTTGTGTGACACTCAGTCGTCGGTCACAGATACCATAGGAATGAATGAGAAGCGCCGTAAGCTGAATCCCACCTGTCGCAAAAAATCAGTGACTTCTCTATAGAACAGCATTTTTTGGTGTAAACTCTAAAAATATTTCAATCCAAAAGTATTGTGTAGCGTGAAACAACAGGTTGAAGATTAGCCGATACGCTGTTGATTCATTAAATGATGAGCTGTTTCCTCTAAAAAGCCGTTTATTCAGCGTACTGAAGCCTCTCCTCCATTGACATTCATTCAAAACAAAAAAGGCCTCAAGTCTCCTTTCCATTAGCATTAACCGTTACACTTTTTTGGTTAAAGGTTGCAGGCTTGTCTTCTAGTGGCTTTGGATTCTGTACAGGAGGCCTTTATTCACCCCCCAGAGGCACTTTTTATTATGGATGGATGTGCTTTATTGGACAGTATTTTGGACTGTTAAACAGAAAAACCCATTCACTGTCAAGCTTGGAAGAGCCAGGATATTTTTTAATATAATTCCGATTGGATTTGTGTGAAAGAAGAAAGTCATATACACCTAGGATGCCTTGAGGGTGAGTAAATCATGGGCTAATTTTCATTTTTGGGTGAACTAACCCTTTAATATTTCAGTTAAAGTCAGTTCATGATTCAGTGATGTCATCTTTCAGCTCTCTTCCAATAGTATCTGTGCAATCAGTCAAGCGTCCCCAACTAAGCAAGCCAAAGGCGACAGCGTCAAGGAACCGAAACTCCATCAGTGACAGAAAATGGAGAAAAAACCTCATTCGGTGGCAAGTTCTCCTCTGGCCAGATGAACCAGCATGGCATGGTTTAATTAGGCTGCAACACAAGTCAGATTAAGCAGAGGACTTCTCTAAACCTCAGTTATAGATGTTTTAACTCCTGAATACATGGTGAAGTCTTGGCCACTTCTAAAAGGTGTTGAATTAGTTCCGGCATACCTGAAGAGACAAGCAACTGATTATATCTTACATGCCATACAAATAAAAGTTTAACAAGCTGGTGGAGGATACTGGTGCAACCTTTAAGAGAGCGAGAGCAAGAATCTGCGGGACTGAAAATGAAAATATCTAAAATACCAAATATATACTGACTGAATAAGATACTGACACAAATTCATGACTTTATTCTCCGTGAAGAGTGAGAGAGGCGCTGGAGCATGAGGCGTGATCTTGAGGTCGTTATCTTCCCTATATGTCCCCGGAGCATATGGGAACATTTTCTACACTCACTCATAAATCAAACATGTCAACTATAAAATATAGCTGACCAGCAACAGATGTCCTTATAGATTTTTTAAAAAAGGAAACCAAAAAAAAACAGGAATCTAAATTTCACAAGTTCTAAATTTTACAGCTAACACAGAGAATGCAACCCGCTGAGTTCTCGCAAGCGGTTCCTGTGCAAATGACTGGATGAGGTGTGCATGTGAATGCTCAAAGCATGAGGCAGCAGTGCACTCACACCATAGACCACCTGCAGTTATCACTCCCTCTGGGCTGAAGATAAACTACGGCTCTCTCTCACAGGGTTCATTCAATATGGTGATGCTTTTTTTTGTTTTATTTTAGCCAATGTGAGACTGGCACCACTTCTGAAAACCAGTTTCTGATGAGATAATGCTTGAACTTCAAAAAACATTGTCCATTACACTTTCAGTCAGGATAGCTGAGATTTGGGGAAAACATTTTGATTCAGTCGGCAATTGAGTGTAAAACAGTGAGAAACATATGCACATGTATCACATGATAGCGCTTATACTATGGAGCTGTTGAATGCTTGATTCTGATTGCTTGACAAATGTTCTAAAACATTTTTTTTTACTCATTGCACCTTCATAAAAGTAAAAAATAATGTGCATAAAATGAAAAAAAAAACATACAAATAGACAAATGCAAATAGGGACCTGTATATTCTAATAATGAGAGAGAGAGAGACTGAATGTATCTGATTGCACAGGTTTCCAATTAAAAAAACTGGAATGCTTTAAACCTGTGATTCACAGCAAATATGCTGTAAATTAATAGCATTCTATCCGAGTATCAAAAGACATAACTCATATCAATAGTCCTTATTTTGTGAATGAAACATAAGAACAACACTGACCTTTAACTATTCAGACATTAAACACAGAGCAGATATTTGACAAGCCACATCTTTATGAGCGTGTCGGACACATCAGAGATGTGTTTTATAGATGCAACCCTGCTCTTGATTTGTGAGGTACACATGGTTTGCAGATCTCCTCTGGCAGCACTCAGCATGCATCATTTCCTACAGAAGAACCCATATGAAGTTTGTGGTCATCTGGTATTATTTCTCATTCCCATTTTGTTTGACGCATACATTTCACATTTTATGAAATTCCGTCTGCCATGCATTCCCTGCACAGCTCAGGTTTAATAAAATACATCATCAGCCTTTTGTATTTCTTTGCTCCTTTAATTTCTGCAGTAGATATCCAACAGCTGGTCTGGAGAGGAGGAGGAAACACCTGCTTGCACAGGGGAGGTGGAGAAAGGAAATCTATGAAAACCTCAGACTGAGGCTGTGTCTCAATACCTACAGAGCTGCCTACCTAGACAGCATCTTCGGGCGTCACTTGCATGCAGCAACTTCAAAATCCAGTGAAGTGGCTTATTAAACAGTGATTTTAGGCATGTGTGCTTTTTTTTTTGGTTTCAAAATTCAAGTTCAAAATATTCTTCTAAAGCCCAGAAATACACACAAATGTGATGCCTAAAAATTAGATTTAGGTAGGCAGCTCTCTATTGATGTTCATGCAGCTTTCAGACTGTGCAAAACAGCCTTTAATTGCCAAATAGTGGTACACACAATATCATGCCTATGATGCCCTAAAATTATATATAATCATATATATATTATATTAACCCTATACCATACTTGATATGCAAATTGCAACATGATCAAAACATTGCAGAAAAATCAATTGCACAGAACTTATTAGATAACTTCTGTCATCTTGACTGATAGTTCAGACTTTTTTAGCAAGTAAAAGGCCTATAACTGTACAAACCTCAACCTTTCAGACCTTTTAAAAGTCATAACTTTTAAATTGTTAGCAATATTTCAAGTTGAACATTTACTGGACTATGGCAACTAAACATTTATCTCAGTTATTGTATTGCATTGCTTTATATGTAAAACATATCTTAAAACCAATCATTTAAATATCTTACCAATACATTATTGTGGGATATAAAGGGACAGTTGATATTTATATAATTTCATGTATGCAGCCTGCTACATTCTTATAAAGATCTCATTCATTTACATTACAAATTATCTAAATTTCATCTGACTTATAAACATTTTACTGACTATTATTTCATATGTCAGGCTTTAGAGAGTTATTGTTGGATACAATGCTGCTAACTCACAAAGTTGCACATGCCCATAAAACTCAATTATGTTGTCTAGATAGGCAGTTCACTGGGTTTTGACTGTTGCAACCACCTGCCATCCCCAAAAATGTTGCACAAACCAAGGAAGGCATCTCACTGTTACAGGTTACTGCACGCACCTACGATACGCAAAATGAGGCTAGACACGCCGTTCACTGTGTTACAAGTTGCTGCAAGTGCCAGTGATACCCAAAAGAAATGCAGTCTAGAGAGGCAGGCAGCTCATTAGAGTCTGAGACGCAGCCCTAAACTCCTCTAGTGACTCACAGCGGCGCGGTGAGAGAGACTGCGATTACAGCAATAAAACACAGACACGCAGTCAGGAGAACTTTACGCACTGCGTAGCTTCGGTGTTTTGTCAGCGTTGCCGGCTGAGCGCTATTTTACGCACACGCAGACTTCAGACTCACTTGCGCTTTAACTGAACGATCCGCCACAGACAGCAGCATCAGGTCTGAAAGTTGGAGCAGAAGCTCTGCGTTGACATGCTGAAGGTGAAGCAGCAGGGATGTCATCCAGGCGTGGCTCGGGGAGGATATGGATGTCTATATAAATGACTCGTTCAGTCTGATCACGGATGAAAAGAGCGTCTCTCTCCTCTCCGCTCTCTAAACACGCAAAGTTTGCTCGCCATGGCAGAGGTGGCTGGATTTCTCGGGAGCATCGATCTGGATTTGCAGGCTTTTCCAGCATTAGGGAATGTGCCTCTGGCGGATGGTTTGAATGAGAGATTGGGTCTGATTGAGGGTAGACTGCAGCGCGGGTCGCTCACGGATTTTGGCCACCTGAAGGGCATCCTGCGCAGGAGACAGCTCTACTGCCGCACCGGCTTCCAGCTGGAGATATTTCCCAACGGGACGGTGCACGGAACCAGACAGGACCACAGCAGATTCGGTGAGAGCTCTCTATCCACCCTTTCATTCGTTCGTCAATCCAGCCACCCGTCAGTCAGCGGGTTTGGGCATCACAGGCGCGTTAGCGCACCTGGTCATTCTGTGGAAGGCTGCCTTTTTTTCTTTTTTTTGAAAAAAAAAAAAGCATATTTATAAACTGCATTGTGCCATCTCAAGATAACGTAATATACTTTAAAATGTGTTTACAATGTGATATCTTAACGCCTTCATATAAGCAACAAGGGTAGCAGAGTTTAAAATGAACTCAAGTCTCAAGGTCAGGACACTTCAAGGTGTTTACTGGACAAAAAATAATGCTGATATTTACTCACACGTTTATCTAAATGGGGGCACTGCATAGCCTTATACTGTTTTTATATATTACTAGTTATACTAACCTACCTAAAAATTTCTGCATTTAAAAAAGAAAAAAAAAAAAAAGTGTATTTTTAATTTATTCACATACCATCAGAGTACAAATTTGTTCTCAAAATATGGTTATGTATGCACGCAGTATGCATATATGCATAAATTATGTATATGCACACAAACATATAAAAATGCACCTGTTTATGGTGTCCAAAATGCAGATTCAATGAGTGCAGCATCAGCCAATCAGTCAGTTTGCTGTGAGTGCATGACATGCTGATTAACTTTTATTCACTTAGAAAACTCCAGAGAAATCTGTAATAGGCAACTGATTGCTTCTTCAATATAAAGTTAAAAAAAATATATATTTTAAAATGTTCAGTTTGCCAGATCGAATTGTCTTTCATTTTGTAATTGTATGCACAAGACATAACTTGTGTGCATAACTTGGGCAGAATTCAGGGCTGTAGATCTAGGCTTGGATTTCAAGTGAAGCAGATCTGCATTTAGGGGGTACAAGAAGCAGGAACCTTTCTTTAAAACTTTGATTATTGGGGGCTGTGCCTCCCATGTCTTATGGAATCTACACACCATATACAGGCATCTCAAGTACTTGCATCTCGTAACAAAATAACCCTAAGCACAATGACCCTTGTAGCACAAATCATTAAAAGGATAAAAAAAAGAGAAAAGGTTTGTTAGATTTGAAATAAAACAATATAGCGTTAAATAAATAAATACAATAATTCTGCTTGAGAAACTCACCACAACACCGACTAATGCCAAAGCAAAATGACTAAGAAATGTTAGTTTAAGAAAATCTGGAGCGTTTGAGCGCAGATGACACTTGCGTCAATGTTTTGCTATTTAATTCAATGACATTCAGTGGTTTAGTCATCCAGGTACTTTTTGGTACCACTGTATATCAATCCTCCCATTAGGCAAGAGCAGCATATCTCTCAGTCATACACTCGAATTGCCCTCGGCGAACTCCAGCGCAGGGTCAAGGGACGCAGGTGCTTCGCTGCAGTGGAAAACAAGCTCACAGCATGAGGCTGTTTTTCTCTGAAAACATGTTCAAAGGACCCCAGCCGACACAGGCACAGACACTACTAATTACAGCGCTAATAAATCAGTCAAGTAGTGCTTGGTATTACAATGATAAACAAATGATAGCAGAGCCCAGACACAAGGATTTTTTGCATTGCTCTGATCCGTAATCATTGTGCAGGTGCAGCCCTCGCTTAGAAAACAGGAATAGCTCTAAATTAAAGCATGACCACTGTGGAATCCAGTGGTAATGCTTGTTTTTAGGCCGAGACCAGATGCTTTACTGGATTGGGTGGTCCGCGGTCATGTTTCTGGCATCCTTCTGGCAAATGCGAGTCGTTTGTCGGTAATGTTGCAAGCTGGCAGTGTCTTTGATTAAACGCATATGAAATGTGCTTCTGCTTAACCCAGCTTCAGAGAGTTCTCGGTGTCGTCGTTTGGCATCCAAATCACAACATACTTGGTCCAGGTGGTGGTAAAAGCCACAAAGGTGTAGTTTTTGCTTTAGTCTTTAATCAAGAGCGTGTGAACAGCTGGTTTTCGACCAAGATTGGGCTCGTATCCTGAAAATTGACACGAATGCATATACCTTAACACAATATTGATTTGTATATGTATATATATATATATACATATAAATCACTTCAAAAGAGAGTACATGAGCAGCAACAAGAGTTTAAACAAACATATCAGAGATTATTGGCTTTGTGTTGCATACGCGCTCTTATGATCAAAGTGTTAGTGACAAGACTAACTTCCTGTCCTTAAGGTTTTATTGCGGCACATTTTTAAATGCTAGTCTGCTGAACGCTTACTTGTAAGGGCACATGTGAGACAATTCTTTCAAATACTAAATTCTCAAAGTAAACACCTTGTATGAAACAAAAACAACAGAATACAGGTATAATGGCCACTGCACTGCCAAAGACTTTCATGTAAAGTTAATGTAAGTGGAAAACAACAAAAACGCAAACCAGCCAAAGTTGGTAGCTGGTAGTCTGGCCAGGTTGGGTAGGCTAGGGTGATTTGGGTATTTATCAGTTTATGAAAGTGAAAGACCAGTTGGCCAAAACACCAGCTAGACCTGCTTAACATATCTACAACCTTTGGCTAATTTAAGTTCTTTCTTTCAGCCGGGAAGGGGGCAAGATAAAACATCTTACTCGACTATACAGCATTGTTAATGTACAGCTGTGCTGCAGTTGTAAAGGCGTCTGGTCATTGTCTGACGAGTGCTGTTGTGTGGCAGGTATTCTGGAGTTTATCAGTCTGGCCGTCGGGCTGGTGAGCATACGAGGTGTGGACGCTGGTCTTTATCTGGGGATGAATGAGAAAGGTGAACTCTATGGGTCGGTAAGTCAAACCCCTGTAGTGCTCACACACACTCCAAACAATATCCACCAACAGAAGGTTCTGCTCTATGAAGTGTTCCAGTAGGAATGCAGTCAGAGCTGGAATGAGGAGCAAACGACAACCCACCCACCAGCTCATAGTCTGTTCCCCATATGATGTAGATGTACAAAAAGAAAACACTTAACCAGACAAAACAAGCAGTGTTTCCACTGCTGCAAGTCCTGACCTCTGATCAGCGAGGTCTGTGCGTGGCTCACCTTGTTTTCCACACGAGAACAACCTCTCAGACAGAACGCTCGATCTCAGAGAAGAAAAACTGCCTCTTCATTTCGCTCCATACTTAAAATATTTACATATTTTCCAGGGACACATGAAGCATGTAACGTATACACACCCACATATCGTGGATATACGAGCTGAGTGCTCTTGGTTTCTTACATATCTGTGTGCTGCGCAAGGACCGCGCTTTTCTCCGCTGGAGTGCTAATTGTAACCGAGACCAGGAGATAAAAGCATGTAGCGGTATTTGACTTTTTGCATGCTAACCTAGAGAACCATATATAGGAAAATGCGCCTGGCCTCCCCCTCTGCAGACTTTGCCATGCTTGCAGGAGAAACAAGCTATCAGATTTCCAGAGACAATAAGCGGGGGCCCCAGTAAGTTTCTGTGGATCCTGAGTTAAAACAAACCTATTTAAAGCAAGGAGAGATGACTTCACATGCAATGCGATAACATCCCATTAAATCAGACTGTAAATGCAGAACTGCAAATCACCTGAAGACTTCTAGGTTCACTGCGCAGACTTAAAAGGTCCATTTCTGTTGCATGAAGATCAAATAAGTTTACCATCACTGGTGGTTAGCTTTAATACATTATGTAAATCCTGTGCATGGAGCAGTATTTAATCCAAACAGCACCCTGCCTAATTGAAACGGCATAGAAACCATCAGTAATTTCATAGCTCCTGGAGAGCTATTCCAGTACTTTTAAATGAATCCGTTTTCTGAAACTTTTAGCTGATAACTTTTTCTGTCTTACTCTATTTGCTTGGCCAACTGTTTAAACTATTCAACAGAACTTTTAAAGTTGACTTTATCTTAAACACTAATTTTAAATGTATCATCTTGACACCAAGACTTGAACCTGGTCCACTGCATGACTGTTCTTTGGCAGGAAACATGATGTAGCCCCAACGTCTTCTATTGTTCTCAGCAGCGTACTCAGCCAGCGAATGTTCACCTGCTTAACCCGAAGTCATCGCTCATGAAGTTCTGTCAGTGGTGTAGTAGTAGCAGCCCACACAGACTCTCTCAAGCTGCTGTGTTTGTGCGAGAGCTTGTTGCATCATGGGGGAAGCAGACAGAAAGGTTAACAGTTTTGAAGAATGATTTTGGGTGTAAACTGCAAAGCTTGCCCATAATGACTTTCCCTTCTTTGGTGCAGCGAGCACCTGCTGTCTGGCCTCAAGATAGTTTCCACTCCACACATTTTGCGATGGTGACAAGGGTAAACTGTGCACTGTGAGAAAGAAACAGTACCACGTCTTCACACCCTCATGCTTTCCAGCGCATCTGGAGGTCTGGAAATGGGAGGCGCATGTTAGTTCTTAAACATGTGGTCAAATGCACTTAAACTGGACTCTTGACGGACAGAGGGAAGATTACTAGCTAGAGAACACACCATTTTGGTTGGGACGTTTCTGGGTCAGAGCAGGAAAGCAGTTTTCCACTTTGATTCACATTTTACATCAGGGGTGTCCAATTCTGTTTCTGGAGGGCTACCGTCCTGCAGATTTTAGCTTCGACCCCAATTAAACACACTTGAGTTAGCTAATCAAGGTCTTGCTAGGCATACTAGAAACATCCAGGCAAGTGATTTGGGGCAAGTTGGAGCCAAACTCTGCGGGACGGTGGTCGTCCAGAACGGGGTTTGGACACCCCCCATCTTACATTTTGTCTTATACAGTTTGTGTAGGTCAGCAGTGCCAAATCCTGCTCTTGGAGGGTCATCTTCTTGCAGAGTTTAGCTTAAACTGGCTCCAACACACCTATCTGGATGTTTCTAGTAATCCCGAAGACCTTGATTGGTTCGTTCAGGTGTATTTAACTGGGGTTGAAGCTAAACTCTGTAGGCAGGTGGCCCTCCAAGGGCAGGACTGGAAACCCCTGGTATAGGTGAAGCTCATCTTTCATGATCTTTCCAATATTCTTACCTGTAACTTTCCATTATAATGCAGTGCATCATGTTGTCTCCAGATAATCAAAACAATGCTTTTGTCTCTTTCTGGCTGCCTTGCAGAAGAAGCTGACAGCAGAGTGCGTTTTCCGTGAGCAATTCGAGGAGAACTGGTACAACACGTATGCATCCACACTCTACAAGCACGCGGACACTGGAAGATACTATTACGTGGCTCTGAACAAGGACGGCTCACCTCGAGAAGGCGGCAGGACTAAAAAACACCAGAAGTTGACTCATTTTCTGCCCAGACCTGTCGAGATAGAGAAGATACCCCAAGCCTACAGAGACTTGTTCCAGCATAGGTGACCAGAGCATCCGTCAGAGTTGCTGTGTTGGAGAGGCGCAGTAGAGGTGCTGGATGGGAAAGACGGACGCTGAAGAACATTAAGAAATACAAGACCCTACTTCTCTCGCCTCACAGCTGTTTATATTTGGGTTCTGGTCCAAAATGAGGAGGCCCTCTCCAATGGTGATTGAGATAAACAGTACGTGTGTGTCCTGGATGGCTCCATTTCCTCTCCTTAATGGGTTTTAAACCAGAGAAGAGGGAACATTCCTGCATCCAAAGCTGGAGCCAAAAGATGTCTTGAGGAAGAGGTCTTGACTTCAGGGCCTCATGATGCATGTCATGCAATCACCCTTTCTTCAGACACTTTTTGTAAGGTGAACCACATTTTGGGCATGTTCTCACTGGAAAAAAAAATAGGGTCTAAACCTAAATTTATTGTGTAACTTGTCACCTGACATAGGAAGTAAAACTGCCTTTGACCGTTGAGATAAAACTCAACATGCCCAGTCTGGCGACCCTGGGGCCAAAGTCATGTTGAATGGTCATGATGCAGCACTTACCAAGAAGACAGACATGGGGAGTATTCCCCAACCTTCCTGTAGGACAAATGCAAAGCAAGAGCTTTTCAAATTAAATATACCTTTAAGGGCACTTAAAAGGAGAAAGATGCTTTGAAGAACAATGACCAGCTTCTACTGAAACAATACCAACTTTGAATGGAAAAAGTATCAATTGTGAGACAGTGAAAAAGTAACAAGGCTTTATAATACTAATGGAAACAAACACCCGTTTCCTAAAGGGGCTTACACAGATGATCTTCTGTACATCTGTCTGCTTCCTTTGAAGGTTCAGGAGAGTTCAAACGTTACAAATTTGGTAGAAAAAGCTAATCAGCAGTAGCAAAGTGATTAGCTGAAACGAACGCATGGTGCTAGCTGAAGGGTTCGGTAGAGGCTTTGGTCATTTGACTAAGAGTGACTTATAATGTTCAGGTTGTCAGGAACATTATTGAAATGCAAGTGAAAGATGTGTAAATATGGACAAACCTATTTATAAGATGTACAATATATTTATTTTCTACATATAAAGAATAATTATAAATCTATCTATAAATATATATATTTATTTATTTCAAAGGCTCTATTTTGTAATGAACTTGAAGTTATTGGAACTGTAGATTCTACTGAAATTATACAGAAGGGCTAAACCATTTGACCTGAATGACTGACAATAAAATTGTCCTGCTATTGTTTATTGTTGGTGACCATATTTGCAAGGATTCTCTGTACCAATTAAAATCTGAGAAACACTGAGCTGATTGAGTTTGATTGCATACAACTTTTATGATAGTTTATCAAGGTACTGTCATGGAATGAATGCTCATCTTTGCTAAACAACACAGGAACACAAAATGCTGTGAGAGCACTAGTTATTTAAGTCAACATGATATGGCATCAGCAAACCATGATATTATCTATCTATAATATCATGTACCGTATTTGCAAGTAAAACAGGGTATTCAAAGAAAATCTGCTTCAGAGGCAGATCGAGTTATGTTTTTATGAAAGGTTACAAAAACAAACACTTTTTTCTTTGGAAGGAAGAGTGAATTCTGACTTCGTATTGTCTTCAAAGTAGAGCACATTTGATATCCTCTCTCAGAAAATCTTCATGTAAGGGGTCAATCAGTCTTTGAAATGTTGTTTATCTAGTGCAGTGTAAATTCCAGAACATCACAGCAGAATTCACAGAATAATCCAGCTCTTCAGAGATGTGGATGTTAGCTGATGATGTAAAAAGACAGCTCTTGGCTCGGGGAACCTGTGGGAAAGTTCTCCCTAAGCAGTCTGTAGAGGCATAAATCAACGCCCTACAGAAAGCGAAACAATACGAGAGAATGTGTTGTGCTGGTGGGCGTCAAACCTAACAACAACATTAATTAACTTATTACTTATTAATGAGTTTTTTTGTGAATCCGATGCATTGTAAAATCACAGCATCACAAAACAACTCCCTTGGTGATTGAATGAAGATTTGGACCAGCACTGACGTTGCCCTGAATGGACTTCTATAGGGTTTCAGTCAACTTACATCATCAGAAACGAACAGAACAATCCAGATTTACAAACATTCACAACCCCACCCACCACCGACGCCTGACAGCATGCTTGGCTCGTTTCGTGCTCAGATGATCAATAGCATGCTCGAATACTTTCAGATATGTATAGTGCATGTTCATGTGAACGGAAGCAGGTTTTAACACTGGAGGATAGATGGGGCAACAGCTGCCCGGTGCTGCAAAGCTAGCCGAGTGGTAATCTGGGCATACCAAGGATGGGATCAACATTTCAACATCTGCAATAGTTGTAATGTTTCTCTTTTGGCAGCTTTCTGCAAGCTGTGAATGCAAGCTCCCCTCGGGTGGGGGTGGGGGGGCGAATGGAAAAGAGGGGGAGAAAAACCCTGGCAGCTAAAGACATGAAAATAATAGCAAGCAGTAGAAACGACACAGCAGATGAAAGACTGAATGGGGTGTACAGGAGGAGATAGACTCTAGAGAAAACGCATCTGAAATTTGGTTTTGCTGTCATGGATCTCAAATACAGTCTCATTAATTTACTGAAAATAACAAGTAGCTGTTTGAGTACTCGCTAGTTCTTCAAAACCACAACTTCCTAGTATTGGCTTAAATCAGGGGCAAGAGTGTCTTGTCTTCTGGTGACCTCATCTGACTGTCAACTGCACTGCTGCATCATGGGAAGGGAGTGGCACATTTTAACATGCATAAGAAATGACTAGCCAGTATGCATCTGTCGCAAAAAGTAATAAGTAAAACCACAGTCTAGAGTTCAAGGTTGCCAACATATAGTTCGGTACTGTATGTATGTTAAGTCTAAATAAAAAGAAAGGGGGGATTACTCAATATATGCCTTGACTCGTAAGTCAATTTCATGAGAGTTCCCATATAATGCATTCAAACTTGAAGTATCGTTCAAGAACCCATGACACATGCTACTGTAAGCAATGCATCTCGCAGAACCAACTGAGAGCAAATGGAACAAAATGGAATTCTTGACAATTCTCAAAACTGGTGGAACTGAAGATTATATAACATAAATGTGATATAAACATTCATACAAAAGTTTTAAATGTTAGAACTTTCATGACTATTCCATTACTTTTGTTCAGTGGATACATTAGCAATTGCAAAGAGCAACTTCTTGACAAAATATTTTAAAACTAAGAATAAACAGAATAACTTCTATTCAACCTTTAAAAAAAACATGGACATTTCAAATAATATGCACATATCGTAATATTTGCCAGTAGTTGTACAGAAACTGCACAAAAAAACAAGCCAAGACCTGCATGTAACTCATCCTTTTGGTCACTTTATTTAAATGTGATATTAAATACTAAGTAGCAGATCATATTAATGGCAGAAGTTGTTGGTGTATACGCTAACATTAGAACATATTCAGGAGGGGAAAAAGTTCCTCTACATTTCTGAATGACACCCTGTGGATATCAAAGGGCTTATGGTCGCCAATGAAAAACATCTAGTTTAGCATCCAAAGTGGAGATGTGCCCAAGAAAAGAACAATACAGCCTGAGCACTAACCTGATCAGGAAAGTGTTAGCATTATTATATCATCAGAACAGGTTTGAACTTCAGTTAAACCACACAAACATGTATCTAACTCCCGCCGCGTGCCAACTCAGCTGCGATCCCAATGCAAGTGGGGAAAAGAAACGGAAAGAAATAAACAAAAAAAGAAATGATGAACAGTTCTCACAACAATATGCTAGGCAACACTACAACGAGAAGTCTGATGTTACAAAAGTCCGGAGGAATTCAGCAAGCAGTTTTAACAACACAGACATTCCATAGCATGATTAGCAACAGCAAGTTTAAATACCTAAAAGCAGATTAGAAAAAGGGGTTTTAAAACATTAGAAGAGATCTAGCTGCTTGATATAAGGCCATTTGACTTGACGTTACATTTAAGGTGTCCGCTGCAGTGTCTCTGGAGCACTGGCTAGCACAGTACCGATGACAATCCACTACTAGGAAGATATTAGCGCAGATAGTATTTACGGGGGCTCTAGAACAGAAACGCTATGGTCCCTCCTCAATCACGCTGTTTTCCTTGCAATATAATTATTTATATATGCACAGCCCTTATTCAAGGGGAAAGAAACCTGCAATGCCTAAAAGCATTTGGGGAGAATATCTTCTTCAATCTTAAATACGTGAGAGAGGGAAAAAAAAGAACTTGAATAACATTAAGGCTATATACACAAAATTACAAACTGCACTGCCAAAAACCCCTTTAACAAAGTCCCAGAATGCCCTCTCGTTACCGAGGAGCTCAAGAAGGTGTTCTGGCTGTATCAGTCCAGCTGTGTGTACACCGAGGGGCGGAGGCATCTACAGGCCCTTAGACGGGCCCGGGTTCTTGCCCAGCTGTGGGGAGGGGAGGCCCTGGAGCGCCCCGAGCTGCTGGTACAACCCCAGCAGGTCCATCTGATTTATGGGGCCTGTAAGACCGTTCTGCATGGCCAGCTGGTTGAGCAGCAGACCCTGTCTCGCCATAGCCATCTGCTGCTCCTGCACCTTACGGTTGGTGATCACCTTCTGCACGTACATCATCAGCTGGAGAAGAAACAGAGATCGGATGTTAATTTTCTCTTATGTAGCTTCAGAAAGTCATGCAATATCAGGGTCTGCTACAGAACTGGTGTTACTATATAACCCGTCCAGAAAGCACCACATTCTGTGATTACAATCAAGAGCATATTTTGATATCCAAAGTCTTTATGAAAATACAATAGGGCTGGGTGATTTGTCAGATTTCAGAGATTCATTCGAATTTAATGTTTTGCCACGATTTTATTTTTTAGAAATAGACGAATCGCAATTTTGAATAGAAATATTACCAAACGTCAGAATTAGACACTTTGACAATATTCCAATGATAACAGTAAAGATAAAATAAGGATTCAACCGCATGTCGGCGCACGTGAAGCGCTCATATCGCTAAGCGCCATTCACACAGAATGCACTTTTGTGTTGACAAAGATGCGACGCAAGAAGTGGAAGAGGAAAAGCATGCAAGAAGATGGGAGTGAACGTTTTTAGACTGCCGTTTCATGGATGAGATGCTGCAAGAGAGGCGAGCGCAACAGTCAAACGTGTCCATGTTTACATGGAAAAAACAGTGGAAAAGCAGCGCGTGTGAAACAACCTGTAACTACTACTGTATGTCTGATAGTTGCCTCATGGTGACAGGCTGAAAGCAGTTGTTCATTGTTTTTACAGATCATTTATAGTTAATAATAGTATACTGGTGTTATACGTTTAGTCTATTCGATTACCTTGACTTTTGAGATTTTTTGAAAGCGTTTTCCTTGCATTATTTGTGAACATATATGTATACGACAATAGTTGTAGTTCATGCATCTTTTCTGCAAAGTTATTTACCAAAAGATTTGTTTAACATTTACATCATGTTGACAACTTCATGCGTGCTGCACTTGGAATAGAACTTTCTTTAACAAGAGGGTTAATAAAGAACAAGTTACTTCAATCATGTAGTAGTTCACTCTTCAAGTTGATAAGTTCAAAATCACTCAAAAAAAAAAAAAAAAATTTAGACTGTAATTTTTTGCCATATCACAAAATCACAAGGTACATTTGGATGAAATCACAAGTTAATAAAAGTAACAACTGCAACACAAATTAGAGGTTTATGGACATAGGATTTTGCTGATGATATAAAACCAAATAAAGACTATTTTGCCGTTACTAGTATTTAATGTTGTATTTTTAAACGCTAGATGTAGTTTATTGTATTATTGTAAAATATGCACTTTTACAACCATCTTACAACATAAACACCATGAAGCAAACATGCCATAATTTATCAGCAGTCGATCATAAGAAATCGTTTGGCATACATGCACAGTTTCCACTGATTTTGAACTGCTCTGAAACTATGAGTCTTGGAACGTGAAACAGTGCCGGATTTTTACACTAAAGCATGCAGCACTCACATTTATCAGCCTTTTTATGTTAAAATGACAACATAAGGCCATATTGGAACATTTAAACTTGTTATGCTCTTAAATGTGATCAATGTTCACAGAAATAGTGACAGATGAGCAAACGTACAGTTTGTTGCTTGCCGAGGACATCACGGTAAATAGCCTCCCTGTGTTTCATTTCCAGCTCGTAGCCGGCCTGCCTCCCAAGAGCCATGGACTGAACCTGGGCCTCGGGTAAACTCGGGTTCTCCTTCCACTGCCAAAAACAACACACCTGTTACATCCTGTAGACCTCAGCAAACAAACACTTACACGCTCATCACACACACACACAAACACATTCAGCAGTTGTTCAGAACGTAGTCCAACATCTCAAGCTTAATACTGACGAAACGGCAAACTATAGGGTATAGTGGCTTGTTGTTATGCAGGTGTTGTATGTGGTTGTCAAGTCAACAGAGCCCATCTTCAAGTCTCTATAATATTCTGGTGTCCATATGTGTCTCAGTGTAAGTCTATAGATTTTGGTCTTTTTATCACCCAACCAGAGTTTCATTCATGTCTGTAGCACAACATGTATGGGACGACTTATGCATTAGCGGTTCAACAACTACATTGCAATTGGTGTTTGCCAAGGCAAAAATCTGAGTACATTTTCAGTCTTGCCAGGGAAAGTGTGTTTTGCATCAGTTATTGGTCATAACAGCCCATATATGCAACACTGCACTTGAAGCTTTAAGGCCCTGATATACTTGGAAGCAAAATCTAAAAACTTTTCTTCTGTTCAGTCTGAACACGCTGGAGAACTGCTTTATAGCAGAAACTGCAGCTGTAATTCTAACTGAAAGCGACACGGACACTTTTTTTCATATTTACTACTGTAAAGCTGCTTGCTTTAAAGCAATATATTGTATAAAGTGTTATATAAATAAACATGACTGGAGTGCTGGGCAAACTTATCCCCATCGCCATGATCAGATGCTTTCTTGACTGCTGTTTTCTCACCGCTGTCAATTTGCTGTGTTTATTTGGTTATAGAGAGGAAAGCATGCAACATTTAGATATGCATCTCTTTGGGATGTTCACTAACAGTAAATAGGGAATCTCCCTCTCTCCTGTCACTCACCACCTGCGCGATGATGTCCTCCAGTGGTTCCCTGGGCACCGACTTCAGAGCGTTAGTGGCTTCCAACACTTTCTGCCTGCCCTGGTTAATCAAATCCTTGAACACAGAGAGAAAAGATATGTGAGAAGAAACGGAAAATACTAGACGAGAAGAATCAAACCTTGCAAGAAATTTTTTTTTCACAGAGATAGCTAGCATTTGTAAACCGTAGGGCTAAGATGATATGCTAATCTGCCGATTCAACGCTATCCCGATACTTTTGTGCCGATTCAATATATAGTGCGATAATTGAGTATTGTGATTATATAACTATTACAATTTATTGTGATTTTTGTTTTCTTATTAAAGACAAGACAATGGAAATACTTGATCATACCCTTAAAGAGACTGTATGATGAAATACAGCATATTAACAATAACAATGCATCTCATCTTTCTGAATTTTTATTACATACACAGTATATTTTAAACTTTTTAAGCACCAAAACCCTGAACTTGCACATGAGTATAATAGTCAAATGTAGAAAAGTACTCTCTGGAGTAAAATAAAGTGCTGTGTTACTTTGCATACTGTTTTAGTCATGTTTAGAAGAGCTGCACGATTCTGGATAAATTGAGAATCACGATTTTTGTTCGTCTCAGATAGATTAATGATTCTCCCACGATTCTGAACTAAAAATAATGTGTAACCAAACATTTAAATAGACTGCTGCAATTAAAGTGTTTAATCAATTTGAACTAATTATTAAACATTTTAATATATTTAATACACCAATTATGGAAAAGTGGTTTGAATGAATGATTCAGTGATTCACTCATAAAAACGTCTGGATGAATCAGTGTTTTTCAACAAATCTCTTGAATGATTTATTCAATGACAAATACATTTTTTAAGAGTCACTTGTTGCCACCTAGTGGTGAAATGATACAATCGACAATCATTATTTGAAGCACCAATGACTTTTTCTATTTTTATCACTACCATAGAGATCAATGTTTATATCTGAACTATAAACTTTCATCCCAGTATTTCTGTGATTATATGAATGACTGTAAGACAGAAATAATACTGTGTAGTTGAAAAGACTGTTTGTGAAGCTGTTTCTTACCTAAATATGGTAAATGTCTGCAGCGTCTGAATCTTCCGGTAAGACTTTTTCAAAGATTCAACAGACGCATTTATAAATTAGATTGTGTGGGTGTTTGAATCGAGATTGCCAACTTTTAACGATTAATCGTGCAGCTCTAATGTTTAGTCATGTTGTCCCGGAAGTGTGTAAAATCCAAAGTGTTTCCGGAAGAAGTTTGCTCCTCTGCCTCCGCCATGGTTTTGCTTTCTCGCGCCGGCTTGAAACGGATACTACGTCATTTAATGCTGTGTTCATGTCCTCCTGGGACGTTCATACTTACTAGTTGACAAGTCGTCATTAGGACTTCATGTGCGTTCAAGTCACTTCGGTCGGAACAAGATGATGATTTAACTTTTCTACATACAATTCAACGATATTTTAAACTCTCCATCTACAAAATGATGAATAAAGAATGTGCATTTTTGCGTTTTTTGTGTTTTTTATTCAATTTATGAAGGTGATGTAAATTTATATAAATGCAATACAATAATACAATATTTTGTATATGTAATTTATATAGTTTTATTGTACATAAAAAAAAATATATATCATTATTAATCTCAACAAATCCACCGTCAGACGCTGCATATCTATAGTCTTTGGTTGCATCCATTGCATTGCATACTTTTTTTTTTTTTTTCACCGAGACGCCCCCCACTCAAAAACTCTGGGCTTAAAGAAATTTCGAGTTTCCCACTTGCAATAACGACTTTGTGGTGGTGTTCACGTGTGTTCAACACGTAAATACGATGTATCCGACATGACTTGAACGCACCATAATACAGCAGCGCTGCAAGACCGATCGTTGTATAACATCAAAGCACCGCGAGAGCTACAGAGAGCAGACGGCTCCGCATGCTTTCGAATCGCTCTCGCAGTACTTTGATACACCGATAGGTCTGCTCAAGGTCAAACACACTTATACATGTCGCCCTCTGTTGGAATAAAAGCGCTAACTTCTCCCCACCACCTCTTAGGAAAAGTAAAATAATTAAATATAAAACCAGTCGATTTTTAAATCGTTTGAAAAAGAATCGCGATAGTTAAATGAAACGATTTTTTCCCCCGACCCCTAGTAAACAGCAGCTGGCGGAGCACAAGCCAAATGTCGGTGCCCGAGGGCGCATGTTACAATTAGCTGCCGGCTGAAAGAATGTGAAAAGAGCATGTGGAGCTCATTACTTACCTCCAACTGTTGGTTGCTCATGGAGGCCAAAGCAGCCACGTTGAAGGGGAAGTAAGAGTTTGGTCCTGCTCCCATGCCCATCTGAGAATAGGACGGCTGGTTGAAACGCATGGACAGCCCCTGAAACAACAGACGAGCGGGTCCATCAGGCGGAAAGAAACAGAGAAACTTCATTTTACGACACATAAAAGATCCCAATTATCAATAATCTTCAAATCAGGTTGGGCCTGACAGATGAGTCAGCCTTCCATCACACTAGCACTTGCTGCAAGGTAATCAAAGCATTGCTCTTTGGACTTTGGATTTGTGACTTTGACATGATTTGTCTGCAATCTGGCAAAGGTGCACGCTGAACGATAATTCCCAGCCAACAGATCGCTGGAGGATCCAAAAAATCCTGATGTGCACCCATGTGAACCTCTGTTAGGGTCCTGCCCAAGCTGTGTTTGTCTTACGGCTCTAAACAGAACGTTCCCCCGCTGAAGGCCAGCAGGATGGCTGTGTTTGTGTGTAAATGAGCTACCGAGGCAGATGCGGCCAATCCCACCCTCTAATTGGGTCTTTGGTGCATGCAGCTCGTAAACACACTCCACAGCTGAGTGTCCGGTGTTCAGACCTGGCATGAGCAGGTGTGCGGCAGAGACGCCGGCGTGGATCGCAGCTGTGCCGCAGACCATCTAAACGGACCCTCTTTTAATCTGGCTTCAAAATGTGACGCTCGCTGCATGGCTGTTTTCAACTAAATCTTGAGCAGAACTCGATAGGGCTCTCTAATCACTGCGAGTGACTGCTTAAAATCCACTTTAATGGCTCTGACATAGTTAATGATTTTAAGCAACCAAATTAGACAAAGCTCTTCAATCTTAACATACACAAATGACTGTAGCGAGATGATCAAAAGCAGGTGAATTCTTTTCATTGCATATAATAGCTATGGTCAAGTGATTCACTGATGAAATTACTTTGATTTAAGCATAATCTTGCCAAAAAATAACATGAAATTTAGAAATGTCAGTATGGTATGAATTACACACACAACACAAATCTAAACCCATGTCTCAATGCTCAATATAACAACTGAGTCCCAGCAGGTATAACTACAAATACAGCTCCTGTATTGGGCACTAAAGCTACAGTGATATTTTCCATGTTCACTTTCACATGTTCAAGGAAAAGGGGTCAGTCTGTACTTTGTTAACTGTAGATCTATTTGCACTGATGTCAGATGGACAGTGTTTGTGATTCAGTTTTCTGAAAGCAGTTGACTAACGAGAAAGTTGACTGCAGAACTGTTTCGCAGGGAATCGGTGTAGATATTATGTGACTGCAAAAGGGACAATTACAGTGAATCTGAATGGAGAGAAGCCACTTGTATTAAATTCAACTGCAGAGTCAGAGTCCCACAAGGCAACAAGTCACTAATGAGCAGCTGACCTGAGGGCGAAGAGTCTCTAATCTGAAGACAATGACTCGGATTGTTTGAATACTACAAAGGATTCCAGGATTAGATATAAAAACGACACAGGCTCTCGGACATCATCTGCACCCACAGACTGCGTTTATGCAAGGGAACGAGTCGACTCTCTGAACAACTAGACACTTCAGAAAAGGTGTGCTTTAATAGGTCTGGGCAGAACCATTACCTCCTAAACAGCACTTTCCAAGCAACAAGCTTTTTGGTAGCTCCCACTGGTTTTATGTAGGTCTAAACAAAGCTTGTTTATTTATGTGTTTTACAAGGAGCTAATCTTTGAAGCTTTCGAGGAATTTTATGTAAGCACATATGCATACAGTTAGACCTTTCTCATGGTGTTCCTTAAAGCGTGGCTTAATTTCTTAAGAACATAAATCACATTATTTGGCAGGTGTGGCGCATCACTAAAGAAATAATCATCAACCTCATCAAGATCCTTAAACAGCTATCAGCAACAGCCAGATATAAACAGAATTTCTTTAAGGAAATATTGAAAAAAAAAACCCATTATATTTACTAATTGATATGTTGGTATTAGAAAATATTGTTATTACATGTATATAATAGTGAAGGACTTGTGTGGTTACCTTCTTTTCGGCCTCGTATTCGGCCCAGGCCGCCTTGCGATCTTCCTCACTCAGTGCCTCTTCCTCCTTGTGGTCCAGCAAAGAGTCATGCTCGTGGTAGCCGACGATATGATCTTTGTAACTGTGAAGGAGTTCTGCCAGGAAAGGATCCTGGGACAGGGGAAAGAGTCAAAGAAAAATGGGTCAACATCCCACATGAAAACACACACATATAGGGATGGGCTTAAAAATATATCACAATATTTCTGGTATTTATTGCGATAACGATATCAATGATGATAACTCAGGGAATCCTGTTTCTTTAGAGAAAATTATTATCTTTCCTATTTTTACCCAAAACAGGGTGTTGTGAACATTGAGTACACACGTAATGTAATGACTGTTTAATTCATACTGGAAGTCAGAGGGCGCTCTCGCACAGAAACTACACACATGCATCGCATAAGTCAAGGTCCCCAACCACCGGGTCGCGACCCACTACCGGGCCGTGGAAGAATTCCTACCGGGTCGCGAGAACGATATAACTATCATTCTGTAATATGAAACCACGTCTGGTCACAAAAAGAAGTTATTTCAAACATTCAACTGTAGGGCCCTATGATCTCCAAAACTGCTCTTTTACCGTTTCATTTCAGTAAAACCAGCGTCATATCATACACACACAGAACTTTAAAAGGTATTCACGGCAACCTGTCAAAATAAAAGTTCGGTTTAACTTATTAAATATATTGTGCCAGAAATAGCCTATTACTATTATTTAGTAGAATGTACATAATACTACTACTACTGTTGAAAAATGATAAAACTTTTTTTTTTTTTAAGAAATAATCACAAAATATTTGTATTTTAATAGTAAATCCTCTTTATTTGCCAAAAATTTAAATGTTTACATTTCATTAAATAAAATATAAATTAAATCAATGTTTTATGCCTTCATCTGATAACCAGTAAAATTTAAATACACAACACAGAATTTCTGAGGGGGAAAACATTTCATAAGGCTACTGTAAGAATAAATAAAAATGGTTTGTATGCATTCAAATAATAGACATGCTAAAACACAGAATTTGGTAAGAATAAATCATAAGGTGAGGAAAAAATAAAACATTTCATACGGACCTAAACAAGTCATTTTTGTTACACTTTTAATAAATTAATGTTAAATTGTATAAGTTTTATGATTTTAATTAATTAGGCATGCTTTCCGATTAATAACATTTCATTTGACCATTAAAAAGGAGTCCAGAAAAATTAAAATGGAAAAAACAAAATCCAGAAAAATTTAAACGGAAAAAAAATGAATTTAGAAAAAAATAAAACTGATTTCATAGGGCCCTACAACTGTGATTAAGTTAATCTGGAGAAAAAGCATGTCAATAAATGATATCTTTGTTGGACAACAGGTTTGTAAGCAGGCTCATACACATGCAAAACTGTATCGCACACCTGCTGCTGTAATACATTTATTCAGACCGATATTTTGTGTGCAGTACAGCCCTGACCAAACCAGCTCCAGATTGTAAAATGAGCTCTAGCTCCTCATTTAGCGATACACTCCTCCTCAGTTTCACGTCTACCAGTTGCTCCGCACTGTCGAACACACAAATGTGTCAACAACTAGACTATCGTTATTATCGCAGGAAGACATTCTTATCGTGTGGATCATTTTTAGCAGTATATCGCAAACGATAAGATATCGCCCATCCCTACACACTTATGTACTCCTCTAATAATCACCATTACCAACATAATTATTGAGCAAAATCAACAATTCTTCATACAGAAAAAAAAATGCTCTGACTTAAACTATTAAAAATATTGATTACAATGAAGTCAAGTCATAAACATTTTATAATTTAATTTTTAGTTTAGTCACTTTGGTTTGGGGACCAATTCTCACTATTAACAAACTATCTTTTATGTTAGTAAACTCCTAATTTAAGGTTTTTGTTAAATTTAGGTATGGGGTAGGATTAAAGGATCTAAAATATGGTCATGCACATTAATTTCTCCAAAAATGTAGCTTGATTAACCTGCCTCTGCAAGCTCATGTTCATCAGCAGCAGATGTATGGGACCCTGCCCTACTGGGTTTTTTTCTTGTTTTTTTTTTTAAATAATCCGTTATACTCACATGTACATCACAGCTGAGAAGTACAGATGCCTCACTACCTCTATTTCAATGTACCTTTAAAACAATTTACTTTTTTATTTTCATCTCACTGTGACTAGATGGCCAGATTCTGATGACCTATTAGGAGACGTGAGGATGTACTTATGCACTTGACATCAAAAAGTCAGATTCTAAATGTGTCGTTTCTGCAGTTCAGTTTAAAGAAATTGTGTTTTTGAACATGTTTTGAGCTCCAAAAAAGTTACAGCACGCTTTCATAACATGAGCTCTTTTATCTCATTACAAATAAATAAATAAAATAGCCAATTAGCGGTTAGTTTTTGCTGCAAAGCTTAAAAAAAAAAAAAAAAAAGACCTCCAACCAAGTGTTCATATTTAAAATAACTTCAGAGGCTTTCATGCAACTCTGGTATCCGTGACTACACTGTTATTGAAAACAACACCTGAGTGGTGCGCAATTCATATCCAGACCTCGTACAAACATGGTTTAAAATTACTCTACAGCTATTGTTTGCTTTTCTTTGTCTTGACTGCGCTTTACATTAAAATGCCTTCAACATCTTCTGGATCCCAACCACATGAACATAGACGTGTGATGGTTACGTCATAACCCGATTTAGCAGAGACAACAAACAGAATAAAACAAAAACAATATCAATCATAATCATCACAACGTTCAAAAAGAAAAAAAGCCTCACGTTTCCAAATTTAGGACTGCTTACTAAATTGCTAGAGAAACGTTAGAATAAACAGAATCTGAGGAACAAAGCGAGCAAACCTCAATCGTCCTCCAAAGAGCCTTTCATGATTAACAGGATCAAGGTTTGTTTCAAGAAATAAAGATAACAGCAGTAAGACAGGTACCAAAAACAGAGCCATGCCTTCTGCATTACAGCAGAGTGTAATGGAGAGCGCAGCTACAGATCCATCCACATCAAGGCTTTTCAGTAAGTGGCTTCGATAGCTGGAAAATAAAAACATGTGGCGAAAGCAAGCACAATCACGCCAGGCCTGGTCTATACCCTCCACAAACTCAACTGGATGAGTGAAGGTAATTTCTGGCTAAGTGGCTAAATTAAAGCATGGCTGGATGCTGCCATGTGAGGAACCCCTTCTGCATCACAACCGTGACAGAGACTGCATGGAAAAGATGATCTCTTGTTGAAAGTGTGCAGAAGACGAGGGGCAACTGAAGTGTGACCCGTGTCTCTGGAGCAAAGGACAAGTCAGTGATGAAGCTGTTGTTTGAGCACATTTCAAACACTCGCCATCATGAGAGGGCCGACCTGAGCTTATCTGAACATTGTCCAATTTTGAGCCGGGTAAATGGGTCACAGAGCCGCTGGGTCAAATGACAGCGAAGCCGTCCAGGGGAGCAGGGAATGCTGGGATTCCTGATTAATCTCCAGGCTGGAGCTCCACGGGTGGTCTCGTCTGTCTCCGTAACCTGCCCTACACGTGCATCTCGACCAAAGGCACTAATGACGGTAACAAGAACTCCTGCATTGTCATACTGTGAGCTAACCCCACGCATAATGACAGCTTAGGAAAAGGATATCGTTTTACGCCATGCATGGATGTGGAATAGGCTGGGTGGGGGGATGGGGGAATCAGCAGACTGCAGATTTTTCTTCTTTTCTCTTCTGAGGGAAATGGGGAGTGGGGATCCCACAGGAAGTCAAACGGGGGAGGAAGCGTTTTGCTTCTGATCAAAGCATAGAGGTGCATGAGCCAGACTGCTGCAAGGTTAAATACAGCCCCAGGTGAGGAACCGTCTATCTGCCCGTGTCTGAACACCACGCTCTTTCACGTCAACCACAGATTTTTTGCTGTTTCACATGTGTTTTTTTTTTTAAATCAGATTTTAGACCTCCATAAACATCTTTGTTAAGCTTGAGTAAACTTGCATCCATTTTCCTTGGGTTTTGAACTTTTATTGTGCATTTCACCACTAGCTGGAAAATGTTTATGATATGAACGATACACTGGGCCCTATCCAGGTATGATGAACTTTTTTTTTGTATTTACACTAGTGGTCAACCGATATTGTTTTTTTGACAGCCGATGCCGATATCTTGGAAAGCCGGGTGAAAAATTAAATGTTATTTTAATTAATATTTAAGAAATTTTAAACCACTTGAAAATGGATAAAAAAAATAAATGTGTAAAATAAAGATACTTGTACTTAGGGGTGTGCGATATGACGATTTTTGATCGTGGACGATAAAAATGTCTCCACGATCTGCTTTTTAAGAAATATCGTAGTATCGCGCACATTGTCAAATACAGTTCTGGCGCCGCCGTCTCTATATACTGTACAATACGACATACAGCAGTAGAGTTACTCAGACAGGACACTGCACTTATTCGCGATCGCAAAAGTACATTATTTGCATACAAGCCTTGCTGGTTAAATGTTTAATTCGCGCGCTGGTCTGACGTGCGCTTGTTCTGAGCGCATACACCTGAAGCATGCGCACAAACGCCTGTCTAACAGCGCGAGCGCCTGATTACTCAACTAACTTATCTTTTGCGCTAATACTGTCCAAACACACAAGGTTTACATACAGACTGAGTTGGTTATCTCTAAAATGAAAGTAAATAGTTAAGAGAGAAACGGATGCGTGCCTGTATATTAGATGCGTGCAGCTCTTAAAGAGACAGGACACTAAACGTGCTGTCGACTGTCATTAAAGGGATAGTTCACCCTAAAATTTAATTTCTGTCATTATTTACTCAGTGGAAAACCAAACAGTTGCTGGTCCACATTGACTTTGATAGTAGGAAAGAAAAATCCTATGGAAGTCACTGAGGACCAGCAACTGTTTGGTTTTCCACCTTCTTCAAAATAGCATTTATAAATGTTCAGCAGAAGAAAGAAACTCAGTCCGGTTTAAAACAACTTTTGAGTAAATGATGATATAAAAATACAACATTATGACAGAATTGACAGACAGATGACAGAATATTAATTTGTGGGGGAACTATTCATTTAACGTTAACAAAACAACAAAACGCAAAAGAGAAAAATCACTCACTATTCCTGACTGAAAATCTTTAATACAGCTGCTTTAGGAATCAGTCTATCTAGTGTTTTATTTTTATATTTGTTCATTCAATTTCATTGAATGCTCTGCTAAATACACCTATTGTACCTGGAAATAAAGCACTGTTTGTTTTATTTGTATATTATGTGTATTTGTAATGTGTATCTTTGTTCTTATTTTTTAATAAGAAAGATAAAATAATGACAAAGATTTTTTATCTTCGCCCACTTTGGCCTAAATATCTGCCATGCATCTTTGTCTTTCTAGTTTGGCTGTAATGCTCAGACAACTTGTAAAACCAAAATAGTAAAACTAACAAAGAATCGTGATAAAAATCGTGAATCGTGATATTTCTATAAAAAATCGTGATATTATATTTTTCCCATATCGCCCACCCCTACTTGTACTTTAAATGACAAAGTATTTTTAACACAAATAATTAAATATTTAATAAAAATATAATTAAAAAGGAAGTAAACACTGTAACCAACAGGGCACTCAGTATTCTGGGAAGTTTGTGTGCATTGGGAATCATATTTTTTCAACTAAAGCCAAGGTAACAGTCATTTTGCATTTCAATTCACACGGACCGACCATCATGCGGAGCACACGCGATCATGCACGATACAGATGCACACTCTACAAGATCTCACAACTGGATCCGACTAAGTTTGCAAGGTTTGTGAAATTAAATGTTCATTAGTCATTCAAAGATTTGTTTAAATTATATAAATGCGCATTTGCTGAATGCTGACGGCAAACGAGAAAGTATTATAATGTTTGCCTTTCTATTACTAATACAATAGCAATCGTTATAATACTTTTTTGTATACATTTTAATTCCTTTGTTTGATAGTTCAATCTGATTATTAGACAGACTTCTATCCGTATTAGACAGAACTGTTAATGACCACAGTGAACTAGAGGGAGAATGTGAGCACTGTGTGCTCAGGCGCTGCCAATCTCAGCGCAGTCCAATTAAAAGTCCAGCCTCGAAAGCATCGTCCAAACAGAAAAACTCATCGGCTTAACTTATTTGAAAAATCCCAAATATCGGCCGATATATCGGTCGACCACTAATTTACACTGGGCAATGTTAGAATTGAAATCGTACATTGCCAGGGACATTCCCTAAGAAGTGCACACCAATATTACTGTTAGAATAGGTTGTTTCTTGGCAGTTTACAGAATTGTTAATTACAAAGTAATTGTTCAAGAAAATTGACCTTTTGTAGTGCTACTTACAGCAATGCTGAGAATGTGACGTACCATTGAAATGGTGCACAATTAGGCATATATTGGCCTACTCTGTGTGCAATAGTTTATGCAAAGACTTTTTTGGCAAGGTTTTTTTTTTTGCCTGAACAGTGGCACGCTTAACACATTATTTACTGCTCAATCTCTCTCTGCATGACATTATTTAAACTGCCTTGAACAGCTATCAATTAAAAGCTGACGGCAATATGAATTCTTCTTGCAAGTTCTCCTAAATTAGAAATCTGAAACAGCGACACATCATTGCTGGTGAAACAGAGCAAATAAACTTTAAGAGCTCTGCTCAACTACATACATTTATGACTTGGCAAACAAAGCCAATTTACTTAAAACACGGTCCCAGATGAACTCCGCTGGTGTGAAAAACGCAATCAGGTTCAAAGGTACAAGGTCTTTTTTCTTGCCATTTGGCTTCCTACTGTATCATTTTCAGCACATTTACAGCTATTTCAGCTCAATTGCCTCTTAAGGTTTTTGATCACGCTACCTCATATTAAATGCAATCCATATTCGCAAACTCTACTTTATTTCACTCATTACCACGGCCATAAACATCTGGCGTATGCTCTTTAGAAGACAGGGTGTGAAGAGTGGGAAAATGGAAGTGTGACAGACTAAAGCCATAATAAAAAAAAAAGATTAAGATACAGGAGCTTCGGAAAAGTGGAAGAATTTGTTTTTCAAAAGACAAACTTTAGATGTCTTGTTTCGATAATAAAAGTGCAACTTCGCCTTCATGACCTAAAAAGGGGCATCCCAGTGAACAAAAACCTTATTTACTGCTTTAAAATTAAGAGCCTAATGCTTGCCTCAGATTTCACAAGACACTACGTTAACATGCAGGTGCACAAACCAAAGAAACCAAGGGGTCCGGGGCAAGAGACTCAAGGAATGTGAAGGATTGGAATATTTGTAATACCTAACCTTAGCCAGGCAAAACGTACTCTACAGCTGCACGCAAATTATACACATAACCTCAGTGCCCTGCTATAAACAGTCTGTCTCTGCACAGCTCTTGATGTTTGGCACAGGGCTGGATGTCAGGTGTCCATCCTCAACTATCATTCCATCTTTTCTATCATGTACTAAACGGACGATGTTAGGTGAGAACTTCTTTGACGTACTTCAGTTCACACCTTCAGCTCTTTCATCCAAGTTGGGGCAAATATCTAAAAATGGAGGGTTGAAGGAAACCACTCATTTAAGGAACATCTGGGGGACTGTTAAGACCAGTTCCTGCACCTAATTACGCCAACTAAAGTCTGTTCCTTTGCTCAGCGAGACCCAGTCGGGGGTGGGGGGGTGGGATGGCTGGGGCAGAGCGAAAGCAAATTACCACTTTCCCACCGATGGACCACTGTCAGGAAGTGTACACACCGACCTGACCGTGTCACTCAAGTCTGCCCAGGTCTCAGTTCTATAATGGGCCTCCGAAGAGCCCCAGGCAAGGCCAGACCCCACGCTGGGTAGCTCTCGTGTCTGGGCCGCAGCACTCTTCTTTGTCATTAAGAGTGGAAGTCCGCTAGCTTCCTTTGTCTCCAATTAGTTTCTCTGAAAAGCACAAGAACATCCTGAAAGGGTTTTGGAATAATGACTGTTCATCAGGTCGGGGGAGGTTTACAGTGTTCCTTTTAAAACTTCAGAGACGAAGCAGTGAATCAGCATAAAAGATGGCCTTCATGATTGAATGATGTTTGGGTGAGCTGCAGCGGCACACAGGTTCAGAAGCAGTGTGTGCTTTAGACTGAGGGGGGGGGGGGGGGGGGGGGTGTCTTCCCAGAAACACTGGGGAAGTAACAGGGGGACTGGTGGGAATAGCTGCTATCGCCAGATCAGAGTAAGTTTATAGCGTACCGTTTCAAAGAGAATCGCTTATAGCCTATACCTTGGAGGCTTTTAAGGAGATGTTAACTTAACTATCAGATTTCATTTGAATTTTTGGTAACACTTTAGAATAGGGAACATTTATTCACTATTAACTACGACTTTTCTCTCAATAAAGTCCTAATTTGCTGCTTATTAATAGTTAGTAAGGTAGTTGTTAAGTTTAGGTATTGGGTAGGATTAGGGATGTAGAATAAGGTCATGTAGAATAAGGCATTAATGTGTGTCAACTCTAAAAGTGCTGAACTTCTTAGCTGGTAAAACATCTGTGTTGAATCACCCAATAATACAATGTGACATTATGTATATATTCATCTTTTCATCATATTTGTAAATGTCTTGACTCCACAGCCAACAGAGCAATTTTGACTTTACTGTTCCAATACTTTTGGAGGGCACTGTATATAAATAATTTACATATATTTATTTAATATATACATGTATGCCTGTATGTTTATTAGGGGTGGCACGGTACATGAAAAAACACCCGAACCGTTCGGTTCGCTTGTCTCGGTTCGGTTCGTGAGCGTCGCGCGGTTCGATGCATGCGCAATGTAGCCCCGTGCTCAGACAGTTTCGCGCGAACATGCATACAGTAAAAGTGGAGTAAGGAGTGCTGCAGAAATGGCAAGTGGAGGAGATAATGAAGGCTGCCCGGAGTTGGCGGATGCGCCCGCGTCGTTCAAATCCGGTGTGTGGGAACATTTTGGATTTCATGTTACTTACGATGACAACGGAAATAAAACAGTAGATAGAACTGCGACTGTGTGCAAGTATTGTGCAAAATGCATTCAATATGCTAATGGCAACACTTCTAATATGACAGTTCATTTGAGAAGACATCACGCCAATGTGTCGATAAGCACAAACAGGAGAGAGCCGGTTAGGAAACAACTTCTACTGTCCGCAGCATTTAAGCAACCTCTCAGTGATAAGTCGGACAGGGCAATAGCCATAACTAAAGCATTGGGGATGTTTATAGCAAAAGATATGCAACCGTGCAGCGTGATTGAATGTGAAGGATTACGTCAGCTGATGAATATACTCGAGCCGCGGTATAATATTCCCTCTCGCCGACACTTCGGCACCACTGTAATTCCAAAACTGTATGACGAGACACGAGGAGAAATTGAAAAAGATTTGTCCGACACAGCCCACGTAGCTTTCACTACAGATGGATGGACCTCCAGGGCCACTGAAAGTTTCCTCACGGTGACCGCTCACTATATTACTTCGGAGTGGGAAATGAGAAGCTGCGTTTTGCAAACACGCCCCATTTATGAAAGTCATACCAGTGAGCATCTCTCTGAAATGCTGACAGACGCAGTGGCGGAATGGAAACTGGAGAGGGTAAATAGCATAATTCCTGTTACTACAGATAATGCTAAAAATAAAGTGAATGCTATCGATTTAGCAGCAGGACTTGGGCCACAGATCGGGTGCTTCGCACACACAGTTAACCTTGCAGCCAAGAGTGCAATCTCACTAAACCAAGTATCCCGACTCTTGGGGAAGGTTAGGAAGGTGGTTAGCTTCTTTCACCGAAGCACAACAGCTGCCCATGCCCTGAAAACCAAGCAGGATATGCTGGAATTGCCTGTTCACAAACTAGTTCACGACGTAACAACTCGCTGGAACTCCACATATGACATGTTAGAACGTTATGTGGAGCAACAGGCTGCCATCTACTCTGCCGTGATGGACAAGGATATGAAGAAGAAAGTCAAGGACATGGCATTGTTAACTGAAAGTGAGACAAAACTGGCAGAGGGTCTCATTAATATTCTCAAACCTCTGAAGAATGTGATCACCCTCATGAGCACAGAAACATCCCCCTCAGTTTCAATGATTATCCCACTGCAGAAGATGATACTGAAATCCATGACATCAAGTGCAGCGGACAGTACCACCATCAAAGAAGCTAAGGCAGCCATCACTAAAGACCTTAAAGGCAGATACAATGACCCTGGTGTTCAGGATTATCTGCACAGAGCCACAGCACTTGATCCAAGATTCAAGTCCCTGCCTTACCTGGAAGAAGCCTGTGTTCAGAAAATCTACGATGATCTAACCACAGACATTGTGGACATTGAAAAGCAGGTATTGTGTTTGTTTTTTGTATCTAACTTAAATTTGATTTATTTAATATTTTATAATTTTTTAGTTTTTTATCCTAATGATAATTGCGGTTTTATTTTATTTTTTTGACTAAGCCAAGCATATTTAATCTATTTGTGCCTTTGTAATATTTTTCTATTCCCCACTGCCCAGTAGAGAATAACTTGTTGCTGCCATGAGAGCTATTTGTTGTTATTAACATTTCCAAAATGTCTATTTTGTCTTATACTCATCAGGGTCAAAGCAGTGAAGCCCAAGCGGCCAGTTCATCCTCAGGAGCGGAGCCAGGGCCATCAGAGACCTCTCCTCCCCAGAAAAAATGGTAATGGTATTTGCAGATTTTTTTAAAACAGAGGAAAGAAGAACAAAGCCTCATTCATGAAGAGGTCACCTCATACAAGGCCACAGGCTGCATCTCTGTGGATGAAGACCCACTCGCATGGTGGAAGAGCAATGAGCATATGCTAAGTTAGCCCAACGTAACCTCGCCGTCCAAGGTACATCTGTGCCAAGTGAACGCGTTTTCTCAACGGCTGGGGACATCGTCACTGCAAGTAGGTCTTGCCTCTTGGCAGAAAATGTGGACAAACTGATATTCTTGCAGAATAATATGAAAAGTAAGTGAACAGAGGAGTGTTTTTTTTAGCAATTTTGTAGCAATTTTAACATTTTATAGCAATTTTGATAGCCAGCATTTTTGTTTTTAATATTTAAATATATACAGTGGCACTTTCCTGTCTAGTTTCCAAATACTGCACTTTAATTTCAAGTGAAAGAAATGTGTCCTCACTCTCAGGGAATAGAAGCATTGTTAATACTGTTTTTGTGTTAAGATGGTTAAACTTATGCTTGACTTTATGATTATGGCCTTTGCCATTGTTATAGCCTCATTATATAATGTTATTACATTATATTATACATGTTTAAAGTATTTTGACTTGTTTAAAAGACAGAGCTTGTAAGAGTTCCTCTTTTTCTTTTAAAATATATTTTTTTGTAAGAGCTACACTGAAGTTGGCAGTTTGATCAATGCAAGTTAATTTCAATCTTTGTGTGCTAAAAAGGCACAAGTTCCTGTAGATATCAAAACAATACACATTCTACTTTTTTTGCCAAATAAACGAAAAGCATGTCATCATCAATGTCTTCTCTCTTGCTGTATCAAAATCTCACCTAGCTTTTACTCAGAGATGGTCCCAATAATGTGGGGGTGTACATGAATTTAAGGCTTTGAAGACTAGCTATTTTAATTATGTTAGCTAATAGTCCAACACATGCAAGTTCTCTGTCCAAAGAACAGGAGATGTGTGTTTACAAAAAGAGTGTAATGTTCATATTCTCTTTTGGCTTTATAAACAACAACAACAACAACCACCTATCAAGATGTAGGCACATTACACAAAGAGCGATGGGCAGAGGTCTGGCAGGTTTAGACATATTTCCTGTGCTCTATAGACTTGGCGAGGGTACTGTGAGAAATAGAGATATGACTACAGGCTTTGAGGGATGACTGACTCATCCTCAGACGATTACAGGCAGCAGATTCCATCCATAACAGCTGACTTGCTACATTCTGGTGCACATATGGCCAAATCTGGTCATCTGCTGCATACAAAGGTAGGGCTACCTCTTGATCAAGAACAAGCTTCTCAAATATCAGCTCATGATAAAACACTGAAGACTTCAGCAGAGAGATGTGGGGGGCTGGCTGTATCTTCCCCAATATAAACCTTCTGTGGTACACAAGACCAATATCTGCACAGCTGTGCACTTTGGACACGTTTGTTGGATGTGTACTGGATGCTTTGCCTCCAATTAAAGGACCCCAGCATCATCGGTTCTGCAGAATAAAACTCTTCAGTAAACAAGGGTCACGGAGGTCGCAGTGTGCAGCTGTGTGCTGTTGTGAAAGATTGGACACACAATCGAAGGCCCATGTGGTCTTGTAAAATCTTCAGGGGTTCTCTCCTGTGACTGCGCACCTGTGCTTAGATAGACTCAGAGCTGAGCACTGTTCCTCAAATCCCTCCAGGAAGACTGAATACTTTGGAAACCAGGCGCATGAGTAAATAACAGTGTCTCAAACCTGGTGAACATCAAAAGGAAACATGCACAGAACACAGGCCAGGAGCATTTAACTTTAGCAGCGAACACATGATTCTGCAGTCTGAGGCAGACTTTGGGAATGCTTAGAGAATTTCTTTCGTCCCGGGAAGTCTTGGATCACTTAGTGCTTAAGCTCACGATGGCTAATCAACCAATTAAACATTAGGTCACAAGACCGACAACAGACTAATGAAGACCCAATAGGAGCACAGAAACACAGTGTTCAGATAAAAATGATTACTTACAAGGTAAATGCATTTCTGTCACATGTTTCTTTGAGTTACTTTTTTGTTGTTACAATAATGGTAAAAGACATGGTTAATTATTATATTGGCAAAAAACGCAAACTATATGATCGCCCAGTGATTTGTAAACAAACTCTACTGTACTGATGTACTATATCTCTAACTTTTATTTCCTATTATTAACATATTAGCTGTTTATTAGTGCTGATAAAGCACATATTCTACATCCCTAATCCTACTCAATACCTAAACTTAACAACTACCTTACTAACTATTAATAAGTAGAAAATAAGGAGTTTGAGGCAAAAGTTGTAATTAATGGTTTGTTAATAGCAAGAACTGGAGCTTAAAATAAAGTGTGGTTGAATATACCAGCACCCCCTACCCATTGTCCAGGTTCCTCGCCAACCCCCATCATATAAAACTTACTCTAATTGTCCTCACTGAACATTAAAGTTGATTATTATTATTTTGTGTTTATAATAAGGACTTTTATTATATTTACAGTCATTCAAATGTATGGGATCATTACGATTTTTTAAGAAATTTAATTAAAGGATGCATTGAATTGATCAAAAAAAGACAATGAAGCACTTTTTTACAGTAAATTATTTTAAAATAATTGTAATAACATTCATTTACAGAGTTTTTAATCATGTTGGTGATTTTCATTGCTACAGCTTCATTGTTTTACTGCTGTGATGAAAAATAATAATATTTATCCCTTAGTTTGTTTTTTGAGAATATATTGAATTCCCTTTTTTTTCCTGACATAGTGGACATGGTTATTTTGGTGGGTAAATACCACATATACACATGCAAAAGAAGAAATGTAAACCCTGCTTTACTATATTTCAAAGTTTGCTTGCAAATACTTTAAAGAAAATTAAGTACAACTCCAATTCTAGAAAAGTTGGGACGTTTTGTAAAATGATCAAATCTGTGATGTTAATTGTTTAACTTATTTAATTGACAGAAGTACAAGGTTTTCACTGACCAAGTTAAATGTATTTTGTAAATACAAACGCATTTAGATTTTGATGTCTGCAATACACTCCAATACAGTTGGGACAGAGGCGAGTGAGAGGTGACAGAATAGCCGAATAAACCGTTTTGAAACAGCAAGCAGGTGAATTGGCAATAGGTGAGGGTCTCGTGTTTGGGTATAAAAGGAGCTTGTCAGTCTTTGCAAGCAAAGCTGGATCATGGCTCAAAATTTGTTTATATAAACTAAGCAAAATTATGTTGGCCAGTGAAAACATTGGAATTTTTTTCTTTTTACTTCACTTAATTAAATAAAGGTTAAAGAGAACAAACAACATATTCTTGATTTTATGGCATTTCACAAAACATCCCAACTTTTCTGGAACTGGGGATGAAGAAAGATCGGATGCATATGCTCCTCATTTTCTAAATAGTAACTGGTTTAACTCTATATATTTGTTATAGTCAATTAAATTTGAAAACTTGGTGAGCCAGCTATAATAATAAGAAATGTTTATTAAGCAACAATCAGCATGATTTCTGAAAGATCATGTGACTCTGAAAGCTGGAGTAGTGAAGCTTAGCATCAGAGGAAAACACATTTTAAAATATATTCAAAGAGAAAGCATTTTCTTTTCAAATGGTAGATTTACTGTTTTTACTGTATTAAAAAAAAAAAAAAACTAATGCACAAAATACCAACAAAATACCTTTTTTCTTTTTAAATTAATCCATTAACAAATCTTACTGAGCTATTTTTTTTTTTTAATGGTAGTGTATATTATAGGCTATATTTTATTTATAATATAGAGGCCTGTTTTAAAAACATGTAGCCTATTGTAACCCAAATATAACAGCCCACGCTAGCCCATACATCATTTTATTAAAAAAACAACAAAACAAACACGTCATTGAATGCCACGCCTAGGGTTGGGTAGCGTTCACATTTTAACCGGTACGGTATCGGTACCGATACCCAGCGGTACCTTTTCTGGTACTTTACATTATGTATTATCTGTGTAATAACAAAAAGATTTATTTCCATGAAAAAATAAGTCCAAAACTCTCAATTTCGACATTTTGAACAATAGGGCCCAACAATTTTTTTTTCTTCCAGAAATTCTTGCGTTTTATTTTGTCTGATAATCAAATGAAGGCATGAAACATTTATTTATTTTTAATCAAATGAAAATGAAACCCTTTTATTTTTTGGCAAACAAACAGGTTTACTGTTAAAATTAATACATGGTAGAACAATTGTGTGAATATTCCATTTAAAAAGTTTTAATAATAATTGTATTTTTCTACAATTAAGTGGCTAATGTGATTGCAATTATTTTTATAATTATTTTTATTTAAATTTGACAGTAAATGGAATATATAAAGGCATGCATTATGCTGTACAAAAGTAATACAAGAGTAATATATTTCTGTTCCATGTTAAACCGCACTTTTATTTTGACAGGTTGCCATGAAGTTTCTGAGTGTATACAGTATATGATATGATGCTAGTTTTCTCAAATAAAACAGTAAAATTCTCATGAAGTGACTCTCACAGCCTGTAAGTTCATGTGTTCATGTAGTGAGATGCAGAGGCCGAAAATCACGAGTTCACGTGTGCTTCAGTATTTGTGAAGTAAACAAAACTACCGCCATTCATACACACGGAACATGCAGGATTCATATTTAAACCGTCTGCTTGTGTTTTAATATTCACATACACTATTTCATATTGCAATTAAGGGACAGACCTTCTGTTATTCATCCAAAAATTGCCGAATTCCGCGCTATAGAGTAAATTCTGTTTTTATGAATGGACTCCACATCCTGTCCACGGAAACCGTATGACCCTAGAAACGTAAGCACACTTCAGGACATTTCGGTTTGCCCTGAGTGTTGTGTTTTGAAGCGTTGCAGGGACATCATGTCACAGGGTCTCTGTCTCTCTCTCGTATGCGCTAGTAAGTTCTACAGGTGGTGGTGCAAGAAGCAGATTTGGCAGTGCTGGGGGGGGTTAGGGTTATTAGAAACAAAGATAATTTAATCATAAAAAATACTACGGTTTTGCATTATCAAGTGCAGTTACTATTACATGTTTATTTCTTGGTAATGCACAATTGACAGTAAAGCACTGAGCTTGAGTTGGGAAGCGTACAAAATGTACTTTTATTCAAAACAGTAGGCTAATGAGCAAAATATATGAAAAAATTATATTCTACTCTCATTAACTGTACCATTATTCTTTTATAGCAGCCTATTATATTGAACTGACCGACAGCTTCAGCAATTTCTTGATGATTTGATATTTTATAATAGTGATTTTATAATATCAAAATATAAAATAGTGGAAATGAATGATTAATAAGCTGCTGCCATCTACTGGTTATAGTGGTAATTTGAGGCCTTTTTAAATTTTAAGCAAGTAAAATTTTAAATATGTGTTTGTTTAGCACAACGTTTATTTTGGTCATCCCATTAAAAACATTTCAATTGGACCATTTTTAGAGCTTTAAAGTGCTGGAAATAGTGTGAAATACTTGAAAGTCACTGAAAAGTGCTTGCATTTCTCTCTCAAAAGGCTGTACAAACCCTGAAATGAATAATGCAATAACATTCGACTCTTTCTACCACAACACCATGGTATAGTTATCATTGCTACCTCTGTTTTTCTACATCAGCGCTGTTTGACCGGTTTAGAACAGAATTCATCTCACCGGATCTCACAGCAATCTTTATTCATTCTGCGACGAATTCAAACGCTTCTCTCTGGATCTGCGCTCAATTTATGGTCCGAGCTGATAAACGGTCCGCGCTGCAGCTGCACAGCTCAATGAGTAGCGTGGGTTCATCACGCGTTTGTTTCGTTTGCCGTTTAATGTTTCTCATATGCAACAGAAATGGCAGCACTTATGAGTTGGGCAACGCGCCAGTGCGGCCGCTCACAAAATGAAGTCGCACCGGCAGAAAAAATGGTGGCAAAATGCGACCATTTGGTCGAAGTCTGGAGCCCAGTATAGCGCAAGTCTAGACTCTATGACTACATTCTCGCCCAGCCCTAATCTGCTTAAAGCGACAGTAAGGCATGAGAATATTAAAATCTTGATTTTCTGTAAAGCTGCTTTGAAATAATGTGTATTGTAAACGGTGCTATACAAATACATTTGATTTCGCTTGACAAATTGAAACGAAACACTAATATGTCTTCTGTTGACGGACAAAACAGAGAAAAGCATGTGGTATGAAGCGGTTTTCACCTTGGGCAGCATGGGGGTGGCCCGCTTGCTCTTCTTCTCAGAAGGATCGTCCAGCTGGTCTGGCTCAAACGTGTACAGCTCCGTCAGCTCGTTCATGGTAAAGTGACGCTCAATCTGCTGTTGGTCTACAACTCTGAAGGACAGAGACTGTTTGGCGACCTGCCGGTCATAGATCTTGTCCTCCATGGTTCCCTAAAGAAAAGAATCACGACAAAAAGCATTACAGATCTGATCTGCCCTGTCTGTGAATAAACATTTCTACATCGGAATAAACACAAGAAATAAATAAAACTACATTTCTCACCTGAGCCAAAAACCTGTAGACAAACACAGTCTTCACTTGGCCAAAGCGATAGACTCTGAAAATACTCTGAATGTCGTAGGATGGGTTCCATGAGGCGTCGAAAATGATGACCCTGTTTGCAGCTACCAAGTTGATCCCAAGAGAACCAGCTCTGGTTGAGATGAGGAACAATCGACCCCTGAGGAGAAGAACAACACAAGCGCTTGACACAGTAGTAGTATATATTTATTTAATGCCATGTCAGCATCTTAGGCTATTTTCATGGCAAGAACAAATCAGAAAATACAAACTAGCAAACAAACACACACACACACACACACGTTATACATTACACAAGATTTTTTACGTTAATATAAAAAAATCTAAAACTTTTTCTGGCAAAATTATACTAAGTGAGTTCACTTCATAAGAGTTTTCTACATGCATTAAAAATGCATTTAAATTTTTTTAAATTGAGATTTATACATCATTTGAAAGCCGAATAAATAATATTTCCATTAATGTGTGGTTTGTTATGATCGGACAATATTTGGATACAACCGAGATACAGCTATTAGAAAATCTGGAATCTGAGGGTGCAAAAAAAATCTAAATATTGAGAAAATCTCCTTTAAAGTTGTTCAAATTAAGTTCTTAGCAATGCATATTACTAATCAAAAATGAAGTTTTGATATATTTACGGTAGGAAACTTACAAAATATCTTCATGGAACATGATCTTTACTTAATATCCTAATGATTTTTGGCATAAAAGAAAAATCAATAATTTTGACCCATAAAATTTATTTTTGGTGAATGCTACACATATACCCCAGCGACTTAAGACTGTGTTTGTGCTCCAGGGTCATCTATGTTTGAAAGAAAGGGGAATCTTGCAGATCATTCCAAGGGCTTGACACGCATGGAAAAACGAGAAACAGCTCCACTGTTTGACACTCTAAAGGGAAAATAAAGGGTGTATTTACCGAACATTAGTAGTGTCATTGAACTCCTCTGCCCATTTCTTCCTGGTCATGGCGTTCGTTGAACCGTCTAGACGATAGTAGTCAATGTTTCTGAACCACTTGCCCTCACCTTGAGAAAGAACATCAGCACAGCCAGTCAACAATCAGATTCTAGCATATAGCCCTGGTATTGTGTGGGTGGTGATGGCACAGTGGATAAGACACATGCCTTTGGTGTGAGAGACCCGGGTTCGAATCCACTGTGAGACACCAATGTGTCCCTGAGCAAGACACTTAACCCCCTAGTTGCTCCAGAGGCGTGCGACCTCTGACATATATAGCAATTGTAAGTCGCTTTGGATAAAAGCGTCAGCTAAATGAATAAATGTAAATGTGCTGTACACGGAGAGCTCAGGGTGAAGTATGTACCCTACATAGGTGGCAAACCCCAAAGAACTCATGTTCAGCAATTAATATTGTGGCCTCCTACACTCGTGCTCATATCTAACATCTCAATGTGTTTCCAATTATTCCTCTGTGATCTTTTCATTACAAATTGCAAAGCCTTAAGCTAACATTTTTTTGCAAAATAAAAAAGGCCTAATCATTTTGAAAATGAAAGTAAAAACAGCTGCGAGGGTTTAATTAGGACCGTGACCTTATTCCAGAGGCTTTATGTTTACCTCCGCATATTTGTGTGTTTCTGCGGGCACTTAAGCCAGATCGGTGTCAGATGTGTGCGCAAATATCAGACGCGTTTCCACTTGCAACCACAGTTTGCACTCACTGGATCAGTGCTCTCATGTTTGCTGAAATTAATGTTAAATTTACAGCAAATATAATTCAAATAAAAACTTCAGGATTGGCCATAAACATAAAAAAAAAAACACTCAAAACATGGGCCACCGTACAAACCATGAAGTCAAGACAGACAAAAGAGAAAGTCGTATAAGACACGGAACAAGTCATTATATTTGAAAAGTTAAAACATTTTTTTCTGTTTGGACGTATGGACTAACTCATTGCGTACAATAAGACCATGAATACATGCAACAAAACCAACTAGTGTGAGTGTAGTGCTGTCAAACGGACAAGTTACCTGATTAAAACATCAATAACAAACAATAACCAGAGCAGCACTGAAACTTTGGTAAGAACGATTCTGATTGTGTTACTTTCAGTGTAAACTGTGACTGATGACAGATAATGTAGTGACAGTATCAAGGTTGCATCAGTTGAGGCTCATGCAGCCTATCTGACTCACGGAGAAATCAAAACTAGGCGCTACACACAAAGAAACAAACACACTGCGATTTTATATAGGACTAACATATAATATAGGTAAGCAACATCACACGACCAAGCACCATCTCGATTGCAAATGTGACATTGATTTTATATATCAGTAGTTCAATAAACAAGTAGTTAATATTAACTGACCGTTTTGGCTAACGAAAACAGTTCTAAGCAAAGCCACAGCAGAACAGTCGCACAGCGGTGTTTCGTTACTGAACGATTCAGCATTTTTGAACAAATCGGGTGAGTCAATGATTCAGTGAGCCATTCATAAAGATGAATTAGCTGTTTGAACGAATCGGTTGAATCAATGACTCGCTCATTAAGACAGTGACTTGCTGCCACCTACTGGTGGTTTGCTTTCATATTAAAAGTAGGCCTATCGTTGCATTTTCCAACGTTTCATATTTAAGCCTATATGTTAAAAAAGTGAAACGTTTATTCTTATAACATTATTTATGCATTTGCAATTGTACTGTGTAAATGCATTGATGGAGCCTATCATCTTCATTAAACAGTCTGAGTAAATACATCTAAATGGCACTTTCCATGCAGCTTCAGTGTTTCCTCTGCAGTGGAAAGATGGAGTTTGTTGATAATGATTTCATTTGAATGGTAACAACCATACAGAGTCTAATTATTCTAACTGAATTGATCAAATTTAAGAATTTGACATAAATGACACGTGCATTTAGTAAGGTTAGGAAAATATTGCACTTCATAAAGTTAAAAAGTGTCCTAGAAATCAATTTAAGGGAAATATCCAGGGCTGGAGTGGGACTAATTTTCAGCCTTACAGTGCGTTCACACCAGACGCGACTTGCGTGAATAAATCGCGCTATTAGCGCGTAGTTGGACGCTTGAACATTTTGAGTTTACTCGCTTCATTCGCGCGTGAAATTCGCTTCACAACTATGGAAAGCCATATGGTTCAGAATTCGCCTGCTTTTCACCGCCGTATCAATATTAATACACCGTTTTCATAACGCCACCAGCCGTTAAATAAGCGCCGTTAGGCGATAAGTTAACGGCAGACGCCACCACGCGTTAAAATAACGCCACGCGCCACTTAAGATGCACATTTATTCGCTCATCTACATGGACACACCTCTCCAATATAGGCTACCAGAAGTTTATTTATTTATTTTTTTATGTATTTTTATTTCTCTCTCTCTCACTCTCTCTCGATTTAATAGTATTACAATGAAAGATATCTTCCCTCAGGTAGATTGAATGTTTTCCTGCCTTGCTAAATGTTGATCTCATGATCAAGAAGGTGTTTGCATTGGCTAAAACTGATTTGGCAGAGTCAAAACGCGGACGGTGCAGGGTGCAGTTAGCACGAGTCCCGCTCGCTGTGAAGCAGGAGCAGCCGGCAGAGGATTCCGCTTGGTCTTAAAGCCTTCCTCAAACCGCTACTTCACAAAACAATGATTTGCACAAAAAGAATGATTTATCAATTGAGAATTTGTTATTGATATGGTCTGGTGAAAATAATAATAAGGGCTGCTATGAGTGCAGGCCGTCTAAGGACAGCATCAACCCAGTGGCATGACAACACAAAAAAAAAAAACAGACCGGCCCACCGGGAATCCTCCCGGTGCTCCCGATTAGCCAATCCGGGCCTGGAAATATCACAAATATGCTAAGATAAATGTAAGACTTGATAGAGCACTGATTGCTTCAGAATGGATTACATTCACACCAAAAAGAAAAACATGTCAAGGCTTCATGTCGAGCCCTGCAGTATATATTTTGAAAATATATATATTTATATTCATATAATTTATCTTATAAATAAATGTATTTAATATATAAAAAAAAAATTCTGAAATACATACACATGCATGTGTGTGTATTTATATACACATAATAAAACAGCACACATACATTATGTAAACAAAAACTTTCATTTTGGATGCGATTCATTGTTTGACAGCACTAGAGTTTAGATTTCATGCTGATGCAGTAAGAATTTAAAATCATGCACTGCACAATACAATTAATACAATATCCTGTTATTATTTGTAAGATAATTTATTAAGTCATGCAGACGTTGAGTGGCAGAAATCTCCAGCAAGAAAATCAAACAGATTAGAAAGCAGCGTGATTAAGGCGGAGGAAAACACTGCTAAAAGCGCCTGACCTTTGTACGGCGAAAGCTTCCCTTCCTCTTTGGCTCTGCCTGCTAACTCCAGGAAGTCTTCAATGAGGTCCAGAGAAATGAGAGACTGGCTGAACACCAACCTGAGCACACAGGACACGTGACCATCACACACATGACTGAATGACACAGAAGACAATGAATTCTGAGCTGGAGGAAGAACTGTTTGCTACTCTGACAAAACTTCACTCACACTTTTTCTTCCACTTCTTCAGCCATGCGGAGGATCTCAAAAAGAAGCACCATTTTCCCAGAATGCTCCAGCACTTCAGAATCTGGCTCGGTCACAAACTCTTTGTACCAGTCAGGCGATGGGCTGCCAGGACTTGAGTTCGACGCCCGAACTGAGGAAAACATCACAGATACACACACTGTTGTGGCCATACGTGAAAACGACGTGCAATGCAGGGATCTCAGATCCAATGTTTCATTGCATCTAGTGTCAGGTCCAAAATCTACCAACATCATTATAATCAATAATAATAATAATAATAATAATAAAACTAATCATTAAAAAAAAAAAAGAAAATCGGCCAATTAAAGTCTGTTGATAAGACAGTCCACACAACAATGCCATCATTTACTCAACCTCAGAGTTTCTTTCTTCTGCTAAAACCAAAAAGATGTTTTGAAGAATGTCGGTAACCAAAAAGTAGCTGGTCCCCATTGACTTCCATAGTGTGGAAAAAATACTATGGAAGTCAATGGCTACTGTCAACTGTTTGGTTACCGATAGGGCCGGGAAAATAATCGAAGCATTGCGAGTCGAGAAATGATTCAGCATCGATTCTGAGATTTTCTGAATGCATGGCGATTCTTTCTTGAGTCGATGCTGATCTTAGTTTTGAACAGCAGATGGCGCTGCATGCTTCAGAAACAGCAGTTCTCTGCTTGTCTCCAAATCCTTACACACACCTGAACCTAAAATAATCATTCAGAAAATTTGAAAAGGTTGAAGTGAATTACAAGGGTGTTCAGGTGAAATTACAGACTCACCTAACACTTCAGCGCTCTTCATCATCAGTATTTGAGTGTGCGGATAAAAACTAGATTAGAGCGCCATCTGCTGTTAAAATCTAAGCTCAGAATCGCAATGCATTCGAAAAATCTCAATTGATCATCCCAGCCCTAGTTACCAAAATTCTTGAAAATATCTTCTTTCAGGTTTGGAAGAACTTGAGGATTGTTCCAATGATGCCAGAATATTCATTTTCAGCTGAGCTACCCCTTTAACCATTATTAGTAACAACAGCACTGCTTTACGCCTATCTGAAGAGATGATTTAGTGAGTAAGCTCAGTCGTACCCTCTTCCACAGGCTCTGCTCTGTTGCGCCCCTCAGGGTTTCCTCCACGAGAGCTGGTGTTCCACTCCTTAATCACTTCCAGGTCATCGCTGTCGGACTTGTCTGAGCTCTGCTCTTTCCCTTTGCCTCGTTTCTTCTTTCTGTACGGGGGTTTAGAGAACCAGATCAGTCATTATACAGGCAGCAAACAGGACGGTTATCAAGAAAGAGTAAAGACTCATCTCAAACCTTTTGGGCTTCTCATCTTCAGAGGTCAAACTCATGGAGGACTCCTCTGTCTCTGAGGCTATGAACTCCTCCATACTGTCCTCGTCGAAGTATCCCTGTTAGTGTGAAGAGAAAAAAACAGAGCAATTGTTCAACCAAATATAAAAATTCTGTCATCATTTAATCAACCTTATCTCGTTCCAAACCTCAAGACACAAATTAAGATATTTTGCTAACGCTTTAGATTGGGGAACACTTATTCACTAATAACTATGACTTTTGCCTCAATACACTTCTAATTTGCAGCTTATTAATAGTTATTAAGGTAGTTGTTAAATGTAGGTATTGGGTAGTATTAAATGATCTAGAATATAGTCATGCAGAACAAGGCATTAACGTGCTTTGTGTGTACTAATAAACAGCCAATACGCTAGTAATATACATCCTAATAAGCTACTAGTTAATACTGAGAATAGGTCTAAATTAAAGTGTTACCAATATTTTTAATGAAACCTCAACTGAAAGTCTAAGTAACCAAACTTTTGAACATCCAAAAGACTCAATTAAACCCGTATGAATCAAGCGGTTTAATGCAAGGCTTAATTTAGGCTTTTAGGCTTCTGTGTGCATGTTTGTCAATCATTATTTAGATGAATAGATCAAGTTTTTATTTTCAAAAGCAACCGTCTCTTTTCAGATGGATTCGTTTAGGGCAGATTTATGACCATTTTGGTGACCTGGCATTTGAATAGAGACACAGGGGTCTCGTTAAACATATCTGTATTTCTGAGGTTAACCAAAGTCTTCTGGACGGTGAAAAGATGACAGAATTTTCATGTTTCGGTGCTGCAAATCTAAATGCTGTAAATCTAAGGGATTGTCTAGTTTTCTAAAGCTTAACATAATGAACTTGGGATAGATAATGTGAACCTGAGCATGTACAAAAGTGCTTCTTTGGCAAGTAAAGAACATCATTTGGCTGCCTAGTCATTTTTCTGGGTCTGGCATCCTGTATGTGCACAGAAAGCGATGACTTCAGGGAACGTTCCCCCTCAAGTAAATTCCCCCAGGGTTGTGTTTTCAGAGAAGTCCGCCGTCCGCTGTCTTTATTCCCCTCACCTTGTTTTCTTTACTGATATAGTCCAGCTGGAGGCACCACGGATGGGTCCAGATTCTGCTGAGCATCTGGAAATCCTGGAAGAGTTTGGTCCCAGCGCGGCCTCGTCCACTCTCCAATGCAGAACCGACACCTGTTCAGAGGGAGACGTTTAGCGCCGCCGCTGGCACGGTTTCCATCCCAGCGTGCCAGAGCACGGCGCACCACCCTAAATCCTGAATTCAGATTAGCCCAGAGGATTAACGGAGCAGGTAAACAAGCTCTTAGCGCTGTGAGAGGCTCACGCTGCCTGCGTTCACACTGATGCTTACAAAAGCAATGCAACAAAATCCTCCTCTCAAAAACCACAAAAAAACATGCCTTTGCAAGAAAGGCTTTGCTACAAACATCTTAAAACTGCTGTGTGTCACTTTCACAGTTCACCGAGCAGATTTGCAAAACAAATGCCTGCTGTGTTCAAAAAGAAACACTAGGATACTGAACATTGCACAGGGCCTGAAGAGATATGCACGAGCAACTGAGCGACAGTGATAATCCATCATGAAAGCGATGATTGCGTGACTTGAATATAAATAATAATTCTGATTAGTTGTGGTTGCATTTTGTGTGTTATCCTGAGGTCTGTTTGGTTACCATTAGAACATTATGCCACCCAGACTAGAGGACTGATGTGAATCTATGGCATGTAGTAATGACTGAAGTCCCTTTGATAATGAAAACACAACATTATATGGTCATAACATTATATTGAGAATGCTACTGTAACACAATGTTGTAAATTGTGCTTTAGCCGTCCCTAGAAATCAAAGGTTTTTTGCTGTTAGTATGATTATGCGAGTCTTAACTTTATTTATAAGCTAGAGTTTCGAAACAATGACAAAATTTGCATTTATACACATTCAAAATATACAGCCTCTCTAACACCAATGTGGATCAACGATTTGTACATCAGCTTCTCACCAGATTTTAAGCTCAATCAAATGCTCTCAAGAACCTGAAGCATCCCTGTCCTTACACTAGACAAGACACTACAGCTGCAACTCAAATTATACACACAATTCTGTATTTTGAAGCTCAATGGAGGAGAGCAAACATTGCAGTTAGACATCCTGTGCATTATAAAGAGCAATGATGAGCAGCAGCAATAACACCGGTGCCATGTTTTAATTAAATGCTGCATTGCTGGGCTGCAACACAAACTAAAAGCTAGCTGAATTAATAAAGGCACTTCAGTGGGAGTATACATGCATTGTTACAGGAAGAGCATATCTACAATAGAAGGTAAACATTTTGACTAGCACGGTCAACTTGTGCATTTGCATCCTTTTGTGCAGATGTAGTAAGCTGTAATATTATGCTTATGTTGTGCTATATATATATATATATATATATATATATATATATATATATATATATATATATATATATCTGATATTAATATCATATAGGAGGCATTTGGTTAAGCCACTAGCAAAGCACTTCAGTGTACTGTTGCTCATTCACTCTTCTGGCTCAGCTCAGTCAGTCACACCACGCTTTCCATTCATATTCAGGTAAATGTGTGAGACAGGAAATGCAAGCTCATACGAATTTTGCTGCTTTTCCAAAATTCAAGTTAAGTGACCTATGAATTTATAACGTGAAGGCTTGTGACTAATTGAAGATTGGTGTGACCTCAACACAAACTTTAAATCTGCAGGATTGCAGTAAAGTGGAGTTAGAAAGCATATTTTTGCATTTTGGATGCATTACATGTTGCACATGCACAAAGTCTAGGTGATCGCAGCAATGCACATCATTAGTGACTAATATTATAGCATTCCTAGGAATCTTATTTCATTCAAAAGTTTATTTTTCAAAACTATCAATGTTTTTAATAATCTAGCGGTTTTATTTATTCCTCATCAGATTTACACATCCTAATAAAGTATAAACAGGGACAAAGAGTCATCGCTGCATACGAAGCTGGGATAGTATTTGAAGAATAATAAAAAAATAATAATAATAATAAATCACAGCAGCTTTAACACAGTCTAAAACGCCGAATGCGAGTTCACCTCAATGCAGCATGAAATTGGATCAGGGTTTGGGGAAAGCAGGCCACCAGGACAAAAGCGCAAGCATTAAGGCAAAGACAGTGTCTGGTTGGTGGTCTCTGGGGGTCTGCAGCCACAGCCACAACAGCAGCGCAGCAGCATAGCAGCGGGCTCAGAGGAAAGCCGGCCTAATGAGCCTCTGGCTGGGAAATTCTCTTCATTAGATAAGGACGTGGGAATTGGTTCAGATCGGCCGGCGGCCTGGTGCCAGCTGCCGTTCTTCCTCTCCCAGCTGCGGAGCTGCTTCAGAACAATCACAGCCTGAGCTAGAACACCGCTAAACCACTTAATTGAAAAAATGAGAGCTGGGGGTGAAGACTGGTTTCACCTCAGGAGACTCTAATCTCCATACTCCTGTTTCAGGGTTTAAGCTGAGAGACTGCATGACGCATATTTGACAATTAGAGCTCAACATGACAAGGCATTTAACTTAATATTCAGTTTCACTCAGGAATATTTTACATTAAGCAGAAGATAGATGGATTTTAATCATCAAAACGTTTTTGTTTTTTTACTGTTCACAAGGCCTGTTATGTCTATTTGCCCCGTTAAATGCAGAGACATACAGTGGTGGACAAAATGATTAGAACACTAGTATCTTCAGCAGCTAAAAATGGTTTTAAGTCAGTAGTTTATATCTTTTGCTGTAATGTGTCTGTAGGAAATATCAGTTTACATGTCTAAACATTCATTTAGCCATCAATTGTAATAATCCAGAGAGATGTTTGAGATCTGATCTGATCATCATCATCAGTCTGTCTGGAACGACATGAAGAAACAGAACAAACTGAGACAGACTCAATCCAGAAGAACTGTGTCTCTGCTTCAAGAAAGCTCCTGCAAAGCTCCTGAGAAACTCTGCTCAAGTGCACCGAGGACAAAAGCTGCTTTACACACAAACGATGCTCACAACAAATGTTGATTTAATTTATTTGATAGTAAATTGATAAAGAAAATCTATTTAAGACATTATTTTGACAGCATCCTCATTTTACAGTATTTTTACACAAGTGCCTAAATCTTTTAACAGCACTGTAGCTTTGCAGGAGGTTTCTTGAAGCATCTTGGAGACAGTTCTTCTGGATTGAGTCTGTCTCAGTTTCTTCATGTCATTCCAGACAGACTGAATGATGATCAGATCTTAAAAATCTCTCTGGATTATTGTCCCCACCTGAGAAGCGATGATGCCAGCCCTCAGACAACACACAAAACTACCAAATCTTGCTATAGGTTTGATCGCAACATATAATCATCGCTGTTAATAGTGTTCACCGTCTGTTTGATTGCATGACATTAACAGCTTGATTTTTACCGTACATTTCTGCCATGTCCACATCAACTTGAGATAGTCACCACTGATAAACTATTACTAAATATGATGCAGAAACTTACATTTTCTGTAAAGCTGCTTTGCAACAATTTGCATTGTGGGAAAAAAAAAATAAACTTGAATTGAATTATTACAATTAATGGCAAAATGAATGTTTGGAAATATAAACTGATATGTCCTACTGACAAACTGCAGAAAAAGACAGAAATAACTGACTTAAAACCAATTTCAGCTGCTGACAAAACGAGTGTTCGAATCATTTTGGAAATAATTAGGAAAAATTCGATTTCAAGCCATCTTTAACAGAGCAAATGTGAAATAAACTGAAGTGAATATAATGTAGATCGTACCTGTGAAGTGATCCAGGTAGTACCGGTAAAGCTTGCACTGAATGGGTGTTAAGCGTATCGCTAGCACATACTCGTGTTTTGGTGGCAGGAACTTTGTAAGAGCAGAATAGTCTCTTCTCTGTGGAAGACAACCAGTTTTACAAGTCTGTTCATCATAAACTAGCTCTGAATGCACCGGCTGTGGTGTTTTGTCTTACTTGGACGCATCCTGCCAGCATCTCGTAGAGGATGTGTGCGCGTTTCTTCATGACTCGGACATCAGTGAACGTGGAGTCGGCGCACTGGCCGTTCTGGATGGGGTTGATGAAGCGGTTTCTGAACTCCTTCACTGATCCCAGCAGGTTCTCCTTGATGAAGGTCACCATACAGTGATCTGAGGGGAGAAAATGACACTTTCACTCCCTCATCGTAATTCAAGATGTCTTTCCACATTCAGAATGACGTGCTTTCCACCTCAGTGGCACGACCATTAACTAGCCATAGCCACCTGAAACATAAAGCACACACAATACTCCAGATTGGATAGAAATCTGACTCGACTAGCTGCAGTGCAGTTTCTGGGAGTCAAGAAGCACAGAATGTTTAGAGTCAGTTGGAGGTTGAGTCTTAATGTTTTTTTCCTAAAGCAATCACCTAGAATTTAGTAACTAGTAATCTAGCAGCTGATATTTGGGAATTTTAAAATGATGGCATTGGCTGATAACCACATCCAATTGTTCGATTTTTTTCTTTTTTACTGCCTACTCCACTCTCAAGTTGCCGGCCAATAAAGAAAGAAATACTAGGGCTGTCAGTCGAGCTAATTAATTACATTATGCATCGATTAATCAAATTATTTGCAAACTTCATTTGACTGTGAAACTACCCCCAAAAGATTATTTAAAGCTATTTTTGTGTTAAATGAGAAAGTATTGAGACATTTCAAATAGTAGCTTTAGAAAGAAATATTTGATTTGATTCAACATAAAAGTTATTACACGTTTAGGCTACAACGGCCTAACATAAACTGTGGAACGCAAAAGAAGATTTTTTGTTTTATTTGTTCATGCAATGGAAGTCATTGGTAACCAAAACAGCTTTGTTACCAACAGCCTTCAAAATACCCGTTTTTGCCCCTTTTTTAATTTTTTAATTTTTTTAAATGAAATAATACTCCAAATAAGAAACTAAAACTGCCAGCAAGTGGCAGTAAATGTCTTTATGATTGGATTCGTTCAAACGGCTGATTCATTCAGGAATGGAGTAAATGGCTCACTTTATGAGTGGAGCTTTGAATCATTGATTCACACGATTCGCTCAAATTCACGGATTCATTCAGAAACTAAACACCGCTGTGTTGAGATGCACAACAATTCTGCTGTGGCTTTATAGGTAACATTTTTGTTGGCAAAACTGAGCAAAAACAGACAATATTGTGTTTAAAATATAACACAATATCAACTTCATATTTACTGAACTTGTTTAAAAATCACATTTGGCACAAACAGCACTCGTGTGATTCCTCTCTGCGGCTCGTGTGATATCGCTTATCATATACATATGAGACAAACACTCATACAGGAGCATTTTGCCCTAGTATCTTGAATTATAGGGCATAACTGCATTTATGGAGCTGTTGCACTTCATCATATCAAAGTCCCTTTCTATTGATCACATTTATCAACTGTATGAAATATAAGATGACGTAGAGGTCTGGGGGTGGGGCCAGTGCGTTAACTGCATTAAAACATTTTAATCGTGGTATTTTTTTTAAATAACTAATTAAGTTAACGTGTTAAACTGATAGCCCTAATGTATACATGCATAAATAAAAACCCTATAGGTCAACCACCAGCAGCAGCGTCACTCACACTCGATCAGGTTGTTCTGCAGTGGAGTTCCTGTCAGCACCACTCGCCGTCGAGTCCTGATGGAGTTCATGGCTTTGGAGACCGCAGACGCTTCGTTCTTCAGTATGTGACCCTCGTCACAGATGACAAAATCCGGACCTGCACATCAAAACATCATCCATTCAGTTCATGTCCATCATCTGAATGAGTTTAGTACTGATATGCAGCGCTCCCATAGATTCTGATCAACACACACAATAGCTTTCACAAAATTAAACATTTTACTGTACAAAACTGTATATTTATTAGTGCTGTCAAACCATTAATCACATCCAAAATAAAAGTTTTTGTTTAAATAATACATGTATGGGTGCTGTGTATATTTATTATGTATATATAAATACACACGCATGCATGTATATATTTTGAAAATATTTACATGCATATATGTATATTTAAATCATTTATATTATAATACATTTAATATATAAACAACATTTTTCTGTATATATACACATGCATGTGTTTGTGTGTGTGTGTGTGTATATATATATATAAAAACACATATACACAGTACACACACATATATTATGTAAACGAAAACTTTTATTTTGAATGCGATTAATTTGACAGCACTAAATAAAATAAATCCTGACTTGTCCATGACTATTTGACTGATTTCAGTAGGCTGGAAATCAAAACATTTTTAATCACGTGAGCAGAGGCGCTTTGCTAATGCAGTAACTTCACCTGGATCAACCAGAGTTTTCTGAAAGGTTTCTTTCAGCTTCTTGCTCTTGATGTTTCGTCCTTGCGTGAGGTTGCGGTACATCTCGTAGCCTATGATCATGACGCCGCCATCCTCCTGCCAGCGCTGTAACGCGTACGCTCTCTCCTGAGGCCTCTTGACTGTGGCCAGCTCGGTCACCTGAAACACAAGCGAAAACACACCGACATACAGTCAGATTAAATGTCAACAACTCAAAAGAAATTTGATTTTTTTTTTTATATTCGACAAATATGTGACCCTGCAGCACAAAAGCAGTCTGAAGTCGCTGGGGTATATTTGTAGCAATAACCAAAAATACATTGTATGGGTCAAAAAGATCCATTTTTCTTTTATGCCAATAATCATTAAGATATTAAGTAAAGATCATGTTCCATGAAGATATTTTGTAAATTTCCTACTGAAAATATATCTAAACTTCATTTCTGATTAGTAATATGCATTGCTAAGAACTTCATTTGAACAACTTTAAAGGAGATTTTCTCAATATTTTGATTTTTTTGCACCCTCAGATTCCAGATTTTAATATAGTTGTATCTCAGACAAATATTGTCCAAACAAACCATACATCAATGGAAAGATCATTTATTCAGCTTTCAGATTATGTGTAAATTTTTATTTTAAAAAATTGACCCTTATGACTGGTTTTGTGGTCCAGGGTCACATATGTATTAAGAGCAAAGCACCAAAACTTGCATTTGTTAAACAGGTTTAATTTATAATTAAATTAGGAATGTGCACTAATGAATGATAATGCCACAGCATGCAAGTATCCCCCATTTTACTTCTCTGAAGTACACATTACATGCAATAATGGTCACTTCAAAATACATTTGTCTTTATTTGTAATATTCATGATGCAATACAGTTTCAAATGCACCCTTGTGAATAATTAATGATGGTAATGAGCAATGGGAAGATCTACGTGATGCAATACCAAAACTCTACCTCTAAACTCTCCTCGTCCGTCAGGCCTTCCTGCCACTTCTCAAACTCATTGAGCCAGTTGAGCACAGTGTTGAGAGGACACACCACCAGAGCTGTGCTGAAGTCCATCTTCTCACACAGCAGCAAAGTGTGGAGAAACGTCACCACCTGCAGGACGACAAGAGAACAGCAGAGTCAAACACTACATCTACAACAATCACAAAACAGTTCATTCTTTCACAGTTACCTGGAGAGTTTTTCCCAGCCCCATGCAGTGGGCCAGAATACAGCCGGAGCCAGCAGACTTCTCCACCTTCTTCACTGACTCACAGCAGCAGTCCCACATGAACTGCACACCTGCAAACACAAGAACAACACAAAGCCATCACTTAGTGGGCATGTTTTTCCATGCGTCCTCCATTTACAAAAGGACATAGTTATGATGACCTAAATAAATGCATGAAAAATGAGATTAGTTTTCTTAGAGGATCACTGATCACCACGTCTGTCCGAAAAACACAGACGTGGCAGATTCAGATGGGATTAAAATTGCAAATTTTGCAAAAAAATTGCAAGTCTGTGAAACACAATTTTCTCAAATGACCCCCCTTGTAAAACTAGTCCCGTCCGAATAGGGCTTTAGTTACATTAGTAAGAAAATCAGTTTTAAAGATTATAAAAACAAAATATAAAATGACAGACCATTTACATTTAATTAGAAAGAAATGGGGCCAATTTTGATTTGATGATGGCTTTAAACATCAATTTACTTCAGGCAACCCTTTTCAGTGACATACTATCAGCCAGAAATACTAAACTGCCCTACACAAAGCATTAAATAAAAAATAAATGTCATGCATAGTTGTTTTTCTGGAACTGGAAAAAAGCAAGCCATATAACGAATGACTGCAGACTCACCATCCACCTGATGGGGTTTGAGTTTGGTCACCAGGTTCCTGTGAACCTGCACTAATGGCTCCTTGGTCTCCTCGTCCTCATCCAGCACCAGCTTTGTGGTGATGGGACACGCGACCTGCGATGACTCCTCCACCACAATAGTCTGAAACCAAAGAGTACCAGCTTTGAGTTTCCCTACAAAATGACAACTGATACAGCAGGACAGTTTCGCTAGGCTGAGCCCTAAATTTCTGCATCTTGTAGTTATCTACCTCTCGTAGTTTTTGCCTCAACCGCTCCCTCTCAGCAATGCGTTTCCTCCTCTCCTCTTCCTCCTTCAGCGCATCCCGGGTCTCTGTCCGCAGATTGTCATCTTTAATGATCTTGCGGATCTTCTTGCGATTTTTGGGCGTTCCTTTCTCATCTCCTTCATCCTCTCCATCCTCTTCCTCTCCGCTCTGCAGAGCAGAAAAACCAAACACACTTCACATGAGACACCGATGGTTTGTGTGTTTATTGTGCTGAAACAGATCAGTACTGTACCTTGCCACTGGACGAGGAGTCTTGAACCTTAATGCGACGTCGTTTCTTCTTCTCTTTCTTGTAACTTCTCTCACGGTCCTTGGCAGCTTTATTGGACGACCTGCAAGTGTTACCACAGCTTCTTTCATAAGTGTTGTTTCCCCATTGAGAAGTAATCCATTCATTGTAAAAATGCATCAATAAATCATGATCATTAATAATTAGGGCTGGGTTTTGATACAAATTTCACAATTTCCAATTATGTGATTCAATTTGATTACCAATTCGATTCGATCAATATCGATTATTTTGGATATATATCAGGTACAGTACATGCCAAAATATTCTCAAGGAAAAATTCTCTCAACTATTTTTAATCTCATTTTTTATCTCTCAACTAATGCTGTACATGAGAGTCAGTTGGTACTACATTACTATAATATTGAAGGTTAAAGCTGACTGATTTGTAAGCATTTCATTTTTAAGGATTTTCACTCAAATTTCAAATTTCACTCAAAAAAAAATAGGATCTCTGTATATTTGTTTGTTGCAAATTTACAGACAATGTGATTGAGATGTTTACATTGGCTTGTTGGGGTAATATTGCTGTCAACCAGGGCTGGACTGGGACAAAAAAAAAAAAAAAAAAAAAAATCGGCCCTGGCATTTTGGCCCAGATCGGCCCACTACATACGATCAAAATATTTTTTCAAAGTATTTTTATTATTGTAACGAAGTATTATTACTGTATTATACACTGTGTGTGTGTGTGTGTGTGTGAGTGTGTGAGTGTGAGTGTGAGTGTGAGTGTGAGTGTGAGTGTGAGAGAGAGAGAGAGAGAGAGAGAGAGAGAGAGAGAGAGAGAGAGAGAGAGAGAGAGAGAGAGAGAGCGAGAGAGCGAGAGAGCGAGAGAGAGAGAGAGAGAGAGAGAGAGAAAGAGAGAGAGAGAGAGCGAGCCCAAAAGGGGAGTTGTTTAAAGCTGTGATTGGGTCAGCCCAATGTCAATTAAGAAAATAACCAATGGGCTGCTGATTAAATGTCTCATGGGCCGGTCTGTCTGGGGGGAAAAAATCCTAAACCGACTTTTTTTGACAAATACATTAAACAGCCGCAAAGACCACAGCGCCGTCAACTATTTAGGCAGAACAACTATAGGCTGCTAAGAGTTTTATGGGCCGATCAGACAAATATGGTATGAGAAGATGTATAGGCCCGGCCCAAAAAATGTGTCGGCCCAGCGGGAAAATGCCAGGTCTGCCAGATGGCCCATCCGCCCCTGCTGTCAACTATCAACAAAAAGTTCTGAATTAACTGCACAGGTTATTAAAATCTTTAAAAAAAATTGCATTAATTATACTTTAATTTCCTTCAATAAAAAGGAAATTGAGTAAGACTGTGTGGGCGTGGATTAGTAATCTAATTAGTAATGCTGGCCCTCGTCAATATCAAAGTTGCTCATCCCTGTTCTAGCTTCAAGCATTCTTTTTATAAATACTTGAAATGTAGGTAGGTTTCATAAAAAAGCAACATTTTGAGCAAAAAGCTGAGAAAATCACATTTGAATCAAATACTACTTCTGGAACATATTCAGTAATATTATCATAGCATTGTGCTGCACAATACTGTTTGTTTGTTGAAACCATTAAACATTTCTTTTAGGATTCTGTAATGAACAGAAAGTTCAAAAGCACAGTGTTTATTTGAAATGGAAATGGAGTCCTTGCTAAGTTAATTTCTTAAAAAAAATAAAAAATGCATTTGTGAGTTCTTCAGGGGTCTTGATGGAAATATGTCATATATCATTACAATTTCAGGTGCACGGTGATGAGATATATAGAGCTTGCATCAAGGTCAGGGTTGGAAGTCTTATCCAGTTACTGATTAACCGTCTAGTGATTGTAACACAGATTCCCCTCGTGATGCTCTGCGGAAACACTGAGCTCCTCTCCGTTTCAGCTGAATTCGAGTCAGATGACGGACTTTAACAAACCAGATGCTCACCAGTGTGTTGACTGCTGCAGTGTAATACAGCAAAAGTAAAAGCTCTCTTTTTTTCTCAGAACAACTGACTGATTCAAGAATGATTTTGTTTTTTAAATGTAACTAATGAACTTAAAAATGCCTTCAACATAATTCAATCAACATTCTCTTCACTACAAACTTGCAAAATCATCTAGTTCTATTCCAAGAGCAGCATAAATGAAGAGGACAGCATGGTGTAAAGCAAATTCACTTGTTAAATATCCTTACCGATTAGATGCATGAAATATGAAGGCAAGTACATTACAAACGTGTTTTAAACGTCATATGTGACCCTGGACCACAAAACCAGTCTTAAGTGTCAATTTTTTGAAATTGAGATTTATACATCACCTGAAAGCTGAATAAATAAGCTTTCCATTGATGTATTTTATTTTTTTTGTTAGGATCAGACAATATTTGGCTGAGATCCAACTATAACAAGGTTTCCTGAAGGAACTGCAGGGGGTATAAATCATTAAAAAACTGTTAAATTAAATAATTTTAAAATCAAATCAAAATAAAAAAATAATTGTATGCGTTTACCTGCATGTCATGTGACCACATCAGAGAACCAATGAACATGCAAATGTGATCCTTAAATATTTAATAGTTTTTTAATCTCTAGGGTACTTCAAGTTAATATATTAGGTGAAAGAGGATCGATGATATCTGATAAAATATCTTAATTCGTCTTCTGAAGATGAACGAAGGTCTTACAGGTTTGCATCAACATGAGGATGAGTAATTGATGACAGAAATTACATTTTTGGGTGAACAACCCCTTTAACAGTTCAACTCGCATCTCATAACCTTGTGTTTTTCCCATTCCACTGCCATATCTACTGTTTTTCAACACAAAAACACATTCTGTGTGAATAGGTTTCTAGGACTCACTATATGTGGGATCAGTTTATCAGGTGTGCGCTCTTTCGTTTTACTGAATATCTGCATTGGTTTCTATGGCAATGCCATTATAATAATAATAATGTTTAATTTATGTAGTGCCTTTCCCAAGCTTAAGGACACTTCACAACGACAATAGCAAATAAACAATCATTTCATACATAATCAATTAGATGGACATTGCACATTTGCCAAGTCCAAGACGTGTGCGATTGCAGCTGCATATCACAGGAGTGCAAACAAATCAAATACAAGCAGTAATACAAGCAACTGAGATGGCACAGATGTTGTCTTATGGCATGACAACATGTTGCCGTCGCGCTGGTTTATATTTCATTTTATGACGCAGCGGCAGATAGTGCGAGTTTATCACGTGCCGCCGTCTCCGATGTTTCAAAACACAAAGCGTTGCATATTCTAGCAGTATAGTGTCTTTTTCTCCTTGACTTGCACGTCGCAACACAAGCTTGTTTCTGCAAAGACGTTCATTATTTTTTCTACATAACTTCTGACGTGTTTGCGTTTTACGTGCCGTTAGAATGTAAAAAAGCTAGGCTAAATCCGATTTGAATAGGTTTCCAAAACATATACGAATGTGGCTCGAAATGGATTTGCAAAAATCAGATTTCATGTAGTTTGTTGCCGTTCAGACTATTTAAATACGATCAGATTTCAAGCAGATCTGCACAAAAATCGGATTTGGGCTGACAGTCTGAACCAGACACAAAAACATGATATAAATGTATATAAAAACAGTGGCAAAACATTCAAATTAATTGATCAAATCTGTCCAGTTGATAAAAACTGTCCTGCCCTAAGAATAATGCGCACCCTAGCATCGTGCCAGCCACTTTTAATCAATTTTTGATTAGTTCGTAAACAGGATAGTCAGGGACTCAAATCTGCATCACTGGAAGCACTTCAGCACCAATCTGTCGAGAGCTACTCTATCGCTCCTAAAATATGCAAATACATGTTGACAGGCAGGTATGACTGAAAATGCTCGGGACGAGCGTTTTGATTGGACGAACAGTTCTTGGTCCTACGCCTTCTGCAGAATATATAAATACTAGTGCTGTCAAATGATTAATCGCATCCAAAATAAATGTTTTTGTTTACATAGTATGTGTGTGTACTGTGTATATTTATTTATAATATATAATCATTTGACAGCACTAATATTTACATATAAATACATTTAGACCACTTAACTTAATGATCGCTGTCGGGATGTGAAGAGACTTTCAACCAGCATAACAACAAATGTTTCTGAAGACAATTGTGTCTTTAAAACTGACATTCTGAACTGAAATTTAATTTCAAAATCAATTGATTTGAAAAACCGAACTGCTCTGAGCTGAGAAACTCAAACTGCTGCAATCCTTACCGTGTTTTGCGTTTGTTGCTCTTGTCTTCATCGGCGTCTTCACTCACATCCTCACTGAGCGCTGATGCCTCGCTGGAGCTGGAGCGTGACTGCTCAAAGTCAGAGTCTGCAGAATCATCGCTGCCCACTGCACAAACACACATCGATAAAACCCTAAACACTTCAGTAGAGTCACACGTTTAGACTTGACACTGACCTTTCTGCCTGCCTCTCTTTTTGGCTTCTTTCTTGTTTTTGACTGGGGTCTCGTCATCAGAGTCTCCCTCGCTTAGAGTCAACTTCTTACTCAACAAACGGTGTCTGCGTCCAGCTTTCTTCACGTCAACATCTGAGCCCGAGTCTGAAGTTTCATCCTCATCCTCGTTTTCTGCAGGAAACATCAATGCATTATACATGACAAGAACACATCTGCATTAAACTGGATTACATCTGAACTCAGGGCTGGGCGGTATATCAAGTCTGTATGATATATAGACATATTGTTTAAAGCCATAAGAATGAGGCAATACTGTTTATATTTATTTGTGCGCATCTGAAAAATAGTGGAGGACACAGAGTGAGCGCTGCTGTAAGAAAGTGCATAATCCAGTTTATCCCAAGCATGAGACGTGCTTTATATTAAGGGCTTTAAAATGAGACAGTTATCACAGAGTTTTAGTTTTGTTAGAGGCTCTGACAACCTCTGTACTGACAGATTGGCTACTTGTGCAATTCAGCCAAAATTAAAAAAAGAGAGATATGATATCTCCCAGCCCTGTCCAAACTAACTCTCACCACTCTCGTCTCTCTTCTTAGCACCATCTTTTCTTTTCTTTGGCGACTCCCCGTCCTCTTTGTCTGCGTTTTCATCATCAGATGAACTGTCAGCTCCAGATGAATAGTTGGCTTTGATTTGCGCCAGAAGCATCCTTTTGGCAATTCTTTTAGAAGAGACAGAAACAAGATTAGGCCAAAAGGCCAAAATAAAGGCCCCGATATACTTCAAACGAAATCAAAGAACGAACTGATATGACGTCATTTCGAACAAAATCAGGCCGAAACGAAGTTTGTTTGGCAGTTCGAAACAGCTCACCAAAGCAAACCTTCTGGGGAAGTTCGTTTTGGCTCCTAAACACCTTTGAGCTAGCACTGGTCCGTGGCGATTACGCAATCACCGGGTGTGTTCTGGAGCTCCACCTTCTTTGGCATGTGATTTGTTCGTTTCTCATTCACCAAAGGTCAGGCAGGCACTCTTTCATGAACACCAGATTCAAGGACTTTAAGCACCGTTTATTTTATATCAAGCACCTATCAAATTCACACGCCAGCATGTAGTGTCATGAAAGACCTTACAGTACTAAACATTTTACTTCACTTGACATTTACATTAAACATTTCAGGATAATGTTTTGAATGTGTAGGTTTCATACATTTAGACCGTTTTGAGCAGTCTTGTTCAAAGGAATTTAATGAAATCCATTGAAGTTAATACTGGTAATATTCAAATACAAGTTCTAAAATATTGATAAAATATGCATCAAACTGGTTTTTGCTGTAGTTCTTGTACAAGATTTAAATTTGTAAGAATTTCGCAATTTTTTAATTAATAAAAAGTGGTTAAATGTTGTAATAACACCGTAAAACCTGTTAGCATTAAACATTTGCACACTCTCAATAGAGACGTTACTCATTAATAAATAACTCGTCAAAATTATTTTGTAAATCCCATTTTTTTCAACTTTGACCTAGGAGGAATGCAGCTGCTCAAAATTTCTAATATTTTTTAAATATGTCAAACCTTGTACATGTGCAAATCTGCAAAAAAATATAAAGAAAAGAAATTAACAAATAGGACTTTCTATTTGCGTTTAAACTGTACACGCTTTTCACGAAGCTGTTTTTCTTATTTTTCCAAGTTCTACATTTCCTCCTTAGTTCAGTTTTGGGAGTTCATTTTTAGTACATCTCCTATCCTGAAAAGTCTGTCTTGCAGATATTGACTAAAAATGAGCTCCTAAAACTTCTGTCTTTGACAGCACATATAGGACAATTTTTGAAATAGCGCAATAAACTAAATTTATTTCAAATTTAATTCAAGCACTTTCAAGGACCTATGTTTGTTTTCAAGTACTCTGCCCTCCAAACGTTTGGAAACACCCCAACCTTCCTAAACCTTCCAACAAGACAATGACCCCAAGCACACTTCCAAGCTGAGCAAATCCTGTTTGGAGAGGAAACAGTCTGCTGGCATCATGTCTGCCTCCCCAATCACTTGACCTCAACCCAATTGAGCTACTATGGGAGGAACTGGACCGTGATGTCCGTAAGAAGTGTCCAACCAGTGTGAATCATCTTTGGGCAATCCTTCAGGAGGCTTGGAGTAATATACAGTATATCAAGTCAATGTTTGAATAAACTGACACCTCGGATGCAGAGCTGTAATAGCTGCTAATGGTGGATATTTTGATGAATCGAAAACTTAACCCTTTATAGGAGTAATTGTGAATTTACAACTTATACATAATTGACTTTATTAGGGATGCCGATATTTATCGGACAGATAAATTATCGACCGATATGAGAGAAAATTACGTCATTTTTATTGCTCCGATAAATAAATTAAATCCGATAACTAGATCCGATAAAGTATGCTTGCTGGTAAATCAATCAATCAGTCTGATTTATCTGAGATTCATCTTCTTTCGGAGTGCAAGTGATTGCAGCTTTAAACTGCAGTGACTCTCAGCATGTGTTGTGCTCATTACGTCATCATTTGCGAACATGTCTTCTCCGGTCTGGAAGTTTTTCTCGGTGGCAGAGGAGGACAATGCCATTGCTATTTCCAACGCATGTTCAGCAAGGATTCCGAAAGGAGGAAAAAAGGCATCAAGTAGGGTTGTGACAGTGAGGAAATGTTCCCACTGGTTAATCGACGCGTGTCAACACCTTACCGGTATCACCTCGGTGGATGGGGGGTGGACGTCGTTTGAGTCTTCTCTCTTTCCTTCGGTTTTAAATAGCTTGTAAAAGCACTGTGCACGTTTTATTTTCACTTTCAAATCAATGGCAATTCGGCGTCAAGCAGTTGTTTGTTTTAGTTCGCTGGAGTTTTCTCACTTTCCTTTGCTTAAATAGCTTGTAAAAGCACCGTGCACATTTTATTTTCACTTTTAAATTAATGACAATTCGGCATCAATTACAACATAGAGCATATAGCTAACTTTTATTAACAAAACAAATAAAAATGCACCATGCTATATGCCTAATATAAAATAACAGATAACAGATCGTTTTAAATATGCATGGTAGGCCTATACAAAACTGAAAATCAGTAAAGACTGAGGAACAAATAATTATAAAACGTAGAGCGTTTTTTAGTGAGATGGAAAGTTGAGGCACGGACTGCATATACCTTGATGTAAAATAATGGGAAGAATATCACAGTTTAAATAAAATAAAAATCAGCAAATACTGTGGAACCAAATAGGCTAAATGAGAAACGAATGTTTAAAAAATAAATAGACCTCCCAATATCACTTTAGATAAATGGCAGGTCAACAGGCTTTTCAAAATCCAAAAATATTTTAAAACAGGCGCTTTTACATTTAGTTTTGAAACTCTTCTGCCATCGTCTTGTGTTTTTCACCTCACTCTCGTCAGTCAGCTCGACTCACTCTCCTCAGGTGATGAATGAAATCTGATCTGTGATGCGCGACTGTCGTTCGTTTGGTGTGCTGCATTGAGCAGCCGCGTTCAGTTTTAATTGTAGTGTCTGTTCTCTAACTGAACTAAATGATTTTATTACTATTAAAAAAAATCTAAATGACAGTGAGGGACGGTGCTGCGGTGGGCGAGTGATAACCGGTGTTGCGACTTATCCTTGGTATGAGGATGCACTTTATTTTTGTTGAGCATGCACTTTTGTTTTTCATTTTTTTTGAGGCTGACAAATATCAATGCATTTTTTTATAATGTATTTGAAAACACGTGACTTAAAGACAGTGTTGTGCAAGTTAGTTCCAAACTGTAATACATTACAGATGACTTGTTACTCCTTACCTTACAATATTAGTGTGTCAGGATTGTAATGTGTTACATGACTCCTGTATTACTTTTGAGTTACTTTCACCAAAATATCTACAGAAGCAGAACTTAACATTCAAAATGACTAAATGTACTAGAGCCCTGCCCTAATGACAAAGTGTTTATATTTCGTTCCGGCTTTTTATTAAGATCATTTAGAAAAAACCTTTGGAGCATTTTTTGTTCATTAAATAAGTTTTTTCTTTCTTAAAGTAACGACCAAGCGGCAGACCGGCAGGCTGAACATAGCTTATGTTTGATCAATTTGGCCTTCTCAAATCATCATGACTTGCCTAAAATAAAATCTATAGATATACTAAAACAGTTGAAGCATATAACAATGTTTGAACGTTAAACCTAGATAAATGTGCTGCATCAGTAGTTTTTGCGGAGATTGGAAGCTAAAGCGCAGGACATGGAGGCGCCAGCGCAATCAATTGCATTTTTTTTCCCAATGGAAACAACTTACGCCATAATTTTTGCTCATAAGAGTAATACATCATTCTGAACTGTAAAGGGTCTACTTTTATTTGTGTGCACTCACAATATCAACAAAACATTGTGCTTTTATCTTGAACAGGAGCGCTTCACAAAAATGAACCGAAATACATGCCTCACAGACATGATAAATATATCTAAAGAAAGCTGTAAATTGCTACTTAACAAAATGAAAAAAAAAAAAAAAACGAAAATAAAAACTATTTAATATAATCGTTATCCGTGAAGATTCACTTCTCTCTAAAGGCGTGTCTAACGAGGAGATGGCGAATCCTTACTATTTCCCGCGGACACATTCATGGTAATTACTTTTGCTGGGGCTTTTGCTTTATTGTGTGTATTTGAAGCAGAACTCTTCATCTGTGCTGACGGCTCGCTGCTGCTGCGGGACACTAAACACCGTCGAGTCGCTCTTGACAGTCGCAGCACGACTCATGTTGTTTCCACCAGCGCGGCAATTTTTTTCATCGATAATTGATGAATGTCTAAAATATAAAGATAAGGAGAAGCCTAAAACAGGCCCGAGGCCCGGCCCGCATCTGAACTATGACGTGAATATTGGCCCGAAGCCCAGCCCTAGGGACATAAAAAAGTAGGAGCCCGACTTTAAATTAAATAAAAAAAAAAATAATAATAATAATAATTGGGGGCTAAAATTGTGTTGTAATGCAAGCGTTACTGAACATATACAGAGTAAAATATTACTGAAAATTGATTAGTAATGCCTTACACTACTGCGTTACAGCAAATAGTAATACGTTACTGTAATGCATTACTTTTGTGACGCCTTACTCCCAACACTGCTTAAAGACTATATAACTTTCTCATCCTCGTGCACTAAAAACGTTGAATAGATGCATTTCTTTATGAAATATTTGAATATAAATGTGTTGTTAATTGCAGATAAACGATAGTTCTGTCATAATTCTGTTAAACCATTTCTGTTACAAAGTATTGTGGTGCCTTACACAAAAAATAAAAAACATTTCAGGACTGATGTTTGCTATAGTTAGGCCAGAGCTACTAAAATACCAGTTTAATCAGTGAATCTTAGATTTTGTATTCTCCTGGGTGCACAAACTGCAGATTATATGAAAATTATAATATAAAAATAAGAATTTATCGGCATTGGCCATGAGACGGACTTAATTATCGGTATCGGTTAAAATTTTTCGTATCGTGCATCCCTAGACTTTATATTTTACATACATTTAGGATTAAAATCACTTTCCAAAATTTGTTTTCTTCATCTGACCTTTGACCTTTTTTGAGGGATCCGTCATTTATAACTGACGTTGTCCCATTAGGGTAAATTATTTTTGCTAAATTGTCTGAAACTTCACACACAATCAAATGCTTTTTCACCATCTTAAAAAAGTTAAAAGGTCTTACCGTTTCAAAAAACATTAAAAATCTTTATGAACATTAAATTTTTTTCTTGTGTTGCTATATTTGATTTGAAACTCGTGCGTGAACATTTCTAAAACTTTTCTAAAAAAATTCGGATGCAATGCCTGAAAACCATGTCTTAGTGTTTCAAAAGCATTAAAACAACTTTAACATTGTTTCATCTTGGAATTTCAAATCCATTATCTTACAGGGGTGCAAACTCATCAGGGGTGAAAGAAGTGACAAACTAAACTAACAATAATCGTTTACTTGTCTAGAAAATGCTTCTTGACTTAAGAATGTTTAGATATTTGGACTAGAAACAAGACAAAAACTATAAGTAGGAAAGCATTTTTTGCATTGCACCATTCAAGGATAAACGCCTTTATATGATTAAAAGACGTTTGAGAGACAACTACGGTCTACAATCAACAAGGATTGTTGTTAAGATGTTACAAGAACTTAATCGGGGCAAATAAGCCACTGTAATCTTCATTTCAGCAGTCAAATCTTTGAAGCAGCTGACTAAACGCGAGGTGTTTCAGGCTGTTACAGGCTGACACCTAGCGCTGCCTCCACTTGAGCTGAGTGATACTAATATTGCTGTACATTAAACGCCATGCTTTACTTGTAGGTCGAACAGTTCTCAAATCGACTTCTAATGTAGCAATTATGTAACTTACAATCTTCATATCGATCGCAACAGCAGCCTCACGCAAAAAAAAAAAAAACAGCAGCCTCACGCGCTAATCATCATTTAAACTGGAACGCAATCATTTACAGCAGATACAAATGCATTTCGTCCGGCTCTACAGCAAACTTAATTTAGCTAGCTACAAACAGGCTAATCTAACCACCACAATCACTTCAAAAATAAATTGCTTATCGTTAGCTTGTTCCTTCACGTTTTACGTAGCCTCTGGAAATATGGCAGTTGCCTGCAGCGTCTAAAAGTTAGGCTTCAGGAGTGAGATTGGTTGGATGAGGGAAACAACATTAAGGTAAGCCAATTAGAGGCAGAGGGAAAGTCCATTCCTTTGCCAACAGGGGAAAAAAACACTACAGGTGACGTGACAGATGACTCGCAGATACGATGATCCCAGCATACAATAATGTACCCAAATGCCTGATTTCCACAACAACCTGTTCTTCATCACTGCTCTCACCCTCATTGCTTCTTTCCTCCTTGGTCCTCAACAACTTGTTTTATTACTAAAACCTAATTTTCTGATGCACTCATATCACTATCATCAATACTTTCTGAAATAAGTACAGATTTGTCTCATCATCTTCCAAAAATGAACCTAAAACACATGCATAAAGGCTATTATACTGCCTGCCAAAGCCAGCTACACCAAATATGCATCCCATAATAAGACTTTGTCAGTTATGCATGACGCTCAGATTAGTTGGTCTCGGAGTTGTTGTTTTTATAAAAGTGCATTAAAAAAGACTTTAGAAAACACATTTGGATGTACAATTATATTTTTTAGAACTTGAATTTATTTGTATTTTCTAGTCTTAAAGCTCACTATGGGGCCGTGAGAACATGTGACCTAACACGTGCTAATGTCTCCTTTACTAGAGTTACCAAAAATGTGAAGCATATGGCTAATAAATTTTTATTTTACTGGTTGAAGGGGATGTCATTTGATATCACTAAAATAAAATTTTGTTGGTTGAACATTAATATTGTATTTTAAATGCTATTTCTTAGCGTCATTTATAAATACCCCATAGAGGGTTAAGTTTAAACGGTTTATGTAATAAAATGTGTTTTCGTAGTTTGTGTTGTCCCTTATCAGTGCAAAATTATCACAGATTAAAAAGGATCCATGCCAATATTGTCCAAAACCCCACTTTTCTAGGGCGTTTCCAATCTTTTGGAGGGCAGTGTACTTTCCATGCCTTGAATCCATATGTCTGAAAGTCAAGTACTTTCTAGAAGCGTACTTAAATACACAACATAAATACACTGTGTCGAATAACTGAACTGCTACAAATATATCCGCACCTGTACAATCGCTCGCGGGGAGACTTTAAAGATTCAGAGAAAGCATTTCATTCCTAGAAAGATGTCGACGACCCGGAGTTACACACAAAGCAACGGAGAGAAACATCAGATGCAAGTTTTCCAAAGCCATGAAAAGAATGAAAGGAAAGAGTAAAGATATAAGGTAGCAAGTACCAAATACATGTGTTTCAAATAAATGTTACACCATACTGCTGCTGTTCTTTCAATAAGCACATTTAAAAGGTAAACAATAAATGAAATGCCTGTTTTTATCAAATCATGACACCACATAAAATATAAAAAGGCGTAACAATTTATAAAGTTTAATAAAATAAATAAACTTGACTAAAATAAAGTAACAAACAGGTTTTTTTATTAAGACTTTTTCCACATCTTGCTAAAGTTTTCAGACTATGAGCCATTCACACTTAAAGGACTGATTATGGAAATTGTGCTTTTTTATATTGCAAACATGATACTTGACTCTGCTGCTAATCATTATTCTTTTGTCTATAATATTCTGACCATTGGTGCCCATCTCAAACCTAGATACAGCATTGTTGCAGTGTTTAATGTGTAATCTACGAAATCAGTACACCGTCGCTCAGCCTTTTCAAACTTCTTTTTGCCCCCAAATGAAGAACAAAAACAAACTTTGTTTGAAGTATATCAGGGCCTTAATACATCCTCTTACTTCACCTTGTGAATGCCCATTCTGAGACATTTGGGACATGAAGGGAACTACTTATATTTTCACAATCAGAAGCCAGACTAAAAGGCCTGTTCGCACCAAGAACGATAACTGAAAGATAACGATAAAGATACAGTTCTCAAAATCGTTCTCAAAATTAGAGAACAGCAGAGTCCACACCACAACTATAACGATAAAGGCACTGAGAAACGATATCGCTGGAATCAGAACGATTTTTTCCAGCTGATGAACGATACAAACATTGACAGCCAATCAGAATCCATCCAGTACCCACAAATTCATAATCCGCGCGCACTGTTTCGCAATTCGTTCCCGCGGGCTTGTGAACTCACGGATTTGTGGCCCCGCCCCACCGCCACATTCAACCAGGACACCCGTTTAGGTGCGGGATGCACTGTATTGTGTTTATTAAACATTATTCATAGTAGCCTATGAGACCATGGTCAGCACTCACAAAATAGTCTTCTTTTTAGTGTTTATTTTACTCACTAATAGGATAAAACACTGCTGCCTGTGCTAAATAAACGCTAAAAAGAAGAATAGAAAATGTCCTGAATTTTAGAGTTTCAAGAGGAGAACAAACAATTGTACCGGTTATGTTGTCAGTCCTTTGCTCTCTAACTGAGTGCAATGTTATAATAGACCTATAATAACATTATCAGTGAAACATGCATCTAACTATGGGGGGAAAAGCTTAGTATAATACAATCACCAAAACAAGTCTTCATGTTAAGAATGAATAGCACACAAACACATTTAAAAACAAAACATTCATTAATTATTTTATGATAAACAATTTACTGTCTCAAGTGCACTCATTTATTTAGCCTATAAATAATAATAATAACTATTGTTGTTGTTATTATTACACATTTAGGTTACTTATGCATTTAGAAGCTCATCCAAAACGACTTACAAAAGAGGAACAAATTACTCCAAAGTCAGTCACAATGCCAGGTTTATTATACAATAATAGGCTAATCAAGTGCTAAGATTATCACAAATTTTGACGCATATCTTTCTTATTAAATCGTTGTATTCCACCTCGTACCCGTTACAATAGATAGAGAATCACTTAAGACAATTTGCTGTACGCCTATTTCACATAATATGCAATAAATCAGTAATAGGCTACAATGTGATTCGTTAACACATAGGCTACCCAGGAGCTTGCTGTTCTTCTAACATGAATCCGTGAGTTCATAACCCGCGGGAACGGATTGCGAAAGCGTGCGCATGAATTATGAATCTGTGGGTACGGATTCAAAAACTGAAGGTACGGTTTACAAAATCTGAGCACATGGATTGGAGATTCGTGGGTACGGTTTATTAACTGAGGGGACGGATTGGTTTTTTTCATATATATATATATATATATATATATATATATATATATATATATATATATATATATATATATATATATATATATATATATATATATATATATATAACGATATCGTCCGCCGGTGTGGACGCTAATATCTTTATAGCTATCGTTCTTGAACGGGGCTTAAGAGTGATGCTATGGAGATTTCACAGTTTGAGGATTCAATCGACATACAAGGGTTAGCGCTTTTTAAAATAATGTTCTTTGGTTAAATCTTTGCAAAACCCCCAGACAGGGGAAATCTTGTTGGGATTAAACGGACATAAAAACAATTCACAGTATGTAAACTCATACCTATTCTCTGGATCATCGTCATCATCCACCACCTGGGAGGATTCAGCCTTCAATTCAATTTCATCACCTTCATAAACAAGAAGAAAAAAACAACTTATAAGCCATGAAATTCTATTTATTTGACCCAAAACGCTAGTTTATACAACACTAAGTGTCCTAGATCATGAAGTTTATCATCAGTGTTCAGTAGGACTGTCCGCGTATCGTCTTCTCTCTTAAATCATCACTCACATCTCAAGAATAGTCAAGAAGAGACTCAATCGACCAAATTTGAATTAGTCGGTTTGTTGCCGGAAAAACACACAAAATAGGATATAGAGAAGTCATGCAGTGTGTAACTGACACAGCGTTAACACCACTGCTATAGTTTTTAGTAGTTTTTCTATAATGTAGCCTATAGTAGGCCTGTTCCGTTCATCCTGACAACTGCCCCGGTCGAGCAGAACTTATTATGACACGGAATTAGTACAAAGTTTAGTTTACAATAGAAATAATAGGTTGGCAATTAAGTGTTACAACACAAGCATGGAAACATCTGGATTCGTATCAAATGAGAGTGCATGAGAGTAAATGTGAGCCATATAAGGGCTTTGTATTTTATTCCATGACTTATTCTAATGCACATGGAATTGCTTCTTTCCTTTCCCAAATCTTCACTCACACCTCTGTCATCGTCACACGGGATGATCAACATTTCTTACTTTTGTTCACTTTTAATTACTACATTTGCATCCTTTGCAGTACTTTTGACAGATACTTTTTACTTGCATGTCAAAGTCTATTTGACACAGTTTCGGTTTGCTAGACTTTGGTAAAGCACAACACGTTGTATAATGCATTTCATAATTTTGTTTTGCTTTCTCTGGAAGTGCAATATCAAATATAGCTTCATTTCTTGTGCATGCAGAAGATAAATTTGATCTTTTGACCTGAAAGCGCAGAGCGGTAGATATGATGCCAGTATGATTAAATTGATAATGAGTGATTAATCCACTAATGGCTTAGATGAATGACTTTACATTATATTCCACCTGTTAATCCACTCTTTTTTTCTCTTGAGCTAGTCTACTCTATATTACTGGGGGTTTTTGACTACGTCTTCAATCCAAAAACAGATCCATCTTAAATGCTCTCAAATGCTCCATCAGCGTGTAGAAATATATGGACTACCGTCTCAAGTCGGTGATCTTTGTGAATAAGTCTGTTTCACTTCACATATAGCGTGTGAGCAGGGCATGAGCAGTTTATTTTCATTTAGGCACCCTTTTTAAAAGGAGAGCCGCAAGGTGTCACACTCTAAAAGAGTAAAGAGTTTTTTTGTCCATAGCTGATGCTGAAACCAGCTGGAGACTAAAAAAAAAAAAAAAACAACACGCAAGCAGATCAAAAACATCTGAGCTCTGAATGCAAATGACTGAAGCAGACAACACTCTGCAAGTTGGTGCTTTACGTAAAAAAAATTACCATAACTGGTCCTCATATATAACCAGTGTTGTGGAGTAATTAGTTACATGTATGGTGCTACAATTTAATTACTAAATAAATTTTACTGTAATCCGTTAGAGCAATAAATAAATAAATAAAGTGAAATAAATGTACTTATGAAAATGTTATCATTTACAAAGGGGATTACATCAGACACAGACACGCACAGATTTTATCTATTTCTATCCCAAACTGGATTGGCTGTTTTAAAACATGAGAGACCAATGTTTCAGGATTTTAGGACACAGAATAGGACACATGCTTATTTAATAACTGCTTTATTTCCTATTTGGGTTAAGGTATATGCTTTATTTTTTTAAGATGAACTGTTATTTTGGCATTGTTAGATGCCGGTGTTTCCTGTCAAAGCTTTGCAAAGATTTGATTTCAAGAACAGTATCAGCATCAAAAACAGTCTCAGAATCAAAACATTCACTAGAAATTTAGAAAAGTAATCCAACGTAATCAGTTACATTCCTTTAATAAAGTAATTGAAATATTTACAGTTCTTATTACATTTTAAATAGGCTAACTTGTAATCTGTAACCCATTACATTTCCAAAGTACCCTTCCCAACACTGTATAACATATTTTCCTGATGCAAGTCACTTTTCTTTGTCATCTGAAACATGCTGCAACTTATATTATATATAATGCACATAACATCAAGCATGCAAAACATTTGGATTTAACAAATGAAAGAGGAAGTTTATTTGTACAATGCATTACCAACATGCCAGTAGCTTCAATGTTGCTTTGCTTTTAAATGAATGGCGCTATAATTTGTTTGTTTCATACTTTTATTTTTCATTTCTTGTTTTAATAGCATTAAAATTAATTATTTATTGAGTGATGGATAAAATAAATGCTTACCTGTATTTTCCCTTATTTCTCAATGTAATAAAAATGTAATAATAAAAAAAAAAAATGCAAATAAAAAAGTGACTTGCACACCGATGTAACCCCCAACAATGTCGTTTTGACTGGTTTAAATGAAGTGGAAAGGAGGCGTGCCTTCCACACATATTTCATAATGATCAAGTTTGTATTAATCCTCATATAGCCTCTCCAAAAACATATTAGAAATTGTACATTAAGAATTTGTAGTATTTAATTTCCATTTGAGAATTTTGATGTGGACCCCTTTAGCGCCACCTTGAGTTTGGAAAGCGCTGCTAATAAAACATCCACAGGAAGAGGTGTTGTTCAAGACCAATGGCAGGATTTTACAGGGATAGTAGGTCATTTCTAGTCAAACGATTAAATCACATACAAAAAAGCTTTTGTTTGCATAATATGTGTACTGTGTATATTTATTATGTATATATAAATACAAAAACATACAGTATATATTTTAATAATATTTACATGTATTTACATGTCTATATTTATATTCAAATATAACATAAATTGATTTATATTATTATAAGTAAATATGTGACCCTGGAGCACAAAACCAGTCTTAAGTTGCTGGGGCATATTTGTAGCAATAGCCAAAAATATGGGTCAAAATTATTGATTTTCTTTAATGCAAAAAATCATTAGGATATTACGTAATGATGTTCCACGAAGATATTTAGTAAATTTCCTACCATAAATATCTAAACTTCATTTTTGATTAGTAATATGCATTGCTAAGAACTTCATTTGGACAACTTTAAAGGTGATTTTCTCAATATTTAGATTTTTTTTTTTTGCTCCCTCAGATTCCAGATTTGTAAATACCTGTAAATATTGTCCTATCCTAACAAACCATATATCAATGGAAAGATTATTCATTCAGCTTTCAGGTGACGTATAAATCTCAATTTCAAAACAATTGCCCCTAATGACTGGTTTTGTGGTCCAGGGTCACATTTATTTAATATATAAACATAGCATATTTTTTCAGAAATATATACATGCATGTGTGTGTATTTATATATACATAATAAATATACACAGTAGAAATGCATATATTATGTAAACAGAAACTTTTATATTTTGGATGCGATTAATCATGGTTTAATTTAGCACTAGTAATTTGGTAAGATTATCTTTTCCCTGATTTGAAATCAATGATCAATAGGCAGCTAATAATATAATAATCCTGCCATAAAACTGATCTTATTTGAACCTTTTTTTGGACTGACCTGATGACTGATGGAAACCATCAATACTAGCCATCACGGACTCAAGAATTGGTTTAATCTTCTGCTGATCGCTGTCTTCGTCCGAGTTAGCGGCCTGCTCCTCCTCCTCCTGCTCTTCATCACTGGAGGAAAACTCCTCCTTGGTTTTAGCCTTTTCTCTCTGTGACCTCCGTCTCCTCTCGAATGACCTTTTAGGGCCTTTCTTGCCCTCTTTACTGGACTCGCTCTCTTCCTTTTTGACACCTTTGGATGTTTTTTTCCCACTCCCGATCTTGGACAGGCTTTTCATCTGTTTCTCGAGGTCAGAGTTGTGGTTTGAGGAGTCCGATTCTCTGCCCTTCCTTTTTTTGGCCCTCCTTTTGTTTGCTGTCGATGACTTGCCGCTCTGTTCTGAATCCGAGGAGCCCATATCGAGTTTACGCTTCGGCTTCGCTTTCTCAGCAGACTGGGAGGCTACCACCTTCTTCTTGGTGCCTTTTCCAGAAGTGTTCTTGTGTTCGCTCTCATCAGAGCTGGCCTTCGAGGCAGCCGTCTGCAGGACCTCAGGGACTTCATCCGAGTCTGACTCACACTGCGGCTTCACTGCGTTGCTGAGCTCTTGTTTTGCCGCTGAAGACCTCGGTTTGCGTTTGCTCTTCGCCTCTGGTGATTTGCGCAGCGGTGTGGTCTTCATTCTGGTGGAGCGTCTGTTATCTTGACCCTCTTTTGGCAACGTGTCCCCATCCACTTCTTCTGAAGGCGACTGTTCCTTGCTCTTATCTCGTTTTATGGTGATTTTAAGAGGAACGGGTGTTAGTTTGACAACAAGTTTTCTACCCAGTTTTGTAAGGCTCTTATTGGACTCGAGCACCTCAGCGTTGGGCGTTGATTTCCCATCACTGGAATCGGTCGTGTTGTCAGTGTCATGATCTTCTCTCTTTACTGCAAGACTCTCGACCATCTCAAAGAGCTCCTCTGGGACCGACGGTGGAACAGACACGATGTCTTTATCAAGAGACGCTTCCCCAGCTGCCACTGAGTTTTCCTCAAAGTCAGGATTATCTGCCATTTCTCGAGCTTCACTTTCTTCTGCCCGATCCTGAGGCTTTTCTGGAGAGGGTGGAAGGCTCTCCTTCATTTCAACATCAGCTGAGTTACTTTCCTGGTGGTTTTCATCCTCCTCGACCCCAGGGTTTTGGTCCTTGGCGGTGCAATCCAAACCATCTTCTCTGACAGGAGCGGGGTCAGCGTGGTGCGAGTTAACAACGGTATGATCTGCAGTCTGACTGTGTGCTGGTCTTTGCTCCTCTCCGTTTTGAAACTTGAGGTCTTTTGATTCAAATTCCTTTTCAAGTGATTCCTCCAGAGCCCCATGGGCCTTTTTCAGATCGGCCAAAACTGATTTGAAGGCCTTTAAGTGTCTATAGCTTACAGCACTAACCTCACGGCCTTTTGATGTGTGCTGGAGGAATTGTACAAAAGTACGATTCAAACCGTTTGTGGTCTCGATCAGTTTTTTGGTCTTCTTAACAAGCTCTTTCGGAACCGTTAAGGTCTTACAGGAAAAGGTTAACGACCCCGCTCCGTCGGAGGCGTAACCCTGACCATTTACAGCCATTTTTTCTCGTTTGTTATGCTTGTGTTTACGATCCTCGCGCTTCGTCTTGTCTCCGTCTCCCTTGGGCTTTCTATAAGACGACTCCAGACTGAGCAAAACTTTCTCACAGGTTTTAACAAAGTCCTGCAGCGGCTCTGGGCGGCACACATAGCAGTGCCATTTGCTTTCTTCATTCATGATTTCAGACAGCTCTTTTCGTCCAAGGTTCCTCAAAATGCACTTTTTGCAGAAGGCGTTGCTGCAGTAGTCACAGCACATCAGATTACCACCCTCTGCACACCACCTGAAAAAGACAATACAACATCCATTAAATCATTATTTTCATTTGGGAACTGACTGCTCTTTTTCTATTTGGGTAACATAGCAGCTCATTTGATTGTGAAAGATAAATATCTACTAATGATACTATTAGTAGCCAGCAAGAAATCTGTAAAATGAGAAAGGCTACAGTTCAAACAAAGACATCTGAGCAGTGTTCAAAACATGGAGAGATGTTTTGGGGGAATAAAATGTTGAAATGTGGGTGACATAATGCTCCATTGACATTCAGTGTAATACTTATATTTATGTAAAAATTGAAACAACATACTTATTCTGACCTGTACGAAGTGAAATGTGACCCTGGACCACAAAACCAGTCATAAGGGTCAATTTTCGAAATTTTGATTTATACATAATCTGAAAGCTGAATGTATGGTTTGTTAGGATCGGACAATATTTGTCTGAGATACAACTATTTGAAAATCTGGAATCTGAGGGTGCAAAAATATCTAAATATTGATCAAATCTCCTTTAAAGTTGTTCAAATGAAGTTCTTAGGAATGCATATTACTAATCAAAAATGAAGTTTTGATATATTTACGGTAGGAAATTTACAAAATATCTTCATGGAACATGATCTTTACTTAATATCCTAATGATTTTTGGCATAAAAAAAATCTATAATTTTGACCCATACAATGCATTATTGGCTATTGCTACACATATACCCCAGCGACTTCAGACTGCTTTTGTGCTGCAGGGTCACAAATATATAAAAGAATAAGAGAGCATACTAAATTTTCATCGCATTTTAATTAAGTAAAAAATCCTGCTGTCAAATGGCCAAACTGGGATAGTGGCAAAGTTTAAAAATGTAACATTACAAGTTAGTAGTATTAGTATTAATATGTCAAACTGATTCTTGTGGTAAATATGCCGGAGAAGATTGTTCAACTGAATGACATTTTAGTGGCTGTTTTCTAATGGTAAAAATATTTTTTTTGCGCAGAAAAAATAATAAACAGGACACTTTCTAATGCATTGAAAAACAAGAATTCACAGCTGTATGACACTTAGGGCTGGGTGATAATTCGATAACGATAATCATCACAATATAATTTTCCTGGATAAAACGATATGAAGAGTTCTAGAAATGTTCGATATAATGTTTATGTGCCAAAAGCGTAACGAAACAGCGCGACTCACTTGAATCTGCTCACTAGAGCAGATGCGTTTACTCACATGAGCACTAAACAGAGCTGTGTGTGAGATCCAGTGCTTGAATTCAGCGATGAACACAAATGACTCTGTGATTTAAACTAGTTTAGAGCCAAACAGGAGAAACACGGTGAGCAACGAGACCGTCAGAAGGCTTTTCAGTCTACACGTCGCCATCATTTACCATGGATTTACTGTAGTAACACTCACTGCACCATGGTATTGTGGCTGAAATATGCCCATTGAATTTTATTACAGGAGTAATGGTATATAATTATAGTATGTATTTGTGATTAAGCTATAGCATGTGTGCATTTATACTGAATGTTTTTAGACTACTGTTTTTCATACAAATAGGCTACCTAAAAACCATAGTTATATTTTTACCATGGTATTGAGGTGCTACATGTGTGGCTTTAATTGTGTTTATCATGATTTAAATGTATGCTACTATGGGAGATCATAAGCTTAATAAAAAAAAAAAAACTTAACCATATAAAACTGAGGTTGGTACAATTTTTTCAGATGTTACTGATTTTAAAAATGAACAAACATTTACCTCTGCATCCTAAGTCAATTCTAAGAGACAAAAAAAGTGATATTATTATTATTTTTAATATTATCAGGCAACCCAAACCTGTTTCTTGATTTGAAACAATATCACTTATTAGGACATGCAGAAACTAAGAAATATTTTTATTTAGTTTAAGGAAAATTTGCAAATAGAGCAAAATTCTGGCTTTAAACTTGAAAGAAATAAAGATTTTACATTTATTGTGATAATTATCGATATCGACTGATATGAAAAAAATGATCATGATAATTGTTCTGGCCATATCGCCCAGCCATAATTACACACTTATTGTTTTGATGCTTGAAAACCTTTTTTTTGTCTTTGACCCATACACTGATTAAACTGAGAACCCTTAAAGTTACACTACAATGTTTTCATTTAATTTAACTTTATACTGCAATGCATTCATCAGGATAATAGTTTTTGCGGTGGCATTGGGAAAAGTGAAAATCCACTGGTACTGACTACTAATACGCTGGTATCGTCACAGCTAGAGTGTTTCTGCACCAACCTGCACTGCTCATCCATTCCATCTTCATCCTTGCTGATATCGTCACTCATATAATATTTGAAACATGACTGTAAGAAAAAGGCATGCCTGTTAATAAGAGAGATACAAGTGCGTAATTGGCTGTAACAAGTTAATCTGGTTTCTACCTTGCAGATAAGAACATGTAGTGCAGGATGCTGAAAGACAGAATCTCTCTGAAAGTGATTGACTTGCTGTGCACATGCTGTGCAATTAAAAATCTCCTTGAGCTGCTCGCCTGCGAAAGATTAAAAAATAAATGAAGATAATAAAACAACCATACTGCAATGCTGTGACTCTTTAATATTTGAGCAGTTCCTCTCAAGCGTGCTCCGGGAGCAGCCTGAACACTTGAGTCGCCCGGTTTAGTTCATCAGCACTCGACTGACCGAGCTCGGGAGATTACTTACAAACTGTGATCCATTACTGATTACAAAAATTGTAGTCAGTAATGTAATCCAATACATTACACATTTCAGGTAATGGAATCAGACTACTTTTTTTTTTTATTATCATTTTTGACCTAACTTGTTTATCACTTTGATTTAAATATGATAATCGTGTACCATGTTGATATAAAAATACAAAGAGAAAGAAAATATGCGACCCTGGACCACAAAACCAGTCATTAGTGTCAATTTTTCCAAATTGAAATCCATACGTCATCTGAAAACTGAATAAATAATCTCTCCATTGATGTATGGTTTGTTATGATAGGAGAATATTTGGCTGAGATACAACTATTTGAAAATCTGGAATCTGAGGGAGCAAAAAAAATCTAAATATTGAGAAAATCTCCTTTAAAGTTGTTCAAATGTAGCTCTTAGCAATGCATATTACTAATCAGAAATTAAGTTTTGATATATTTATGGTAGGAAATTTACTAAATATCTTCATGGAACATGATCTTTACTTAATGTCCTAATGACTTTTGGCATAAAAGAAAAATCAATCATTTTGACCCATACAATGTATTTTTGGCTATTGCTACAAATATCCCCCAGCACCTTAAGAATGCTTTTGTGCTCCAGAGTCACACACACACATTAATATTGCACTTTTTTGCATATCATTATATTATTAACCAGCATTAGGTTAGCATTTCAATTAACAAGAGTATACTACAATCACCAGCCATTCTATAAACGGACATTTCAGCACTTGACCCACGGATAGCAACTCTAAGTAGTGCTTAAAGCACGGCAGCGCGTGATTGTGTTAAGTGCACTTTTGGTAAACACACGTGAAACAATAACGAACGTTCGTAAAACGCTCTTAAGTGCTTAGATCAGTCGTTATTGGGAAACCCGGCCCAGGTCAGTTTATTCAAGTGTGTTTCTAGGTGCCTCCAAAACGTCAATTTCAGCAGTTTTTTCTTCTCTGAGAGAAGAGAACCTATATTTATTAATAAAATGCTTATTCAGCATTAGGCTGATAGCTTGTGATATCCTCAGTATTTGACCTAATGGTGATTTGTGAGACCAAACGTATAGCCATACAAATAAAGGAATTATGTAAATATAGAATGACAATACAGTAGATAAATGTGAAGATCTAGGTCGGTTTCATTATGATAATTAATATTAAACTTAAAAATAGCATTTATTCTCTTCCATTGTTTGGCCGAACAGGTCACACTAAAATTAGACTTAGTAAATTACATTAACGATGCCATTTTGGGAAAACAAAATAGAAAGAAAGAAAATTTCAGCACATTATCCTAGAAATTATTTGACATTGAAAACAACATAAAATATAATCGTTTGAAACAAGTGCAGCAGTTATGCAACAAATAAATCGATTTGAGATAATTCAATATCCTTTAATGGGTCATGGGATCATTAACAGCACACAAACCCACTCACCGGGACGTTTCCGAGCACCGTCCTCTTTCACTTTACTTCCTCTGCTACGAAACTCCGGACCGCAGAATTCATCTTTAGCTTCATCAGCGACCGGCTCCGGCTTGACCACCACTGTTCCTGCAAAAAAGTGAAGCCAGGAGATTCAGTGCGCCTCTTAAACCACACGCTTCAGAAGACTTGAGCATCTTAACAGAGGACTAACCTTGTGGCAGCTTGCTAATATCCAGACCGCTCTTCAGGCTCTCGTCTGTGCTGTGTTCAACGCCACTCTCATTTGCACATTCAGATTCATCTACAGCAGTGTGCTTGGTCACAAATGAAGGTTTTCTGGAATTAAAAACAGAGGGGAAAAGGGGTTGACAGGTTGTTCATACATCCTCTTCCCACACAAACTCAAGAAACTACAATCCCAAGAGCACAGCGTGTAAACGACAGGATCGCTGAAACATCTCAACAGTTCAACGAGCAATGCATGCATAACTACAAGCAACCACAGCAGCTGATAGACAGAAATGCAACACGAACAGAATTTGTTTCACAGATTGTTGCCGTTTAAACAACACGTTCTTATCACATGTAAACGTCTCCTGTTATCATCAGGGGCTTTTATCAAACACAAAAAAGTACACATTATGCCAAGTTCAGAGATCAGTGCAATTAAGTGTTTGACTCTTGATGCGGTGCTCCTTTCAAATTCAGGAAGTCAGATTTTCCAACTTCCTGTTTGTAAAAGCGCAACAGTAAAAACAAGCATCCAAAATAAACGTTTCTGTTTACATAATATGTGTACTGTGTATATTTATTATGTATATATAAATACACACACATACAGTATATATTTTGAAAATATTTACATGTATATATACATTTATTTACTTATATATATTTGACAGCACTAATAAAAACACTTCATGTTGGACTTGTGTGGAAATCCTAAACTGCATGATTGAGATGTACACACTATACATAAACATTCATAAAGCAATTAAATGCATTATACAGAAATTCATACAAAGTTCATACTACGACAATAAAACCCATTTTAATATGATATGCAATGTCAAGCAGGGAATATCCCACATCTGATTATGAATGGAGCGCAGCACAAGAGCCAGAGCTTCGACAACACCTGCAACCCAACTCACCTCTTTGAGCGTGAAGACGAGGATTTGGTCATTTCTGAGGAGCAACCAGGCTGAAGAAAAGAAAGAGTTTTTCATTTTCAGTGCTGATGAATCTCAGTAATAATATCAGCTCAACCTGCAACATTAGTCATACAGCAGCTCTGCATAAATCAAGCACAAAGCTCACAGAAACATCTCTTTGCCAAAAAACAACTGGTCCACCTACCTGAATAGTACAACCCAAATTTAGAAATCATAACTAATGCTGTGAAAAGCTTTCAGGGTATGGAATAAAACGGATGTGTTGGGTATCAGTTTAATTCCCTTGCATTTTATAAACTTCCCCAAGAAGCCTTTGAAGCACCAGTCCAACAAACTGAAGATCAAAGCATGAGCATGAGTCATGTAACTGATGCTTTATTCATGCACTTTTGTAGCAATAGCCAAAAATACATTGTTTGGGTCAAAATTATACATTTTCTTTTATGCCAAAAATCATTAGGATATTAAATAAAAATCATGCTCCATGAAGATATTCTGTAAATATATCAAAACTTAATTTTTGATTAGTAATATGCATTGCTAAGAACTTCATTTGAACAACTTAAGATTTTCTCAAACTTTAGATTTTTTTTGCACCCTCAGATTTTCTAATAGTCCAAACATTGTCCAAACAAACCATACATCAATGGAAAGATTATTTATTCAGCTTCCAGATGATTTAGAAATCTCAATTTTGAGATTTAAGACTGGTTTTGTGGTCGAGGGTCACATTTTAGTTTGCATGACATTTTAAAAAGACTAACTATTGCTTTATTCAACTCAAGCTGAACTTCAAAGTGCAAGCGAGAACAAAATGACCGTACGCTGTAGACTTGCCCTGATGCAGCCGGATAGTAAACTGTAGAGATAAAGAGCAAAAACAGCCTCTGTAGACATACCTCATTCATTTTCTCATCAGGGATGTTTGAGTCACTGGCAGCCATTTTACCTGCAATATGAGAAAAACATACAAACAAGATGCATCATTTTCAGTTTTACTGCAAATTAAAAATGCAAGGAGATTGAGAAAACATTTAGATATTTTTACAGTGGCTTTATTTACTACATTTAACCTTTGAAGAGCTGACAGCAGGGATCCTCACCATTGGAAATGTCTTGAGAATCGATGCTTTGGTCGTCTGGAGAATGACCCAAGAACTCATGAAGTTTAGTCACCAATGTATTCAACTTACTAGACCTGAAACACACAATACTGTCAGATATCAACAGGCCACTTTTAACTACATTTACCACAGATACTGCTCTTATTGTTACTGTAAAACTCAACTGAATATGAATTTCAGCTTATGAAGCTTTCAACATATTTATTACACACACAGTATATTAGTGGAGGCTAATACCAAGTTAGCACAACATATTGTTTGTTTGTTTGTTTGTTGCCAGCTTCTGTGGCTATTTTCATGGCGAAGAAAAAAAATACAACTAATTATATTAGGCTTTAAACATTTATTATCGCTAAAAACTGTATTTGGTTTAAGAATATCTTCAAAGAGTTACGTTAACTGAATATTAATAATAATAATAAAGTAGTTTTCTGACAGGGTTATCACAAGCTAACTGTGGTAACTTCAGACACTACGTTACGGTTTACTACGGTAATATTTATAAAGAAATGTCGTAATACCTCTCTAACATAATCTAAACTCTATCTGAAGAATAAAATTAATTCTTCAACATTAGAAGCTTTCTCGATGCCTCTGAAAATCATATTTAAAGCCATGCTGCAAAAAAGACAAACAAAAGTAATGCGTCGCAGAAAAACGTACTTTCAGGTATAAATCCACATAAATGCATGTGATGATAATACAATATAAACATTATCATCAGATTAAATCCGAGGAGGTTTGATTGACAGGTGACGTCATCACTGAGCCCGTCTCCTATTAGCGCGCGACACAACAGCCGGTAACACGCACTGATAACAGCGAACATAAACAAACCGAGCAGTCGGTAAAAGCGAGGACATGCCACGAAACGAGCTAGTTCCATAAATAAGACAAGAGGAGGGGGAAGCAGTCATGCCACTACAGATCCACTCATTTCAACACTTAGCCTGATTTAAGAGGACAGCATCACATGGACACAAAAACATCACCCAGATCTCTTAAATCGACATGATTCTGAGCCAAAACACACATTTGAATGAAGTGCTAAATAATTTGGTGGATAAAGGCCTAGTTCTAGCATGCACCTACAACTGCTGGAGATGCACAATCGCGTGAATAATGGAAATACTTGTAAACCAAAAGCAAGGCACTCTGTTAAAACATCAATCCGCGTAGAATACCCTCACGACGCGTCCTAACTCTTCGCAGTAGTTGAGCACAGATGCATGCACGCATTACCCGGCTGCACCTACCTTAAGATCTGTGCTCGTGTCACGCGCGGATCTCTGAGATGTCACCGGTTTGGCACCGCGAGGAAAATGTTTTTTTCATTCGATCCGCTGGATTTTCAGGTGTGTAGTAAAAGTAAATAGTGTTTTATGCCGATCAGGACAGACAAAGCGAGAGCGCCATCTTGCCGGATGGCTGGAGACGCGCTAAAATGGCGCACGCGAGACTCAAGTCATCTGCGCGCGCGCTCTGAACGCGAATATGCACTGGGCGCGATTCACTTTAAAAACCAGTCCGCGTCTTCTCCGCGTGGTCATTGAATGCATTTTTAAAACGCACAGAAAAAACATAAGTAATGCATGGGAGAATGCATGCATTTAATGCAAAGAATGTGCAGCATAGGATAAATTAGGGTATGAGTTTTATGATGTATGCCGGACCCATGCTTGTTGTACCGGCGCGTGCTATAGCAAATGTGCAAAACCACGCCATGCATGTTATTTCTTCTAATGTTATGAATGACCCCAGTATGCCGAGCATCTATTGCACCCTGTTATCCAAGCTTTGCACTTTAGACATACTCGTGGTTCAATGCTACACACAGACTACATGCATGCGGAGGGGAGGATGCTGTGTTCTCTGTGGTGCACATACATACCTGCAGATGTCGGTGGTCATTTCGTCCCCTTTTAAACCTGCAATCTCCTCTAAAATATTATGATTTTTTTTTTCCTGGAGATTTTTCTTTTTTTTTTTCTCTAGACACAGACTAAGATTGCTTGATGATATTAAACAATGCCAGGGTCCATGTTGCTATGGTGGAGCTCCATGCAGCTGATTGGCTCGTTTTACCCCGTAAGTGTGAACCAGGAAGAGAAACTCCCCTTTTTGCAGGTGTATTCTTCATTTTACATCCTTAAAAATGACTCTGGTTTTCCATATGAATTATTTGATCACTAAACTGTGATGATCATTTTGCAAATTGCAATCAATATGAATAAAAAAGATAGAGTACAACTAATTAAGAGGAGATTGGGTAGAAAGAAATTATTTTATTTTGAAGCAAATACCAAAAACAATGACATTCATTTACATCTGACTGAGAAGCGAGGGGGAATAAACTCGGCATGATCACTGGAAGGTTAAACGAAAGCTCTTCTCTTGTTCCTTGCTGCGGCTTTCACACAGCTTTGAGACCTCCTGCACTCGCCTCTGGAGTAAAACTGCACAGAAAATGTATACATTAAGAATACAAGCTTTCTGATGGACTGACAGTTTATTTTTTAGTGTGTAAAAAGGTTTTAAAGTCAAAAAGATACCAACCAGAGTTTTGTTCTACCCACTGCAGGGAGTCCATATGTGCATTGAGGATTTTGCAGATCTGCTGAAGCTGGAAAAACACCACCAGTCATTCTTAGTACAGATCACACAATGATTCATTAAGAGCATTTCCGTCTGGACTATTGGCCATATTTTGCATACCGGGTCAGTGGTGTCCGCAGCACCGCTGGATGTGTTGAGGTGTTCAATAATCTCTTTAAGATCTTGGGACATTCTCTTGAGCTGGGCATCCACATTTTCTGCCAGCTTGTACCTGGATAAAAGAGATCATTCAGATACTCAATGACGTATCTCAGTATATGAGATGCTTAGATGGCTGATTGAGCGCTTACGTTCTCTCTCGCTCTTCATCTGCGTTCTGCATGTAAATGGTGCCGCTCTGCTCCTTCACAGACTCCTCTAATGGACCAAGAAGATCCTCCAGCTCTTTCTGCTGGGACAGGATGAAGTCCAGTTCCTGATCCAACCTAACACCAAAATATGAGAAGCACAAGTTCACATCAAACATGGAATATAAAGCATGCTTGGTGATATCTTTGATTGTGACTGGTCCACTCAAACCATTAAGTAGCTGCTGTGAATAGCAAAATAATGTACAGTCAGCCAGCCACTGCAAAAATTAAAATATGAAAAGGCGTCACCCTTGTGCCATTAAGGAGAGTATCATGATGCATGTGCATGAATTCCTCTGCTCGTAAATAAGGCGCAGTGCATTCGTCATGATACTCTCCTTAATGGAGCTTTCGGGCGATGCGGAGAAGTATTGTTGAATAAAGTCGTTATTAATGTTTTCTTTGCACACAGTATTCTCGTAGCTTTGTAAAATTAAGGTTGGACCACTGATGTCACATGTCCTTACTACATTTCTGTGCATTGCTCATGGTAGTATCCTTACTGTTTATGGAGGGTCAGAAAGCTTTCAGATTTCATCAAAAATATCTTAATTTGTAGGGTGAGTAACTAATGATAGAGTTTTCATTTTTGGGTGAACTATCCCTTTAATGCTCCTCCATCAATAAATTAGTTTTGTGAAATAACTTCAGAATGTTTTCAATATAATACAACTTTTTAAATGAATTAAAATACTGATTACCTTCGTTGGTCCAGTTTCACTTTCTCCATATCTTTATGTAAAGCAGTTATCTGAAAGAAAATTAAAATTAATACTTGTCACAGGAAACTGTTGCAGCATGGTTTTAGGCGGTGTGCCATCAACACTAGATTCAGGTTTAAAGATGGATAAGTTAACTATGGGAGACTCAAATGGGAAATGTGTTACATAACAAGCAGCAGTGTCGGTTTCTGTGGGTGAACGCATTAGAAGCACAGTTCAAACCAAAGAACACCTCTTCATTTTAAAAAGCTGAATACTTGCTCTTCTCCGAAACAGGTGCATTGCAAGAACGCTCTATTTGAAAAGTTATCATTCATAATGGGAATGTGTATATCAATCTGGAATTGCTGTAACTGTACCAGTGCAAAGATGGTGTATGTGGCAGCAGGGAGAAAACAGTGTGCTAAAAGATGAATGCATTTCTCTACCTTCTCTCCGTTCTCCACCAGCATACGGTCCCAGGCATTGACCTGAGTGGCCTGCTGAAGAAAGTGTCGCTCTTGGTCTTCCAGCTCTGAGCTCCACTTGTTAATCAAAGCCTCCAGCTGAGCGTACGACATCACCGGAGCAGTGCTGAATACAACAAGAGTTTGGATATGCAACAGTAGAAAAAAAAATCTAAAATCTAGGGGTGGGAAAATAAATTGATGCATTGCGAGTCGAGAAATGATTCAGCATCGATTCTGAGATTTTCTGAATGCATGGCGATTCTTTCTTGAGTCGATGCTGATCTTAGTTTTGAACAGCAGATGGCGCTGCATGCTTCAGAAACAGCAGTTCTCTGCTTGTCTCCAAATCCTCACACACACCTGAACCTAAAATAATCATTCAGAAAATTTGAAAAGGTTGAAGTGAATTACAAGGGTGTTCACAGTGGGCTGTGTTTACATTAATCTGGCGTCATAAAAGCATTCTGAGCTGAGGTGAAATTACACTCACCTGAACACACAAGCGCTCTTCTTCATCAGCAATCGAGTGTGTGGATAAAAACCAGATTAGAGCGCCATCTGCTGTTAAAATCTAAGCTCAGAATCCATTCCAGAGGAATTGCCATACATTCGAAAGAATCCATCCACGAATCGATTCTGCATCGGTTTATCGTCCCAGCCCTACAAAACAACACAACAGCTCAGATGTGCACAGCTTTGTACCTGGTTGTGACGACGGCGGTGGAGGTGGATGTGATGGTGGCTGGTGCAATAGATGCTGCGGTCTTCAGTCCCAGAGAAAAGCCAGTAGTGGCTCCAGTGCTAGCAGCAGCTACAAAAGACACAAACACATGCTCAAACAATACAAATAACTGATAGGAAAATTATATATTGGTGCCAATTATTTGCTCAGCGTGTATTAATGTGCAAAGGCAGTGTGTGGGAATAAGTGAGGGCACCTGCGCTTATAGCAGGAGCGGCTCCTAGAGGTTTCAGGGACAGGCTTGTGGGAGCGATGGAGGCTGAGGTCGCCACAGGAGCCACCGAAGCCATCGACGAGCCCACTGACAGAGGAGAGAAAAACCATGTGATCTCAATGATTTCTCTAGAACAGAGATGGGCAACTTTGATATTGACGAGGGCCAGCATTTTTCTCCTTTAAACCAAGGGGCCAGATTACTAAACCACATCCACACACAGTCTTACTCAATTTCCTTTTTATTGAAGGAAATTAAAGTATAATTACCGTAATTTGTTTTTAAAGATTTTATTAACTATAAAACTTGTGCAGTTAAGTTAATCCAGTAGGGAAACTTAGTCAGTTGACGGCAATATTATCCCAACAAGCCAATGTAAACATCTCAATCACATTGTCTGTAAATTTGCAAAAAACAAATATACAGAGATCCTATTTTTTTATTAGTGGCCCACAGAACATTCCCAAAAAAACCTAAGAGGACAGTTAAAAAGGGCTTATAAAAAAAAAAAAAAAAAAAAAAAAAAAAAAAAAAAAAAAAACAGTACTTTCAGGTACCAGAAAATAATGCCCACAAGAAAAAATACTATAGTAATTTATAGTAAATACTATACGGTTTTTGAACCATACTATAATAAGTTACTTGAATTAATTTGTTGTGGTAATTCTATAGTTGTTGTGGTTATAAAACAACTGTAGTAATATAAGCGCATTACTTTACCCAATACTGTGCTACGTTTTCGACAACTGTAGGGTATATTATACTACAGTACACTAGTTTACTATAATAAAAACTAAAGTATACTACAGTATTTATTAGTTTATCAGTTCACTATAGTTCATACAACAGTATGCTGTAGCATTCATTAAAGTGTTGTAAATACTATAATATACAGGTGCATCTCAAACAATTAGAATATCATGAAAAAGTTCATTATTTTGTGTACCTTATATCAAAACGTGAAACTTTCATATATTCTAGATTCATTACATGTAAAGTAAAACATTTCAATTTTTTTTTTTTTTGATGATGATAAAAGCTTACAGCTCATGAAAGTCAAAAATCCAGTATCTCAAAATATTAGAATATTTATAATTGAGTTTCATTAAATTACCATCCCTACAGTATAAATTCCGTGTATCTCTTGTTATTTGAAACCACAATAATGGGGAAGACTGCTGACTTGGCAATGATCCAGAAGACACAAAGAGGGTAAGTCACAGAGGGTAAGTCACAGAGGGTCATTACTGAAAGGTGTGGCTGTTCACAGAGTGCTGTATCAAAGCATATTAAATGCAAAGTTGACTGGAAGGAAGAATTTGGGGAGGAAAAGGTGCACAAGCAACAGGGATGACCGCAAGCTTGAGAATACTGTCAAGAAAAGCTGATTCAAACACTTGGGAGAGCTTCACAAGGAGTGGACTGAAGCTGGAGTCAGTGCATCAAGAGTCTCCACGCTCAGACGTCTTCAGGAAAAGAGCTACCAAGCCACTTCTGAACCAGAGACAACGTCAGAAGCGTCTTACCTGGGCTGTGGAGAAAAAGAACTGGACTGTTGCTCAGTGCTCCAAAGTCCTCTTTCCAGATGAAAGTCAATTTTGCATTTAACTTGGAAATCAAGGACTGGAGTCTGGAGGAAGAGTGGAGAGGCACAGAATCCAAGCTGCTTGAAGTCCAGTGTGAAGTTTCCACAGTCAGTGATGATTTGGGCTGCCGTGATGTATGCTGGTGTTGGTCCATTGTGTTTTATCAAGTCCAGAGTCAATGCAGCCATCTACCAGGAGATTTTAGAGCACTTTATGCTTCCATCTGCTGACAAGCTTTATGGAGATGCTGATTTCCTTTTCCAGCAGGACTTTAGCACCTGCCCACACTGCCAAAACCACTTCCAAGTGCTTTGCTGACTATGACATTACTGTGCTTGATTGGCCAGCCAACATGCCTGACCTGAATCCCATATGGAATCTATAGGATATTTTCAAGAGAAAGATGAGAAACAGTCGATCCAACAATCCAGACGAGCTGAAGACTGAATAGTGCCACAGCAGGCTGATCGATCCTTTTTTTGATTGATCTTAGGAAATATTCTAATATTTTGAGAAACTGGATTTTTTACTTTCATGAGCTGTAGGCTTTTTTACATTAATTACTTTTTTATTAATCATCAAAATTAAAACAAAAATGTTTTTTACTTTACTTTAAGGCCTTTCCACACGGAGCGCGATGCGAAAGCACGAGGCGAATCGCCCGCGAATGTTGCTTTCACACCAAGCGTGAAACTAATGTTCGCCTTCTGCTAATTCATGCCTGCACGCTAGGGGGCGCTGACCAACAATGTATTTTTCCTCAGATATGTATCGCGTATATGGATTTAACATCTAAATTAAGATAAACAAAGTTTAGTTCTACACCAGAAACACAAACTATCTATAATGCTTACAAAAATAGACTACATCCTAAAATAGAATTAGAAATACAATTAGCATCAAGCTACACTTAAAAATTTATTTAATTATTAATGTATTTGCTTACCCACTTTAAACCATCATCGAGTGCTTGTGACTTCCGATTGTGATTTATAGTTGATTTTGATTCCATAATAATAAGCAGACACATGCACTCTTTGTATGTTTATTAACGATACACTGCTAGTGCAAATATTAGTCATAAACATCGTTTCTTGCTATAAACAAATAAAATGAGCTGCATACAAAACACATACAGAAAATATATCGCCATAATCACGTCTATCTGCTTTCATATTTCATGTGTAGAAAAATGTTTCACTTGATTTTTTATTTAAATATGGAAGATCGAGAGTGAACGTGCTCTGACTCATAGCACTCGCACACGTGGAAGAAAACGGACGGTGCTCTACAGATCACATGATTCAGTGGAGAATTATTATACGATAACGAACTCAGCATCCACTCTTATCCGGGAGACTCTTCTTCGGTGCTTGTTTACACTAGTTTTCGCCACCATTCTCACCCTTTTGTGCAACAGCAGCTGCTCCGGTCACATGATCCCAGCTCAACTCTGATTGGACGGCCCGTGTTTTCGCTTTGCGAAACTGAAAAGATTCGTCGGACTGGACGAATAAAAAACATTCGCATTTTCGGTGCGCGAATGTTCACGGTCTATGAGGAAGCGTCCATAGGAAGCTGTTGTTTTATTCCAGCGCGTTATTGCGTGCGAAATTCGTTCCGCTTGTTCGCGCTCAGTGTGGAAAGGCCTTTACATGTAATGAATCTAGAATATATGGAAGTTTCACTTTATGAAATAAGGCACAAAAAAATGAACATTTTCAAGATATTCTAATTTTTTGAGATGCACCTGTATATAGTATAATACACTTTACTATAGTATGGTTCAAACACACTGTAGTATATACCATAAATTACTATAGTATTTTTTCATGCGGGCAAGTATCTGCAGGATTTTTTAAATCAAATTTAAGACTTTTAAAAACCTTTAAGACCTGCACTTCACATTTCAGACTTTAATTTTTTTTTTTTAAGTATAAATTATATTAATTTAAATAATTATTATATTAAATAACAAATATATCTTAGTATCTTAATTGTTTAGATTTGTATAATGCATTAGCTTCTTGTCGATCCACTGGTTCACATTTACAGCAAAAACAGCAGAAGGGCTTGTTGAAAAGCAAACTGGTTCTCTTCCAGCAGGTTTTGCTCTCTGAACAGCAGAAATATAGCGGTTTTCTCGGTAACTGCACAGTACTTTGAAACAAGTGCCGCTCATATTTATTCAGTGAAATCATAGCCTTTTGAAGTTTAATCGACATATTAATCTATATAGCAATTCTTGTCTTTCCATCGTCCAATTTAAGACCTCTTATAATGAAGACTTTTAATTTTAAAATTCTTTAAAAAAACATTTAGAAGTTTTCATAGCCTTATATTTAAACAATTAAACTGAGGACCCGCGGAAACCCTAAGAACATGGTTTAATGCAAACATTTCTGTCATGCATTTGGCAAAAAGCTTTTGTTGACTGTATTTTACCTTTGAAATCTGAGGCAAGTGCAACTCTGGCGTCTCATTGTTTGTGAGCAGTGGTGTGATGGATGTGATATGAGATAGATATAATAGATAGATATAATAGATAGATATAATAGATAGATATGAGTGGTGTGATGGTAATTTAAGTAAAAGTACAGATTTCCGAACATATGGGTATTCCCTTGAACTTGTTAAAAAGACATTCTGTTTACCATCTTGACTGAAAAAATATTGTTTTCATGGTCACTTTTTTATTTGCTAATGTTAGTGAATGTTTTCATTTAAGTGCAGGTCCTGAAGCGCTGAAATTAATACTAGGAGCGGCTGAAAACTAGCGAGCTCTCCTGGATGGAGATGGTATTAACATTATAAACTGAAAGCAATCTTTACGTGACTTACTATCACGACTTACTTTCAAATATTTTAAAATTGATCATCCAAGTCTAATATAACAGACTTGTGGATTTTAAGCAACAACAGCTGATGCAATGGCAAAGAGAGCACGATTGCGCGACTTTAAGTGCTACTTTGTGACGTGTACATTGTAACGGTCTACTGAAAAACATTTAATAAAAAGTACAGCTAATTTGCCTTTGTCGCTACTACGTGACAGATTAGGTAAGTAAATATTATGTTTTTATGCTGCATTTTAATTGAATCTGCATATGATTCTACTATTAGTCTTTTAATGAAATACCTATATGTTTTAACTTAATCTAAGTTGAATGAATTTCCCGTTTGCACAAAGATATGCCTGGAGTTGGCAATTATTTAGCTGGTATTACTTGTGTGCTTTGGGTCATTATCTTGTTACATCACCTAGCTGCTCTAAAGCTTGACGTCATGAACCGAAGCCTCATATTCTCCTGTAAGATGTCTTCATACACTTTAGAATTCATTCTTCCTTCAGTGATGGCAAGCACCCAGATTACGGGTTCGACCGATCACAGTTGATGCGTTTGGAGCACGGTTCGGCGCACACACGGTTCAAAGATTAGTTGCTTTATTCATCATAGACTGATGAATTAATTTAAATTATATTAAACCATTCAATACACATTCAAGATACATACACACATTTTCCCAGAAGCCTTGTGGTACAACCAAGTGGTTTTAGGCAACCATTAATCACTTTATTATTCCATTTAATCATATATTAAATTTATAATAATCAGTTAAGCCATTTATATACTCATTTCATTGATTCATCCATTCATTTACATTATATTTTAGATTATTTTTCCATTGTTGTTTAGTCTTATGATTGTGTGGTTTGTCTTCATGAAAGAGATAAGAGAATGTCTCCATTTCAAGGCTTTTAACATCACAGGATGATGTTGTGAAACAGTAATTTTCCACTACTATTGATTGTCAAATCCAACAAGTAGTGTTCTACCACGAAGTCTGAGCACTGAACCATATACAACTAAGATTATTCAATAAACTCTGCTCCTTTTTTATCATCATGACTTTGTCTCCTGCTTCTTCTCTTCTCTGGCTTTGCTTAGTCAACTTCTAGGCTGCTAGAAGACTGTTAATACAGTTTTGGGTACCAGACAAAAATTCAGCTTGACTGAACTAGAAGATGTGTAACAGAACTCACATGTGAATCCTGTGGCTGGTGTTGAGGCTATAGGAGTAGCAAACAGAGAAGATACTGGAGCCGTCATGGCCTGGCTCAACATGGCAGAGCTGGAGGGGGCTGGGGTGGCTAAACAACAACAACAAAAGATGTATTACTCAACTATTGCCCTCTTTTGCCAGTTTTTCTAATTTTAGAATAGTACATATTACATACTGTACCTGAAGTTTTAATTCCAAAGTTGATTGCAGTTGTTGAGGCTGTGGATGCAGTAGTAGGAGCTCCAAGAGTCAGACCTAAAAATCAACAGAACAACAAATAAGCAGACAAAAACGTTTTTTTTTTTTTTGCATATTTCCTTCAAAATGGAACCAGTGTGACACAATGTGATACAGTGTGTATAACAAACTCCAAGTGGAGAATAAAAACAAAAATAATAAAAAAAAAGACCCCTTGAAATGGTTTGAAAAAACTATTTCCTTCTCTCTGAGTGTGCGAACATTCAACTAAAACATGAAGTTTGGCTGGCCGGGCTTGTCCTTCTGCGCAACTATTGGAATTAATCTGTCCACATTGCAGTCTGTAATTTATTTGTGTGTATTTCTGTATCTCAGAGCTACTTTCTGCTTCTTGTAGCATTAAATGGTGGCAGGTGCATTAGCATTTTAGAGAGCTGGAGATCAGGACCAAATTGTCAGCTTCTAGCAGAATAGGGAAAAAAAAAAAAAAGAGAGAGAGAGATCTCAAAATCCTCATTTCGATGTCAAGACATGTACTCAGTGTTACCTGTGGGTTGAGCCCCTAGTGAGAGCGCAGGGGTGGGCTGTACTGGGGCAGCTGAGGATGCTTGAACTTTGGGCGTCCCGAAGCTGAATCCGGCCAAAGGCTGCTGGGCTGCTGCAGTAGTTTGAGTGGCGAGACCTCCGAAACTGAAGCCCGTCCCTGCAGATGAAGCCCCTAGAGTCACACTTGTGGTCGCAGGCTGAGTCGCTGCTGGTGTGCTGAGTTTTGGAAGGGAGGCGCTGGACACAAAGACATGAGCAGACTTTTCAAATAAAAAGAGACATGTAAACTGTTTCCAGTCCTGCTGTACCACTCTGTCACCTTTCAGTTATACAATGGATCTATACAACTCTGGATGTGCCTCAACCAGTCAGATTTTAAAGTCATCTTTAAAGAGCTGTGACCTCACAGCTGTTGAATTATACAATTAAAGGCACTTACACACTAGATAAAACCCTGACAGAGCTTTGGACAGATAGAAAGGCATATCATGCATTTTATGGTCTAGCGCAGGGGTTCTCAAAGTCTACATTCAAAAGTCCAAATCTGAATTTTTATCACTGTCAAAGGTCCAGACCGGAACAATTACAAAACTTGTTTTTAATAAACATACATAAATAAATAGGGATGCACGATATTGGTTTTTTGCCGATATCCGATATATTGATATTTTTCATCTAATTTTGGCCGATAACGATATATTTCCTTTTGTTTGGAAACAACACCAAGTCTCTCCTGTGCAGAAATTATAAGAAAATTATTTTTAATTTTGGTTAGTTTTTAACAAGAACTTTATTTATTAGAATTAAATAAAAAATAATGAAGTTTTTTTGACAGTACATTGAAGTTTTGAAAATAACTATAAATTGCTGCATTTTCCACCCCAGAAAGATGCAGTGTTAACCCTAACATTTTATTTTAGGATTTAACATTTGTAGATGGTCTAAAACAAAAGAGTTGTAAAAATTCTGAAAATCTTTTAGAGCTCATGATTTGTTTAAAAAATAAAACATATTACACATTAATGAATAAATCAGTATATATAAAATTATTTAATTTACAAGCGTCAAGTTTGTGATTTTTTTTTTCATTTAAGCTATAGCTTCTGACCATTAAATCAAAACATACTAATTTTATGACATCAATTACTGCTTTATTTAATCAGAAACAGTCTAAATGTTACTTGTTTAGGCTATTTTACTTTTAATTTAATTAGAATTAGGCCAACAGCGCCCCCTAAAGATTAAATTCTTACCGAACGGGCGTTAGGACCCAGGGGAGGCTGCCGCTGCTGTGCTATTACTGTTACACCGAACGCATCCTTCTGTACTGCTTTCACTGATTAAATGCAGCAATCCAAAGCAGTGAATCTAATCATCATTCAGACAAAACTTTGCTTCAAGAATGAATCACACTGCTGACGTGATCCAATCACTAGCACACCCTGAGCACATGTGAGTTAATGTAGTCCTCTTATTGGCAAGACATATCGTCATAATATTTAATATCGGGTCGATGCCGATATTCACATTTAAAGCCTGGCACATTTAAGGCTGATTCTGATATCAGTCCGATAATATCGTGCATCCCTACAAATAAACACAAATTTTTGGAGAAAAAAAAATAAAGTGCCCTTTGCATTCAAAATACATTAATAACAAGTGCAAAAGTGTCAAAACAATTAATTTCAGTGTCAGCAATAGAGGTCGACGATAAGAGTTTTTCTCTGGCCGATATTTAGAAATCAGAGCATACAATGGGCGATGACGCTGATTTTTTGGCCGATATGTTTGGCCAATTTCCTCATTTTTTTCCCTTTATCTCATAAAAGAGAGTTTGAGTAAATGTTTATTGCAGGCCATACGATGGTAATAGTAGTAGTAGCCTAATTCAGCACCTTCTCAAAACAGTTCTTCTGAAGCATGCTTTTTGTTTATGTTTGTTGACAGACACCAGTGTTTCCCACAGACTTGCAAATGCAAATTCATTCTCTGCCAGCAGGAGGCGCTGCTGGAGCAGGAGATAAAGCGGTTTCCACGGTAACGGCTGTAATCAATAAGTGCTGCACTCACAAACGCTACTTTATCAGGCATTACAGAAAGACATCGAAGCTTTTCTGAAGACGGTCGTTTCTTTTCAAAGATATATTCATATAAAAACACTGCATTTTAATTTTGAAGCGTGCAGTGCTCAGTTAATTCAATGAAGTATAAGCTTTTTGAAAAATCTATTTGTGGCGGTCAGTTTTGATATTGTGACGAGCCAACACAAATAACTCGATGTATGGGAAACACTGGACACTGCTATAAGTCAAATAGCCATAATCTAAGTGATAAATATATATAAAAAAATACTCATATTAGCGCTGAAATGTCGCCAATTATGTCAAATATTATACGCTCACTGGATATCATGACAACAAATGAAGAGTGAAAGAAAAGTTTCAATATTTCGCCTGCGCTTTCATTTCGGACCATCTCCAAAAAGACAAAAAAAACTAAAATGATTTACAAGTTTAACGTGCGTTTATCAAGGTAGGAAATATAATAACTGCGCTTGAAATACGAAATGGAGGCGGGTCCGGATTGAATTCCCTCCGAGTCCGGATCCGTACTGGAGTCCGGACTTTGAGAAGCACTGGTCTAGAAAGAGCCAGTTCACTTTGAAGTGATTCAGGAATACAGAAAATGTGCAAAAGCACAAATGAAACTGCCTGTATGAAATTCGTATTGATCAACTATCTTGCTACATTGCTTGACGGCTTTAAATAGTCAAAGTTAATTATATAGAATTAAACAGTGCCCATCCATCTTTTTAGTGGCCTTGGTTTGAAAAGTATTTTTCCTAATTTGTCTTGTAGTGATTTATTAAAAAAGTATTAAAATTAGAAGCCATGAACCAAACCAACCAGCTATGAGGTGAATCACAACTTCAAAATTGGACAAAAAGACATATTAAACAAATTTTATATATTTAATATGCAAAATAGGCAGTTTGAGAGTGTTGGGAAACTGCATCATTATCAGTGCTTCATGGGAGTAGGTGGCGCTAAGAGTTATTTTGGCATGATTTGCTTGTTTAGATTCGACGGTTGGTGTAGATTTAGTTGCAAAATCAAAGGGAATGCAGCTTTTCACAGGGGATTCTGCTTTTGAACACAGTAATTAAAAAATTAAAAAAAACTATTTGATTGCTTTAACAAAAGCACAATGATTAGCAGCCTCAAAGCTCACGAGGTCTTTCTGTAAAGGTTTATCTGAAAAGGTTCGCTCCAGATAAAATCTCACCCGAAAGGGAAGCCTCCACTCGGAGTGGTGCTCTGAGTCTGGGCTCCGAAGCTGAATCCACCTTGCATGCTTCCATTATTTTGCACAGTTGGCTGTGCGAGAAGTCCTGCGATCTGAGACTGTTGGTTTCCAAAGGACTGAGCCTGGGGTTGGCCGGCCCCGAAAGAGAAGCCCCCTCCTGCAGGAGTGCTGGTCTGCAGCCCGAAGCCTGTGGTGGGTGCAGCGGTAGTTTTAGGGGCTCCAAAAGAGAAACCTCCAGTGCCTGACTGACTGAAGTTAAACGCCATGGTGCTGCAAAGGATGGGTGAAATAAGAGTGTTAGACTTAATGAACCAGATCTGTCTGACAGCGGACCTGTATAAACATCCATCATCAAATCTGTTGAATTTACTTTCTTTAATTTCAATTAGGGATGTAACGGTATGAAAATTTCATATCACGATTATAGTGACCAAACTTATCATGGTTATCAGTATTATCACGGTACTGTTAAAATGTGGAGATGTTCAAAAAGTATCGACACATAAATCACTTCAAGTTTTATATTAAAAAAAAATCAACAAACAGCAAATAAATTGATTCTGATTCTAAAATGACTTTTTGTTTGCATTTGTTTTCACTAAAACATTACCAATGATGTTCGGATTTTAAATGACGACTGACAACAGTTTAAAAGCATGTTCAAATATCTAATGTAAATGTTCAAAAAGCTTTGAAAAAGTTTCATATAAAGATAAACCTCACATTCAGACTGTAAATAAGAAAAAGGGTTGTCAAAATGATAATTGATTAATAAATGATTATAGGTTATGTATTTTATCTGCTCCATAAATAATTCTAGATACCTTGTGCAAATTGTTTAAATGTGTAGAATCCACATTAACTTGTTTTTCATCAACCGGTCACAATTTACAGCAGGGCATGCAAATTTGGTCCGTTTTTGGCCAGACAGAATCTGCAGCGCACACAGACTGAATGTGAATATAAGTCTCTGTAAATCCAGTCTCTGACAGCAGGTGGCGCTTTACATGGAAAAGCTGTATTACCGCTGATTCCCGTCAACAAAGCAGTATTGGGATTAAACACACTTCCTTTAGGAATTACATGGAGCGAAGATGAAAACAAAATGCCATCGAATCTTTTCTGAAGACAGTCAGATCCTTCAGAGGTACATTCATATAATTAATTAATTCATATATTCATTTGTATACTTCCCTCAGCACTCTTTTAAAACTTCCCAGCTTTTCCGCCCTGTTTTCACTCAAAACAAAACTGCTCTGCTGCTGTGCGCTCGTGAGACTGGTACTGAAAACTCTGCTTTATGCTGGACAGTATTTATTTATTGTGAGTTGTTCAGATCGCGGTAATCGAATACGGTTTTAATGATAATTAAAATATGAAACGGTAATACTAACCGTGGGGAATTTTATCATGATTTATCGTCAAACCGGTAATCGTTACATCCCTAATTTCAATAATAGTCTATTAGTTAAGGCTAGAAGCTAAAGTTCATGAACAAACTTTAAATGTTGGCTTGAGAAAGCCGGCATGGGAAGCCTTGAGGCAAAAGATCCAGATTGTGTTCAGTGTTCTTGAGCTGCCCCACAGCAAAAAATATGACAACAGTTATACAGTGGGGGGGGGGGGAGGGGGTTATTTGATCCCCTGCTGATTTTGTACATTTGCCCACTGACAAAAGAAATGATCAGTCTATAATTTTAATGGTAGGTTTATTTGAACAGTGAGGGACAGAATAACAACAAAAAAAATCCTGAAAAACATTTTTAAAAAAGTTATAAATTGATTTGGATTTTAATGAGTGAAATAAGTATTTGACCCCTTCGCAAAACATGCAATCGCAATCACAGAGGTCAGACGTTTCTTGTAGTTGGCCACCAGGTTTGCACACATCTCAGGAGGGATTTTATCCCACTCCTCTTTGCAGATCCTCTCCAAGTCATTAAAGTTTCGAGGCTGACTTTTGGCAACTCGAACCTTCAGCTCCCTCCACATATTTTATATGGGATTAAGTTCTGGATACTGGCTAGGCCACTCCAGGACCTTGATGTGCTTCTTCTTGAGCCACTCCTTTGTTGCCTTGGCCGTGAGTTTTGGGTCATTGTCATGCTGGAATACCCATCTACGACCCATTTTCAATGCCCTGACCCTGAGGGTACACGTCCCCGTCCATCATCCCTTTGATGCGGTGCAGTTGTCCTGTCCCTTTAGCAGAAAAACACCCCCAAATCATAATGTTTCCACCTCCATGTTTGATGGTGGGGATGGTGTTCTTGGGGTCACAGGCAGCATTCCTCCTCCTTCAAACACAGCGAGTTGAGTTGATGCCAAAGAGCTGGATTTTGGTCTCATCTGACCACAACACTTTCACCCAGTTCTCCTCTGAATCATTGGCAAGCTTCAGACGGGTCTGAACATGTGCTTTCTTGAGCAGGGGGACCTTGCGGGCGCTGCATGATTTCAGTCCTTCACGGCGAAGTGTGTAACCAATTGTTTTCTTGGTGACTATGGTCCCAGCTGCCTTGAGATCATTGACAAGCTCCTCCCGTGTAGTTCTGGGCTGATTCCTCACCGTTCTCATGATCATTGAAACTCCACGAGGTGAGATCTTGCATGGAGCCCCAGTCCGAGGGAGATTGACAGTTATTTTGTGTTTCTTTCATTTGTGAATAATCACACCGACTGTTGTCACCTTCTCATCAAGCTGCTTGGCGATGGTCTCGTAGCCCATTCCAGCCTTGTGTAGGTCCAGAATCTTGTCCCTGACATCACTGGACAGCTCTTTGGTCTTGGCCATGCTGGAGAGTCTGGAATCTGATTGATTGATTGCTTCTGTGGACAGGTGTCTTTTATACAGGTAACAAGCTGAGACGCCCTTTAAGAGAGCGCTCCTAATCCCAGCTCCTTACCTGTATAAAACACACCTGGGAGCCTGAAATCTTGCTGATTGATAGGGGATCAAATACTTATTTCACTCATTAAATTGCAAATCAATTTATAACTTTTTTTAAATTAGTTTTTCTGGATTTTTTTTTGTTGTTATTCTGTCTCTCACTGTTCATATAAAACTATTAAAATAACAGACTGATCATTTCTGTGTCAGTAGGCAAACGTACAAAATCAGCAGGGGATCAAATCATTTTTTTCTCCCCACTGTAGTTGTCATAATACTTGTTCTATGGAACGTTGCTATTTTGTATTCTAATAAAAAGCCTATTAGGCTATGACAACAAAAGTGTAGATACCAGATAGATTTCACAATAAGCAAATTGCAAGCAATTGCTCAACAAATTGAAGTAAATTATGAGTCCTTGTATAAGTATTATATGCACAATAATAAAATAGTGTGCCCGTTCTTCAGTTAGACATGCATTCAGTTCTGTCTGATAACTTGACAAATATATTGTCAATACCATTAAAAAAAATAAGGTCTATACGTATTGAGATGATTACGGTTTTTGCACTTATTATATTGGGCTTTATTAAATGATGAAAAAGTAATAGCCTGCATTAATATGCATTTTAATACTCTTGTCAATATAATGCGTTATTTTTAGTTTTTGAACTGAGATCTTGAAGGATTTGCTATCCTGCGGCTCCCTCGTGTGAACAACATTCATCTCTGAATCACATTAATATAAACGTGTTTTTTGTAAAGATTACGTATGTAGTGTGTGGGATTTGGTTAGTTTTTTCAGTTTTGACCTTACGTGTCAAAACTGACCCTCTTTTTATTTTATTATTACCTCTTTCTCCTACGCATGTATCTATTGCTGTCAGGTGTGCGGGGATTGATTGTTAATTACAGAATTATTTACAGGAAAACTGAGTCTGATCAGTCTGAAAAGATATAGCAACAAACTACACATCAGGGGCCAGGTCTCTGCAGAGTTTGGGGCTTGTAGCATTTAAGCATTTAAGGAGATACAGTTATAAAGAATAAGATATAAGTTTAAATAGCATAACAGCTTTCTCAAGCCAACATAAGATTCATTAGAAGCTGTGCTTGTGTCTAGAGACCTAGAGCATAGTACTGTAGATGTGTGCAGTCTACCCTCAACTCCTTATTTCAGACTATGACACCTAAACATGTTATCTTCTTAGGCAGCTCATTAGTTTGACACTATGCACCACAAATGCCACCTAAGTTAGGTAGCCTGGTATCATAACACAACGTCCAAAAATGCTTTCGAAGTAGACAGTTTACTAGGTTTTGCGACCACAATGTGCAAAATGTCTCGTAGCTCCTATATGATGAATCATACAGACTGTGTGGTAGACTGTGTGGTAGACTGTGTGGTAGACTGTGTGGTAGACTGTGTGGTAGACTGTGTAGTAGACTGTGTGGTAGACTGTGTAGTAGACTGTGTGGTAGACTGTGTGGTAGACTGTGTAGTAGACTGTGTAGTAGACTGTGTGGTAGACTGTGTGGTAGACTGTGTGGTAGACTGTGTGGTAGACTGTGTGGTAGACTGTGTGGTAGACTGTGTGGTAGACTGTGTGGTAGACTGTGTGGTAGACTGTGTGGTAGACTGTGTGGTAGACTGTGTGGTAGACTGTGTGGTAGACTGTGTGGTAGACTGTGTGGTAGACTGTGTGGTAGACTGTGTGGTAGACTGTGTGGTAGACTATGTGGTAGACTATGTGGTAGACTATGTGGTAGACTGTGTGGTAGACTGTGTAGTAGACTGTGTAGTAGACTATGTGGTAGACTGTGTAGTAGACTAATCACTAGATTTTCTGCTGCTCAACTAACGTTAGCCTCTTTTACAAATTCAGCCATAAAACGATATTAAAATCAAATGACAACAAACTAAAGCAGCGGAGCAGCTCATATGCGTCTTTAGAAATGATCATGTAATTATTATTGAATCTTTAAAGCTGATGAATATTATAAAACTTCAGTGTTGATAAGCTAAGCTAAGCTAGCAGACAGCGCCTCACATTAACTTCACTCAATGCCGCCTTCTACATAAACACATCACCCGTGTTATTACTATAAATCTAACCAGACAGACTACATAATAGAAATAAGGTGAAATAAAATACGCCATATTTAGTGGAAAGAAGCACACACTTATAACTTACGTCCAGTACTTCACAGCAGCTCCCGCGCGCAGAATGCGTCACATGCGCTGTCTCTGTGAGGACCCCTGCGTCAAGTGTCTAAAATACTGCCTGATCAAAAATATAGATAGGGTCTGGTGATCTACATGGAATTAAAAATAACTCTGTCTCCAGTTATTTAGTTAGACTTGGAAAATAATTAATTTTCCTTACAAATTATGAAAGCTTACACTTGTTGATTTGGCTATTTTTTATTCTGGTAACAATTCTATTAGTATAACTGTGATATATACATGTAATATATGTACATGAAGTTTTTTCTTTGTGGAAATTGCTTTCTCTGTCTTTAACCCGAACATCTGTTAGTAGCCTACTAATAATTGACCATCACTGATAAAATTGAATAAAATCAGTAAATTGACACACTGGTAGTCTGTTTTCAATATTTTCATAGCAGGAGCCAGATATAAACTCCACACCAAACAATCAGAAATGTAACAGATAATGCTGCATGGATACAGTGCAGTGTAGCAGATAAAAGTGATATGTGCTGTTAGTATATGTAGTACAAAGTGTGCTAGAGTGATAATAAAATAGTCAGTACAACAGTACAAAACATATAAGTGATATAATAATAGATTTATGATAGGTTTTAGTTGCATTCCCTGAGAATATAGTGTTTTAGTTGTGATGTCCAAACCTGATTAACGTATAACTGTTCTCCCTTGGTTCCTCGAGGATTTCCAATGGGTTTTTATGATCAGAATCAGAATGAGCTTTAGTGCCAGGTGTGTTTACACAGACGAGGAATTCGTTTTGGTGCCAGAAGCTCCACAGAGCAACAGAAAGACAGCGACAAGACACAGATAATACAAATAATAATATACAAAATAGACAATGTGCAAAATAGCACAAACACACTATACAAAATAGACAATTTAGTACGTACAGGTATGTTAGGTGCAAATTTGAAATGTATGTGTGTTAAATAAATAAATGTATGATAGTGTTGTGTGTTTCATGTTTATTGTTAACATGAAATATAAACATGAAATTATAATGTGGTTTTACAGAAAAGGTCTGGGATAAACATAACTTGACAATACTTTTACTCTCCAATGCAAATTACACACACTCATGCTGTTTTCAAGCAGTTATCAAAACTAAACAAATGCCCCTGACTTGCAGGAGACTCTCAAACACAGTGAGTCTGCAGCAGATCTGACTTCAGGAGACACAAGTACAAAAGATGGTATGGTTCAGATATAAACAAGACAAGATAGATTAACATTTGATAGGAATTAGTGCTGAATGGTTAAACTGTGCTCGTAGCACCTGCTCCTCAATAGCACGCACAAATGTATATAATTTTATATGAAAGTGCAAACTATGAGCATGCTATGTCGTAGTTATGTCGTCAATTAAGTTACCAAAAAGTTATTTAACACACCCGATTCAACTCATCAGTTCATTAGCAGAGACTTTAACAGAGGCCTTTAATGAATTTTCTGTATGCCCTGTTAACCCTGTCATTGCCAAAGAGACCTTTAGTGAACAGTCTTTCTGTCCCTTTCCAGACAATGAGTTTAATCCTGAGCTGTCTGTGTATTCAGTTTCAACCAATAAGCCTGAGAATGAACCATCTGTCTGGTCTATTTCAAATGATATGACTGATTGCGAACATCTTGTCTGCCTAGTGTCTGTCAATGAACTTTATGTCTGTCCAGTTCCAACCAAGGACTCAGAGTATGGGCAGTTTGGTTATACCGTTTCAGTCAATGAGTTTGATTCTCAGTTTGCCTGTTCAGTTGCCATTAAAGCTCTTTATTTTGAACTCTCTGTCCTGTTTCAACAAATGAGTCTGACTGTGAATTGTCTGCCAGTTTAGTTTTCCTCACTGAAATGTCTACCAGTCCAGCTTCAGTTAATACAACTAATTTTGAACTGTCAGTCTATCCCTTATCAGCCCATGAATGTTTGTGAACTACCTACCAGTCCAGATTCCCCTAAAAGAGTCTGATTTTGAACTGTACACTTGATTGTGAATTGCTCCGCCTGCTCCACCGGCTCTGCCTCAGTCCCCGGTCTCTCCACTTCCACATGGACTTGGCCCTCCGGGGGGGGGGGGGGGATTGCTCTTGTCTGACCTCTTCTATGTCTGCTTGCTGTGAACTGACCATGCCTGTTTTTTCTTTGTCTCACTTGACACCTCATTTGCATGTTTTATGACTGTTCTGCTCGATCGGTGTAATTCTTCCCACAGTACTGTAAGAATATTATAACGCATTTCACGAGGTCACAGTGTACATCATTGTTTGAGAAATAAAGAGCAGATCATTTTGATATCAAGAAAGAGACATCTAGCAGATATTAAACCAGAGATACATTCATACACCTGAATATGAGTATTTAGAGCTTACTAATACCAATAACGAGTGGTCACTAGGCTAATATTATAAGGAAACATACAAACAACACGTGCCTATACCAGATACCTTTGTAACTGATTAATTATGATCTAAATAAAGGAAATGTCTCTATGCGTGTGTGAAGGTACTCGTGGAGGTAGTCCACTGGTCAGCCAGGCCGCTGGTGTCTGGTATCGAGGGTCATTTAGTTCTCTGGAATGTGTTTGAAGTCCCATGGAGAGAACAGATCTGTCTGTCTAATGTCTTTTAGACAGTGGGGGCAACCATTGGCAATTTAGCACCCATATAAAGGTCAAATGTGGGGCCAGGTCTGTGAATTATATGCAAATGTCCAAAGGCGGGGTCTCTTAAGACATGAAGTCCCAATGACCATCAAGGATCATAAGCAGATGCTACAATGCCATGACCATTAACCAATGTCAGAGAACTGTGAACATGCAAATGTGATACTTAATTATTAAAATCTCAGGGGTACTTAAAGAGGTCATTGATTATGATTTATTTATTTATTTATTTTTTTACTTTAGTTAGTGGGTAATGTTGCTGTCTGAGCATAAACAACATCTGCAAAGTTACGATGCCCAGTGTTCAATGCAAAGGGAGATACTGTCTTTTAAAGAATTGCTGATTGAGCAGCCTTTTAAAAGTAAGTATAATAATAATAATAATAATAATTTGTTACATTTATATAGCTGTCACGGTTCAGTTTCTGTTTAGTCCCCTTTTGCCCTTATTTGGTTCTTCCTGTTCTGGTTTAGTTAATTAGTAATCATCGTCTAGTCCTGTCACCTGTCTTCAGTTAATTATCTTGTTTGCTCGTTTCTTCCCGGTTTCTTTAAATAGTCCTGAGTTCTACCCTGTCTTTGTCAGATCTTGAGTTACGTCAATGTATTTACGTGTTGATGCTATTTAATAAAGAAGAAGCCTTTTTGTTAAACTCCTGGATCGTGCACTTGTCTCTACAACACCATATACTATAACAATATCGCTTTTCTGGGTACTCAAATCACTTTACATAGAAGGGTGGGAATCTCCTCAACCACTACCAATGTGCAGCATCCACCTGGATGATGCGACGGCAGCCATATTGCGCCAAAACACCCACCACACACCAGCTTATTGGTGGAGAGGAGACAGAGCCAATCAGTGTATGGGGATGATTAGTAGGCCATGTTGGTCAGAGGCCAATGGGGAAATTTGGCCAGGATGCCAGGGTTACATCTGTCATGGAACACTTAGAGAGTGCCGTGGAAAGACGAAGTCTGGGTCCAAGTGCAGGTAAGAATCTCTTTTAATCAACAGAAAGGCCAACAAGGCAAAACAAGACAGATTCATGAACGGGATACATAAAACGGCAACATCTAAACCAATACCATTAATACAACTAATTTACCCAGACAGAGCAGTGGGAGTGTGGTGTATAAATAGTCCATGACAATGGGGAACAGCTGGGAGAGTAATTTGTGACAGGTGTGTGTGATATGCGGCAGGTGTGTGGAGTCAGAGGAATGGAGTCCGGGAGGACGGGAGATAGTGATCTCTGGTGGAGAAAGGAAGAACTGCAGAGCCCGGACTCGTGACAACACTCCTACTCATCCTGGGATTTTTAATGACCACAGAGAGTCAGGACCTCGGTTTAACGTCTCATCCGAAGGACGGTGCACACTGGGGCATTAGGACCCACACAGACCGCAGGGTGAGCATCCCCTGCTGGCCTCACTGACACCTCTTCCAACAGTAACCTAGTTTTCCCAGGAGGTCTCCCATACAGGTACTGACCAGGCTCAACCCTGCTTAGCTTCAGTGGGCAACCAGTCTTTGGCTGCAGGGTGATATGGCTGCTGTAATCAGGTAAAAGAGGTTCAGATAGCAAAAAGTTTGAGAATGTCTGCAAATAAGAAATAACAATAATTTGTGCATTTTAATGAATTTGAAAGACAAAAGACTTTCATTAATACATAATTAAATAACCAACTGAGTGACAATTCAAATAAAAATGAATGTGTTCATCAGTAGTTGATGCAATGTTGAAACCTGAAATGATTTTTGTAAATCCAGGCGTCAAATCCTCTGTCGCCATCTGAATAATGTCTGTGTTAATGTCCACAAAACTGGACTTTCTGAGTGTATATAAGCAGTAGACTACTTTAGAAAGGAACATTTAAAATATAAAAATGAGAATTAGAGAGAATCAATAAATGATTAATTTATTGCTATTGTGTAAATAATATGTAATCATGTAATCAATAAAAGTAACTGTAGTGTGATTACGAGTATTTTAAAATGTAACTTACTCTAATTAAAAGTACTTAATTTTTGGAATCGGATTACGAAATCCAGATTACATGTAATCAGTTACTACCCAGAGCAATGTGCAATGTGTATTGACAACTATGAGTAACATACAAAAATTGTGGCTAAGGGTGCAATTGTATTATTTTAAACTGTTTTAAAAACATACATATTTATTGGCAGATCTGCATAAGACAACACATGTTGTAAAACAAAAGTGCAGGCTTTCTAACCAGGTACTGAATAGAGTAGCCATTAACAGGCCTTTCAGCACTTCATGAACAGACAGTGTCTCTTAAGCAGCACTTCAAGAGCATATTTAGAAATAAGACATGCTTCTATTTTACAATTCCTGCTTATTTTTAATTATGAATTTAACACATTCTACAGCGATGAACATCACCAAATATTTTCTGTAATACAAACTCTCTTGTAACAATATACAGTGTTCACAAACTATGCAAAATAAATAAATAAATAAAAATAAAAAAATAAAATAAAAAATAAAAAATAATCAAATTGAGACCATGTTTGCTAATCGCTGTGAGCATTATCTCCTGTTGTGACTGTAACAGGAGATCAGGTACTTCTCCCACTGTAACGACTGCTGTCTGGTTTGTTCTGGGACGTCACCTGAGAAATAACATCATACATCTTACTATAAGCAATTACTGTCCATTGTGTTATTATTTACCTGTCATATGATGCTGGTCACTCACTTCTTCTCTTCAGGCCCCTGGGTTTGTTACATTCATGAACGGCAAATCTATTCTGAGCAAGTCTCACAGACAGAGAGTCTCCTCTCCTGAGAGAATCAAACACAAAGCACAGATATTAGATGTTGTCTGAACACATTTCCAGTCTGAACACAATTCACACTGCAGGACCGAGTCGCTGGCCCCTTTAAGTTTTAAATTTCAGTTACTGTGCCGTGTTTTGTTCTCACAGACACCTGGTAGCAAGTATCATGATTTAGAAACAACATTAAACTCCGGCAAAACAAAGTCCTTTAATGCAAAATAAACATTTATCTACAAATCAAGTATAATAATGGGAACACAGAATGATCTTGGAGAGAGCTTTATGGAGCTGACTCTCGTAACCGAATGCAACCAGGGTTTGAAAGAATGACTGATAGCCACAGCGGAGAAAAGTTTGTGAACTTTAATGTAGGGATTTAAATATTCATATGTACCTCACATCAAGCTATGGTATGGCCTCAGAAGACTTGGAATATAGTGCACAAAAATGTTATTGTGCTTTTATAATGCTTTTTATGCGGCTTAACGGTAAGAGAATAATACGCTCAATATCGGATTTGGATCGGCCCTCTCTGACCGATACGCGACCTGACAAAGAATGGTAGAGTCTGAGCCGATATCCAATACATCTCTGCTATAACCTGACAATAACTATTTTAACTAATGTTAAGTGATAAACAATTTACCATAGCCTTTATACATGACCATTATAAAATGAGGGCGGCACACAGAGTCTAATTCACAGCATGCACTTCAATATTTACTTCAAGATTTGGCAATGTGAAAAGATGAGATCAGAAAGCATCAGCTACCAATTTAACAAAAAAAGCATATTTTAGATATTTCTGTAATGCTTGTGAAAATCATTTAAGTGAGAATGGGGTTGTCCTCACCTCATAGCACCAATCTTTCCCTTTTCCATGAAGAGTTCAACCAGAACGTCTCCTTCTTCTGGATAAAGCCTGGCATTAAGAGTCTTGTTCTGCACTTTACTCTTGAACCATCGCTTCAAAAGACCAGGTTTCTTCATTCACTGGCCTCACCTATAACACACAAGTTCAAATACAGCTTAATGCATTAAAATAAATAAATAAACCCTTCAGTAATATTACTAGAGTCACCCACATTAACCAGAGAGACCTGCAGCGCTTGAGCAGGTTTGGATGCTGCTTCTCCACACAGTTCCTTAACATCCCAAAGAGAGACGCAAACAACATCTCCATAGTCAATCCTCCTGACCTCCACCTTAATGTCTGAGCAACCTCTGCTGCTGGGCTCTAAAATAATGGCCTTCACTGGAGGAACTGTTCAGGAATATGGACTGTATTTTGGTTTATAGATAAAACATATTGATGGATTTATTTCTTGCAACCACACAGCTTTGACTGGAGAGGTGAGGATTATTGTGATGTTTTTATCAGCTGTTTGGACTCTCATTCTGACGGCACCCATTCACTGCAGAGCATCCATTGCTGAGACACTGATGCAGAGACACATTTCTACAAACCTGATGAAGAAACACACTCATCCTAATCTTGGAAGGCCTGAAGTTGAGCACATTTTCAGCAAATATTAATTTTTGGGTGAACTACTCCTTTCCAAGGTTATAATCGTTAACGAAAACGAACGAAAAAACGAAAACTAGGTGGGAAAAAACATTGTCGTTAACTGAAATAAAAATAAAAACGAGGCATTACAAAAAAACGATAACTAACTAAAACTGCATGTGTGTTTGGCAAAACTAACTAAAATAAAATAAAATTATAGAGTAAATGTCCTTAGTTTTCGTCTTTGTCAAGGTCTTTAATTTTTAACGCTATTTAGAACATGCAGCGTATTCGTTCAGCTGCATTTCCTTTCCCTGCTCTCCCTCCGCCTCTCTGTCACTCATGTGTCTCTCACATGCGCGCGCGCGCGCACACACACACACACACACACACACAGCCCCTCCCCTCCGTGCACACCGCGTCTCCATGAGAACGACTTCGTTCGACGTTGAAAGTTCGCGAAAGGTTGGTATCTCCACCTCTTGAACACATTCAATCAAACATTAATTAAAATATTTTAAATTCTGAATATAATTTTGTCAGTGTGTTAATGTTGACCCGAGAAGCGATTATGCCTCCTTTAGAAAGTTAACTAGTCGCAAGTTTGAGGTAAAATGCACTTTTTGGTTGTGGTTGTCGATGTCAAAACACTATATAAGCTGTGATTCAAATATAAAATAATGTTATGTAATTTTTTTACTTTTACACTGAATGTTTGCTGCTTCAATCCAGATGAGTAGGCTATTGACTGTAGGCTATAGGGTAAATTTAGTATAGGGTGTGAAAATTGTACAGCTGTGGTATTTGTAGGGTGTGTAGATTCTAGAACGTGTAGATTTTTTTGGTACGGCGTGTGGATTTTGTAAGAGGTATTCTTACACATGCTCACACACTCTCGCACACACACACACACACACACACACACGCACACACACTCAAGCAACACACACACACGCACACACACTCTTGCTCACTCACTCGCACACACACACACACACACACACTCTTGCTCACTCGCGATCGCACGCGCAAACACTCACACATGCTCACTCACCCATGCACACTCACTCACGCACACACCCACACTAAAAAAAATTGAAAAGCTGTATTTTAAACAGGTGATTCATTAATGCAAGGGACTTACATTATTTTGTTTACCATGTTGGAACTTGTCGGGACACAAGTTTATTTTTTATTTTTATTAGTTATGTTCTTTTCTCAGATTGAGCTCCCTGACAATCTTGACAGAAATGTCTTGTGTGGCTCAAAAATGGGTTGAATACATGTGGTTCATGTATGTCTTCTTTAGTCTGTTGGCTATTTTGTTTTTTTCTTGGCACACGTACGTCACTTACACATTTTGCACTTACTGCGGAGACGGTTTACATACATATTATTTGTGCCCATATGTACATTTTATGTAAAGTAAAGTAAAGTAAAGTCGTGACGTATTGTCAAGTATGGTGACCCATACTCGAAATTGGTGCTCTGCGTTTAACCCATCCAAGTGCACACACACAGCAGTGAGTAGTGAACAAATGCACACACACACACACACACACACACCGTGAACACACACCCGGAGCAGTGGGCAGCCATTTATGCTGCGGCGCCCGGGGAGCAGTTGGGGGTTCGGTGCCTTGCTCAAGGGCACCTCAGTCGTGGTATTGAGGGTGGAGAGAGCGCTGGACATTCACTCCCCCCACCTACAATCCCTGCCGGCCGGGGGCTCGAACCCGCAACCTTTCGATTACGAGTCCGACTCTCTAACCATTAGGCCACGACTTCCCCAAAAGGGGAAGGGGGAAAGGGACGTTCTCTGCATTTAACCCATCCAGGTACACCTGGAGCAGCGGGCAGCCATCAATGCGGCGCCCGGGGAGCAGTTGAGGGGTTCGGTGCCTTGCTCAAGGGTCTCACCTCAGTCGTGGTTGCCGGACCTGAGACTCGAACCCACGACCTTCGGGTTACAAGTCCAACTCTCTATCCATTAGGCCACGACTGCCCCCTGTACTGGTGTTATTGTTGAATACATATTTTCTAAAATTGTATGATGGTTTTGTTGAGTTATTATTACACAATACTTTTTCTGACCTTTTTGAATCTTGCCCCTGACAAATAACCCAAATTACAAAAAAAGACTAAAACTAACACTAAAACTAATAAAAACTAAACTAAAACTAAGCATTTTCAAAAAATAAAAACTAAACTAAACTAGCAAACTCACTTTAAAAACTAATTAAAACTAAACTGAATTTGAAAACAAAAAGTCAAAACGAAATAAAAATAAAAACTAATGAAAAATGCAAAACTATAATAACCCTGTTTCACTACTTACAGCATGATTTCAGAGAGTTCACAGAGATTTGTGTCCTTGTGTTGGATGAAGAACTTGTTGGGGTTAATAATGTGGCTGAAATCTCCTCAAATCTGCGGCTCTGAAACTCTGGGACTCGGACATGTTCAGCGTGGTCATCTTCAGTGTGGTCAGTCAGTGTGTCGGGGCTTTGACCTGAGAAAATACCCCACAAATGTCCCACAATTCAGTGTTTGTGGCAATCATCCAGTGGTAGGAAACATCAGCGCTGCTTTCTTTCTCTGCAAACATGGGTTTAGAAACTTTCTCCTTAGAAAAGCTCTTATTCTCCCTGTTCCTCAGCAGCGGTCAAAGCCACGACTCTCTGATCCACAGACGCTGCTGCACTGATGTTTTGTTGCTGAATCAGACCAAATGAAGACTCAGTGATATTTGGCCTGTATTTGACCTCATCAGCTGATGACAGAAGTTCAGAGGATAGATTTATGCTTGTTTTCAGAAACTGAAGTTCAAGTTCAAGTTCAAGTTGAGCTTTATTGTCATTCCGCTACATGTGGGGACATACAGTGGAACGAAATGTCGTGTCTCGCAGGACCACGGTGCTACATAAATACAGACATACAACAATGAAGTAAAAAACACTATAAACCTATACACAACTAACAGATTTAACTATAAGTATACTATATATAAGTATTTACCCTATACAAACTAAAAGAATAAAGGATAAAAAATACAACTTTACGAATGCTTCACATAAATATTACCCTATACAAACTAAAAAATAGAAGATAAAAAATACAAACTACAGGTCCTTTTCAAAAAATTAGCATATTGTGATAAAGTTAATTATTTTCTGTAATGTACTGATAAACATTAGACTTTCATATATTTTAGATTCATTACAACACAACTGAAGTAGTTCAAGCCTTTTATTGTTTTAATATTGATGATTTTGGCATACAGCTCATGAAAACCCAAAATTCCTATCTCAAAAAATTAGCATATTTCATCCGACCAATAAAAGAAAAGTGTTTTTAATACAAAAAAAGTCAACCTTCAAATAATTATGTTCAGTTATGCACTCAATACTTGGTCGGGAATCCTTTTGCAGAAATGACTGCTTCAATGCGGCGTGGCATGGAGGCAATCAGCCTGTGGCACTGCTGAGGTGTTATGGAGGCGCAGGATGCTTCGATAGCCGCCTTAAGCTCATCCAGAGTGTTGGGTCTTGCGTCTCTCAACTTTCTCTTCACAATATCCCACAGATTCTCTATGGGGTTCAGGTCAGGAGAGTTGGCAGGCCAATTGAGAACAGTAATACCATGGTCAGTAAACCATTTACCAGTGGTTTTGGCACTGTGAGCAGGTGCCAGGTCGTGCTGAAAAATGAAATCTTCATCTCCATAAAGCTTTTCAGCAGATGGAAGCATGAAGTGCTCCAAAATCTCCTGATAGCTAGCTGCATTGACCCTGCCCTTGATAAAACACAGTGGACCAACACCAGCATCACTGACTGTGGGTACTTGACACTGGACTTCAGGCATTTGGGCATTTCCCTCTCCCCAGTCTTCCTCCAGACTCTGGCACCTTGATTTCCGAATGACATGCAAAATTTGCTTTCATCCGAAAAAAGTACTTTGGACCACTGAGCAACAGTCCAGTGCTGCTTCTCTGTTCAAAAGTGGCTTGACCTGGGGAATGCGGCACCTGTAGCCCATTTCCTGCACACGCCTGTACACGGTGGCTCTGGATGTTTCTACTCCAGACTCAGTCCACTGCTTCCGCAGGTCCCCCAAGGTCTGGAATCGGTCCTTCTCCACAATCTTCCTCAGGGTCCGGTCACCTCTTCTCGTTGTGCTGCGTTTTCTGCCACACTTTTTCCTTCCCACAGACTTCCCACTGAGGTGCCTTGATACAGCACTCTTGGAACAGCCTATTCGTTCAGAAATTTCTTTCTGTGTCTTACCCTCTTGCTTGAGGGTGTCAATGATGGCCTTCTGGACAGCAGTCAGGTCGGCAGTCTTACCCATGATTGCGGCTTTGAGTAATGAACCAGGCTGGGAGTTTTTAAAAGCCTCGGGAATCTTTTGCAGGTGTTTACAGTTAATTAGTTGATTCAGATGATTAGGTTAATAGCTCGTTTAGAGAACCTTTTCATGATATGCTAATTTTTTGAGATAGGAATTTTGGGTTTTCATGAGCTGTATGCCAAAACCATCAATATTAAAACAATAAAAGGCTTGAACTACTTCAGTTGTGTTGTAATGAATCTAAAATATATGAAAGTCTAATGTTTATCAGTACATTACAGAAAATAATGAACTTTATCACAATATGCTAATTTTTTGAAAAGGACCTGTATACGAATGCTTCACAAATACTGTACATGTGCAAAGAGAGACATTTGAGTCAGCAGCTGGTTGGGGAACAGTGCAGGATGATTTGTAGTGCATGAGCATGTAAACATACTTATATTGCTGAGTCTTTTGTCTTTTGGGGGGGGGGGGGGGGGGGGGGGAGCTCTGGAGCTCTGGAGCTCTGGAGAGCGGAGAACTTAACTCTCAACATGAGAGGGCACTCATACGCCCAGAAGGGAGCGGCATGCTCAAGGTGACCCTCTATAGGGAGGGGAGCAATACCAGCTCGACCAACCAGGAGAGCTCGTGAGGGAGCAGCATGCTCATAGGTGACCCTCTAAAATGAGGGGAGCAATGCTAGCTCTACCAAGACAAAGCTCTTGAGAGCAGAGAACTTAACCCTCAGCATGAGAGGGGCTCAGACGCTCAGAAGGGAGCGGCATACTCATATGTAACCCTCTATAAAGAGGAGAGGAATGCTAGCTCTACCAAAAACAGAGCTCTAGAGAGCGCAGAACTTAACTCTCAGTTCATGAGAGGATACTAGCACATACGAGAGTAGAGTGGGGCCCAAGGTGAAAACCGGGGCCTAACCGACTCAAAGAATGGGACGAAGCCTCAGCGCGTAACCCATACCATACAGGATTTTTAGAAAAAGACCGCAAAACACTTGGTGTGCGATGTTACCACAGCATGGCTTTCAGAAAGTGCCGAGAGACTAGTGTGCGCACTTACCATAATCATGGATTTGAAATTTCTATTCTCCAAATGCTCTAGCTTTAAATAACGTTACTCTCTATCAGATGCTCTCTGGAGGGAGCAGCATGCTCATAGTCAAAAGTGACCCTCTAAGAGAGGGGAGCAATGCTATCTCGACCAGCAAAGAGAGCTCCTGAGGGAGCAGCATGCTCATAGGCGACCCTCTAAAATGAGGGGAGCAATGCTAGCTCTACCAAGACAGAGAGGATACTCAGCACATATATAAGTAGAGCGGGGCCCAAGGAGAAAACGGGCCTAACCAACTCAAAGAATGGGCACGAAGCAGCAGCGGGTAACCCATACCACACAGGATTTTAGAAAAGACCGCAAAACACTTGGTGTGCGATCTTACCACAGGGTGGTTTTTAGAAAAGTGCACAGAGACTAGCGTGCGCACTTACCAAATATGGATTTTAGAAACCGTATTGTCAGATGCTCTCTGGAGGGAGCAGCATGTTCATAGATGACCCTCTAAATGAGGGGAACAATGCTAACTCTACCAAGAAAGAGCTCTGGAGAGCGGAGAACTCAACTCTCAACATGAGAGGGAACTCAGACACTCAGAAGGGAGCGACACGCTCATAAGTGACCCTCTCAATAAGGGGAGCGATGCCAGCTCACCCAACAAAGACAGCTCAGAAAGGGGCGCAACATGCTCATTAATAACCCTCTAAAGTGAGGAGAGCAAAGCTAGCTCGACCAACTATGAGAGCAACCTGACAAGGAGGCCTAGAGAAAGGCCTGACGTGCTGAGGTTTCTGAATAACGGAGCTCTGAGAGCAGAGACTCGACTCTCATATGAGAGGAAACTCGGACGCTCAGCAGGGAGCGGCATGCTCATAGGCAACCCTCTAAGTGAGGGGAGCAGTGCCAGCTCGACCAACAGGGTAGAGCTCAGAGGGGTACAGCAGCAACAAGGATCAGGTTGTTAAGTAACAAAGCTCTGGGAGCGGAAACTCTACTTACAGCAAAAGAGTTTCAAACACTCAGGAGGGAGCGGCATGTTCATAAATAACCCTCCACATTCTAGGCGAGGGGAGCAAAGCTAGCTCGACCTACAAACAGAGGGATACCTAACAACCCGAACAAACGCCTTGCTAGTGCTCGCCATTACAAAAGTAAAGCATTCTTACCTCGTAAGATGCATGCTTCAAACAAAACAGTCATTGAAGACGAAGAAGAGGATGACGCTTTCTCCCGGCGCCCTTTTATACTGTGGTCGCACCGGGAGTGACGTCATAGGCTGTCGCCGGCCAATATTTGGTGTTTTTGTATATATGCTTCAGACACGGGTCACGTAGATGGAGTTCCCCATAGCGACCTCTAGAGGACGCAGTTCGAAGTTCCCTTGATAGGGAAACACGGGTAGGGTCAGACACGGCAAGAAAGACAAGGCAAGACTAAGACTAAGACTAAGACTAAGACTATGACTATGACTCTGTTAAGTAGCTATCGCTAGGAGAGTGATAAATGCTAACAATACTCGGCCCTGATGCTGAGGAAGTCCATGGCTTAAATAGTGTGTGTGATTTATGAGAATCAGATGTGTGTGATGTGTGAATGGTGACAGCTGTGATCTGTGCAATGGATTGTGGGAACTGTAGTCCAGTGTGCTGTGTAGTGTAAGAGTCAATGTGGTGAACGGGTGACCTCTGGTGGTGATTGTCCGGAAGAGCATGGCCAGGATTCGTGACAAATACAAACGTCTATCTTTAAATGCTCAGTTATTTCCCTTCTCTGAGTTTCTTTGTTTCTGTGGACTGAATGTGTTTTGTAGTTTCTAGCTGAGACTAACTCTGGAGGAGAAACACAGTACAGATTAATTATAGTAATTCATTTATTATTACTTGTTTGTTACAAAGGCGATAATCGTAAAATATTATTACATACATTGAATAATAAATAAATAAAATAAATAAAGACAACAAAGTCTTTTTTTCAGTGTTTGCACTAAAGGAGGGTCCTGTACTGCTCTAGAAACAAAAACTTGTTCTTTAATTATTATTTATTAACTATTATAACTGAACATTTTAGTAAAAACTATTATGATTTAATTCTCTTTCAATTACTAACATACTTTATTCTCCATAGTTTCTTTAGTTTGATTTATTTATATTATATATTCAGTTCATTGAGTCCAGGAGATGAAAGCACAAATAAAGTTAAAATGAAACGATACATTCAGTCTGTGTTCAAAAGCTCATCAGAAACTCCTCCCTCTCACAACCTTTACCCTTCCAGGAAGTGACTAGTCTTATGATTTCTCTCTTACATATCATACTGAAAGCTGAAAAGAGTGATGTGCTTCAAAGGAGGACACGATAAATGAGGATTTTTGAGAAGTTTATCACACGAAATAGATTTTGATTGTAATTATAATTGTTATTTACTTTTCAAAGTAAAGTTCAGAAAGTGAAAGTAAATTGTAGATTGTTGCAGAAGAAGAGGAAATGGATTCAAAATCTGTGGAAGAGCTTTCTTGTCCCGTGTGCTGTGAAATCTTCAAGGATCCTGTTATTCTGTCCTGTAGTCACAGTATTTGTAAAGAGTGTCTTCAACAGTTCTGGAAGACCAAGAAAACTCAGGAGTGTCCCGTCTGCAGAAGAAGATCCTCAAAACAAGAGCCTCCACGTAATCTAGCGTTAAAAAACTTGTGTGATTCATTGAGAAAAGAGAGACATTCATCAGGATCTGAGGAGATCTGCAGTTTACACAGTGAGAAACTCAAACTCTTCTGTCTGGAGGACAAACAGCCGGCGTGTGTCGTGTGCAGAGACTCAGAGAAACATGTCAATCACACATTCAGACCCATCAGAGAAGTGCTTTCATCTCACAAGGTGAGACAAATTTCTCTTATTTCATTACGCTAAACACAGTGCTTTGCTAATAATAGCTGTGTATACAATACAAGTTTCACAGATTTCCATCTTAACTTGTAGGAAGAGCTGAATACAGCACTGACATCTTTACAAAACAAGCTCAAACATGCAGAAGAAATGAAAGCAAAGTGTGATAAGACAGTGAAACACATCAAGGTGAGGATACAGAGTAAAGAGTTGATGATGGACATTAGTGGAGTGAGTGTTAAAGCAGAGCTGACTGAAGTGAATGTGATGTGATTCAGGCTCAAGCTGAGCACACAGAGCGTCAGATTAAAGAGGAGTTTGAGAAGATTCATCAGTTTCTCAGAGATGAAGAAGAAGCTACAATCACTGCACTGAGAGAGGAAGAGGAGCAGAAGCAGCAGATGATGAAGGAGAAGCTGGAGGAGATGAACAGACACATCTCAGCTCTTTCTCACACAATCAAAGACACGGAGGAGATGATGAAAGCCAGCGACGTCTGCTTTTTGAAGGTGACGACTGAATTCAGCTTCATTGTTTCTGCACAAAACAACTTACCAATTACCTAGAGATGCTGATTAACAATGAGAAAATGAACTGTTATGATTAAGTAAAGTCTTATAAGTTATTAAAATGTTTTTCAAACTCTGTATTTTCCAGGAGTTTAGCATCACGATGGAAAGGTAAGTTGAGCTGCTGGTGTTTCTTCTCTCAGTGGATCTGAACTCAAATCCTCTGCAGTTCTGATCCTGAATGTTCTTCCAGAGTCCAGATCTCCCAGCCGGATCCACAGATGAGTTCAGGAGCTTTGATTCATGTGCCACATTACTTGAGTAACCTGCGGTTCAGAGTCTGGAAGAAGATGCAGGAGACTCTCAAACACAGTGAGTCTGCAGCAGATCTGACTTCAGTAGATACCAGTACAAAAGATTAAACCCTTACAAAAAATTGCTGCAGTTTTTTAAAAAGTTTTTATTACATGTAGAAAAATGCAGTTTTTTGGACACGAAAAAAACCTTTATTTTGCATTATTGCCGTTTTACTGCAATACATCTGAAGTACTATTGAAATACAACTGCAATAGAACCGCAGTATTACTGCAATTCAGCTGAAGTAGTACTACTGTTATACTGCAATAAAACTGTAGTAGCACTGCGATATATAATACAACTAAAGTACAATTCAATACTACCGAAGTGCAATACTAATAAAATGCTGTACAGTAACACTGAAATGCAACCAGAATATTCAGAATAACAAGTTTTATTTGCACACATCTGCAATATAATTAATTAAGGTACAAAACAACAGTGAATGTCTCAAACAGCAATGCAACAATAAATTATTTTACTTTTCTTTAAACTTAAAATAACAGGCTGAGAGTTACACTAAATGTATTTAGTGTTTATTTACAAATCATGGACTCATGCACATTTCTTCCCTCATTATTCAGACAGGTTTCATTTTTTGAAGAGCTTATCCTCATCGTTCCGCTTGGTTCTTATGACTGCCTTTATCTCAGATGTGGAAACACTATTTTGGATGTAGTCTGGAAAAACAAAAATCAGAAATTCTCAAGTTTCAGTTACACTTTTCACTACGGGCATATTTAGTATGCTTAAAATAAATCCCGAATTGTGATGTCACCAAGTGTTAGTGAAAAGTATTTATACTACTCATTTCATATACTGTTCATTTCTTATGGCATATTGGTCAGCATTTACAATGTCTTTGAACACTCTGCAGGTAAAAGAAGTTAAAGGGTTGGTTCACCCAGAAATTAAAAGTCTGTCATCAATTACTCACCCTCATGTCGTTCCAAACCCACAAGTCTTTAATTCATCTTCAGAACACAAATGAAGATCTTTGTAATGAAATCTCAGAGCTTTCTTTTCCTCCATTGATAGTCCATGCAACTATCCCTTACACAATAACATGCATTTCTGGGAAAAAGCATAGACACAATCATGTTTAAATGCTGTACAGAGTCCTCCACAATTATTTGCCCTCTTTATCGTTACATTAAAAAAAATAATAACAATAATAATAATAGAAAAAAACATATCATTTATAAATATACAAGTTATAATTTAAATATATTATTAGAATACTGTATATAGAATATATCGAGGGGTGATAACCAGAAAGGCGTAAGTGACATTTCATCAACTTTACAGGAGAGCCAAAACAAAACTTTTACCACAGTTTGATCTGAATTTGTGCACTGATTTCAATTGTTTATAATAAAAATTTTAAACTCATGGATGACAGTACTTTTACCAGCAGAAAGTGCTCATTAAGAGCTTTCATTTGATATATATATTATATATATATATATATATATATATATATATATATCCATTTCATCAAAAATGTCTCTTACGCCCTTCTGGTTCTCTCCCCTCGATATATGTTCCACAGTTATTGTCTTTCCTACTGTTCTGGAGCTTAAATGAGTAAGTTGTGTTGCTGCCTATAGAGGAGCCAGAAAGTTCTCGGATTTCATCAAAAATATCTTAATTTGTGTTTTGAAGATGAACAAAGGTCTTACGAGTTTGGAACGACGTGAGAGTGAGTAATTAATGGCAGAATTTAAATTTTTGGGTGAACTATCCCTTTAATGTTTGTGAAGTACAGTTTGACTGGAGGGTAAAACTAAGTTAATTTTCATTAGTTTGTTTGGTTTACAGGTCATTAGATCTGGCGTAATGACTGTATGTGTGTGCTACAGTAAAAGCAGCGCATTGATTTAAAATGGTGATTGAACTGATTGTAATTATCTGCATTCATTGTTTTAATGCACACCTTCCAGTCAATCAGAGAGAATCAAGATCCAGAAAAAAACTGTTGAGAGCTGATGTTAAGCGTTGAGAATAATTGCTGATATAACTAGATATTCATTACCTTTCCACTCCCTCAGCTCTCTCTCTGTTTGCATACTGAAATGGCACTAATATTGCAAATCTTTGATTTCATTTAACTCCTCAATCTCTTCATGTCTGAAGATCTCTTCCATGGCTGAGGAGCTACACTTGATTTCTCCAGCACTCCCACAGGTCTTAGTTCCTGAAATACAATAGCAGTTATTATGCATTCTAAACTATGAAGATAAGAGTTAACAAAAGATAAAATAAATAAAGTAGATTACTGCTCACCATTATTTGAGTGCTTGTTTCACCACAGCCATCATCTTCTGTTGAATTATAGAATTACAGTTCAGATATCAACAAACACAGACAGATTCACATGCATGATAAAAAATATATAATAATCACTTGAAATTAGGGGTGGGCAATATGGAAAAAATATCATATCACGTTTTGTTTTTTTTTTTGTTTTTTTGAAATATCACGATTTTATCACGATTCTTTGTCATGTTGGTTTTACTATTTTGGTTTTACAAGTTGTCTGAGCATTACAACCAAACTAGAAAGACAAAGCCTTTCAAGGTAACAAAAAACAACAAAAGACATGGCAGATATTTAGGCCAAAGTGGGCGAAGATAAAACAATTCTTTGTCATTATTTTATCTTTCTTATTAAAAAATAAGAACAAAGATACACATTACAAATACACATAATATACAAATAAAACACTATATAGACTGATTCCTAAAGCAACTGTATTAAAGTTTTTCAGTCAAGAATAGTGAGTGATTTTTTTCTTTGCGTTTTGTTGTTTTGTTAACGTTAAATGAATAGTTCCCCCAAAAATAAATATTCTGTCATCTGTCTGTCAATTCTGTCATAAGTTTTTATTTTTATACCATCATTTATACATAAACCTGAATGAGTTTCTTTCTTCTGCTGAACATAAATGCTATTTTGAAGAATGAGGGTAACCAATCAGTTGCTGGTCCTCAGTGACTTCCACAGGATTTTTCTTTCATTCAAAGTCAATGTAGACCAGCAATTGTTTGGTTACCCTCATTCTTTAAAATATCTTACTTTGGGTTCAGCACAAGAAATTAATAGAGGTTTGGGACAACATGTGAGTGAGTAAATAATGACAGAAATTAAATTTTAGGGTGAACTATCCCTTTAATGACAGTCGACAGCATGTTTAGTGTCCTGTCTCTTTAAGAGCTGCACGCATCTAATATTCAGGCACGCATCTGTTTCTCTCTTAACTATTTACTTTCATTTTAGAGATAACCAACTCAGTCTGTATCTAAACCTTGTGTGTTTGGACAGTATTAGCGCAAAAGATAAGTTAGTTGAGTAATCAGGCGCTGTTAGACAGGTTTTAGTGCGCGCTTCGGGTGTAAGAGCACGTCAGACCAGCGCGCGAATTAAACATTTAACCAGCAAGGCTTGTGTGCAAATAATGTACTTTTTTCGCTTCAAAAGCAGATCGTGGAAACATTGTTATCATCCACAATCAAAAATCATCATATCGCACAACTCTACTTGAAATTCTATGGAGTTGAAGTGAATCTGAACTGTATTTCATCAGATCATACAGCAAACTCATAATGACTACAAAACACAGTATATTCCTCATGGTTTATGTATTAGGTTTACTTTTCTAATATAACATCATATTTTATCCTCTAATCTGATTTTATTCTCTTTGCAGCTCCATTGACTCTAGATCCAAACACAGCACATCCTCGCCTCACACTCTCTGCTGATCTGACCAGTGTGTCGTTCAGTGATGTTGGTCAAAATCTTCCTGATAATCCAGAGAGGTTTGACTGGTATCCATGTGTTCTGGGTTCTGAGGGCTTTAACTCAGGAGCACACTGCTGGGATGTGGAGGTTGGAGACAATACAGACTGGATTGCTGGAATAACCACAGCATCAAACCAAAGGAAGGAAGAGGTTTTCTTTAACACTGATGTCTGGCGTGTGCGGTACATGGAGAGCGAATACTACTCAAAATCCCCAGATCGACCCTTGACTCTCTTGGCAGTTAAAGAGAAGCTGCAGCGTGTGAGAGTTCAGCTGGACTGTGACGGAGGAAAGGTGTCCTTCTCTGATCCTCTAACTAACATCTGTCTGTGTTCATTCACAACAACCTTCACAGAGACGGTCTTCCCTTTCTTATATAATCGCTGCACAGCTTCCCCTCTGAGGATCTTACCAGTTAAACTGATTGTAACAACAGAAAATCACAGTTAAATCTCATTCTGCTTTTAGATCAGTTAAAGTACAAGAATTTGTTGTTTTCATTGTTTTGCAATTTACTTTGATAATTACTGTATGTTCTGATCATCACATCCTTTCTTTTTCCCTCAGATGTAATCTATCTAGGTGGATGAATATAAATATTTAGGATTTTATATCTAAAAATGACCTCAAGCTTGTTAGCTAGACAGTTAGCATCAGCTAACAATATTGACTTATTTTCATAGATCAACCTTTACAGCAGATTTAGTTCACAAACAACTGAATATGATTTGACCTAAATATGATTTTCAGTTTCAATAATTAATCCTAAAATTCGACATTAGTAACTTAGATGAGTTCAGTTGACTGGAGACTCGCTCTAAACGGTTCATTTGAATCAGTGAGTCGAGTCGAGAACATCTGCAATCGGATCATTTCAGTTCCTGAATGAATCTTTTGGTGCGATTTGTGAACCGATTTAACACATTCATTGAAAAGAATCAGCCTGCGTCCCAATGTGCTGATATCCATCCTAAATTCTATGTGACATTAGTCATTTTCAATACTATTTAGGGCAGATAGGGTGGATAGTATGCACATTGGGAGGCAGGGCTAGTTTGTTCGTGAATCAGACACCGCTTCTGCGTCTCGGAGCACGTGATTTACTATAAGATATATTTGATGGTGATTTACTATAAGATATATTTGATCTTGATTTATTATAAGATATATTTGATCTTGATTTATTATAAGATATATTTGATCTTGATTTATTATAAGATATATTTGATGGTGATTTATTATAAGATATATTTGATGGTGATTTATTATAAGATATATTTGATCGTGATTTATTATAAGATATATTTGATGGTGATTTATTATAAGATATATTTGATGGTGATTTATTATAAGATATATTTGATGGTGATTTATTATAAGATATATTTGATGGTGATTTATTATAAGATATATTTGATGGTGATTTATTATAAGATATATTTGATCTTGATTTATTATAAGATATATTTGATGGTGATTTATTATAAGATATATTTGATGGTGATTTATTATAAGATATATTTGATGGTGATTTATTATAAGATATATTTGATGGTGATTTATTATAAGATATATTTGATGGTGATTTATTATAAGATATATTTGATGGTGATTTATTATAAGATATATTTGATGGTGATTTATTATAAGATATATTTGATGGTGATTTATTATAAGATATATTTGATCGTGATTTATTATAAGGAGTAACAAAGTGTTTTATTAAATGTAGTGAAGTAAAAGTAAAAGTTAGTCAGAATAAAACTACTCCACTAAAGTACAGATAAAGCTACTTCGTTACTGTCCACCACTGACTCAAACTGTTCTTCAAGCTACTTTAATACATTCTTCACATTTATTATGGATTTCTTATTGTTTTTATCGAAAAGAATTTAATAAGAGTTTTATAATAATATAGCATATCAACATGATGATGATCGTGAATTTGTAAGTAAATGTAATTAACATCTAAATAAATTCACAAGAGCAAGTATATTGTTTGCACGTTTATTTACATTAAAGGCAGAATAACTGAAATAATAAGAGCACAAGTATAGATCAGGAACGTATTTAAGTCTCTCTAAATATGTAGTAATTGCAATGTCTTCTGGTCCATATCCTTTCCTCAGGAAGGTGTGCTAGACACTGATTAATGTAACATAAAAATACTATACATATTTATATATTTTGCTATTGTATTGTGGAGTGACACGTTCCTAAACTGTTCTATGCTCCTCTGATTGTATAATGGTAAATATTACAATATCATAGCACAACAACAGTGATCAGCAATAATGATACGCCTAATACTCACAATACAAATAATAAGGTCATATAGATCATAACACAGTCTCGGAGGTAAGAAGTGGATTATCCTTCACCTGAAAGGTTTCTTTTCATCCTGAAATGTGAGGCAAATGTTGGATCACAATAATTAGGAACCACAGTTTCCACAAATCCCTTCACTCGATTGGGACGTTCTCTTTTATTCTGGACGGCAAGGGCAGTGACTGTAGCATCGAGCGTATTTTGCAGTATTAAACACGTATTTATACTGATTTTATCAGGCTCTGAAAATTCTTCTAAAAGAACACAGAGGCCTTCTCAGCTCCTGTAGCTGCAACACTTGCTTCATCAGAAAAGGTTCAGCGCATCACCGTTTCCGTTTAATACGTTTTGCACCATTTTTTCGGGGCTGAACACAGCCCTGTTGTTGACTGGATTTTGATTGATTTTTAGATTTGATTGATGTTACACTCAAATATGAAAGTGATCTTGCAGTTGATGGTGGAGGATGGGGTTTAATTATGGTGACGGCAAGACAACATACTGTTATGCTATTTAAACTTCTTTTTATTATATTTTCTTCTCAGAGTTAATTTACTAACTGCTACTCCTCCCGGGGCTTTAAAGCCACACGCCCCAAATTCGGCAGAGACCTGGGCCCTGATTGCGAGAAGTGTACTATATCTTTTCAGACTGATCAGACTTACAGTTTTTAATTTCCCATAGACTTCCATTGTCTGAGAAAAACTGCGCCCATATAGGAGCAGCTCCCCTCAACTCGACCAGTTTCACTTTTACATCGGTTAAAAATACAAATAAATACATCAGTTTCATTCACACTGACAAGCTAATCATATTCCGTCGATCAGATCGAAAGATTTTGTTCATACAGCTGTCACACATTATAGGAAAAACAGCTTCACGTTGCGTTTTTATTCTTAACTTCACGAAACTTGCATAGATTATTTCTCATCCAGAAATGAAGGCCATAATGCTAATATTGTCCACACGAGGGAGCCACAGGATAGCAAATACTTCAAGATCTCTTCAAAGACTTTGAAAATGTTTCATTTATGTTTCATTTAAGTGACTAACTAAAACAAATGCATATAAATTCATTACATTTTCATGAACTTTAATAATGCTTAAATATGGTAAATATGCAAAAACTGTAATCTCCTACATACCATTACTTTATCTTATTTTAATGGTATTGACAGTATATTTCTGAAGTTGTCACACATAACTTAATGTACGTCCAACTGAAGAAGGGACACTATATTAGTTATCTATTTTCATATTGTGCATATAATAGTACTCTTATAAGTAGGGATGGGCGATATCTTATCGTTTGCGATATACCGTTGAAAATTCTCCTCACGATAAAAATTTGTCTCCTCACGATAATAACGATAAGTCTAGTTGATGACGTAGTTTTGTGCGCGCCCGATTCACTGTTCACGTGCGGAGTGAAAACAAGCATGGCGGAAGGCGGATGTGAGGCTGACAGTGCGTTCACACCGGACGCGACTTGCGCGAATAAATCGCGCTATTCGCGCGTAGTTGGACGCGTGAACATTTTGGGTTTACTCTCTTCATTCGCGCGTGAAATTCACTGCACAACAGACGCGAATTCGCGTCATGGGCGGGGCTTCTGCCAGGCGCACATCATGTATGACTGCCACAGAGAGCATATGTATAGAATTTCGCTCTAAACGCTCAATTCGCGCTGCGTCATTCGCACGAATAGCGCGGCAGGATGTCTATTCGCGTCTTTGCATTGACTTAACATGTAAATCACTCGCGCTTAACACTTCATTCGCGTCTGGTGTGAACGCACCATGAGGAGGAGCTTGTTGTTACGCGAGGAGCTACCTCCACAATTTGCAACTGGTTTGGTTACAGAAAATCAGATGAGGAGCAAACTACCGTAAATGCAAAGTGTACAGAAAAATGGTGGTTACAAAGAGTGGAAACACGTCCAATTTGAATTTGACATAAAAGATGCCATACTTTTAATAAAGTTAGAAAAATGCCATTACAAAAGGTAAAAACAAAATTCCCTGTAAATCACTTTAAGGAATCAAATATCACCTCGTAATGGGAAGGTTCATTTTTGATCAGAATTGTTGATTATTGATTTGAAGGTGCTGCTAAATTTTTGACCGTGCTCCTAAATATTTTAAATTAGAAGCACAAGCGCTCCTAAAAAGAAAAGCGTAGAGCCCTGAGAAATATTTCTCATGTATGTGACGAGCCCCAATTTTAAGTTTTCTTTTTTTAATTATTATTATTTTAAGTTGTTTCATTATCAGGAAAAAATGCAAGTGATCCGCGCGAGCACCTCACTGTCATGCATGCGCATTCTTTTCCGCACAAACACTTGCATCTGAATAATAGTCTAGACTCTAGAGCATAGCCTCATAAACTTGTTTTAATAAATCGCTTATGCATTAAATAAAGATACAAAACAGGTTGTTAAATATGCTGAATATATTGTTCAAATATTTATAAAATGTGAAACTGTAGCTAATCTTATTCGCAGTCTAGCGTTTTGCATCTGCATAACATAGTGAATTACTTGTAACCTGCAATGATACAAAATAAAACCAAACAAGATTTGTAATGAAGAAAAAAATATGTAGACAAATAAGAATGATGTAGCCCACATCTCTTGAGCGTCTCACACAGCATGCGCGTGAACACGCAAAATCTTGCTCTCTGCATGAATGCAACGCAGATGGCGACATAAGTTTGTTTGAAACACAAAAAGTTTAGATAAGATAATAATAACAATGAACATTATATGACATTTAAAATAGTTTTGGCGATTTTTCCTTCAGTCCGCCTGTGCATTTCTGACCCAAACAGCAAAGCAGTCTAAATCTCCGCGATGTTCTCGTTAAATATGCCATTTCTGAGATATTACAATGAATTCATTTCTAAAATGTTATGATATGGAAAGCCTGAAAAAGATCACAGCAGTATAGCCATACACAGGCTTTCAGTCATCAGCAACGTGGTAAACTTGTGCCAGTAGCCTATGCATATGATTTAATATGAAACGTCCGTAACGCATTATTATGGTTGATAAGAGCAATTAATGGAGATGAGCTGTTGATCATAATTAGCATGGCCATAAGTTGGCTGTGTACAGAACGTTTCAAGTTAATTGCATTAATAATACTATATGAAGTAAACTTAATCTTTAAAACTTAATCATATATATATATATATTATCGTCATTTGTATCGTTATCGTAATAAATACCTGAAATTATCGTGATAAATTTTTTAGGCCATATCGCCCATCCCTACTTATAAGGACTCACAATATACTTGAAAAGAGACATGTCCATTGTGTAATTACATCATCTCCACAAACCATTGTGCTCGGACCCCAATGATGGCCTTGAGTTAAACCGCATTGTTTCAGTTTCCTTCTGTGATGTTGCCCACAACGCTTTGGTGACAGGACTTTGAAATAACAAACAGGAAAACAATAAGTGGCATTACTTATTTCGCTTCCAGCTAGCCAGCTCTGTCCAAGGTGTTGTCATAGCTTAGTAGGCTTTTTATTAGAATAGAAAATAGCAAGAGTCCATAGAAAATACCGTGGTACGTTTTTTGCAGCGGGGCAAAACAAAAATCTGTTTTTTTTCATCAGTCACATTTAAATTAATTCTACACGAGGATATAGATTATATTGAAATTAATGAAAAATTACAGTAACACTTTATTTTAAGCACCAATTCTCACTATTTAGTTGTTTATTATCATGCATATTACTAGCAGGGCTGTTTATTAGTAGTTATAAAGCACATGTTAATGTCTTATTCTGCATGACCATATTTTAGATCCTTAATCCTACCTCATTCCTGAATTTAACAACTACCTTACTAACTATTCATAAGCAGCAAATTAGGAGTTTATTGAAGCAAAAGTTGTAGCTAATAGTTAGTTAATAGTGAGAATTAGACCTTATAATAAAGTGTGACCTATAAAATTACATTAGTTAATTGGTTGTGAAAAATATCAACACAGGAACAGAAACTGTGCTCAAACTCTCTGTAAAGTTGCTTGATAGGAATGAACAGTATAATCTAATAAAGTATATTTGAGTATTAACAGTGTTGTTGTCTAACCCATGATTTAACACAAATATAAATTCAGTGCTACAGTAAATATGAGTATTGATCAGGGGCAGAGGCGGACAAAGTAAATCCATTAATTGAGTGAAAGTACAGATACTGCTGGCCAAATACTACTCCATTACAAGTGAAAGTACAGATACTGCTGGCCAAATACTACTCCATTACAAGTGAAAGTACAGATACTGCTGGCCAAATACTACTCCATTACAAGTGAAAGTACAGATACTGCTGGCCAAATACTACTCCATTACAAGTGAAAGTACAAATACTGCTGGCCAAATACTACTCCATTACAAGTGAAAGTACATATACTGCTGGCCAAATACTACTCCATTACAAGTGAAAGTACAGATACTGCTGGCCAAATACTAAATATGAGTATTGATCAGGGGCAGAGGCGGACAAAGTAACTCCATTAATTGAGTGAAAGTACAGATACTGCTGGCCAAATACTACTCCATTACAAGTAAAAGTACAGATACTGCTGGCCAAATACTACTCCATTACAAGTGAAAGTACAGATACTGCTGGCCAAATACTACTCCATTACAAGAGAAAGTACAGATACTGCTGGCCAAATACTACTCCATTACAAGAGAAAGTACAAATACTGCTGGCCAAATACTACTCCATTACAAGTGAAAGTACAGATACTGCTGGCCAAATACTACTCCATTACAAGTGAAAGTACAGATACTGCTGGCCAAATACTACTCCATTACAAGTGAAAGTACAGATACTGCTGGCCAAATACTACTCCATTACAAGTGAAAGTACAAATACTGCTGGCCAAATACTACTCCATTACAAGTGAAAGTACAAATACTGCTGGCCAAATACTACTCCATTACAAGTGAAAGTACATATACTGCTGGCCAAATACTACTCCATTACAAGTGAAAGTACAGATACTGCTGGCCAAATACTACTCCATTACAAGTGAAAGTACAAATACTGCTGGCCAAATACTACTCCATTACAAGTGAAAGTACATATACTGCTGGCCAAATACTACTCCATTACAAGTGAAAGTACAAATACTGCTGGCCAAATACTACTCCATTACAAGTGAAAGTACAGATACTGCTGGCCAAATACTACTCCATTACAAGAGAAAGTACAAATACTGCTGGCCAAATACTACTCCATTACAAGTGAAAGTACAGATACTGCTGGCCAAATACTACTCCATTACAAGTGAAAGTACATATACTGCTGGCCAAATACTACTCCATTACAAGTGAAAGTACAGATACTGCTGGCCAAATACTACTCCATTACAAGTGAAAGTACATATACTGCTGGCCAAATACTACTCCATTACAAGTGAAAGTACATATACTGCTGGCCAAATACTACTCCATTACAAGAGAAAGTACAGATACTGCTGGCCAAATACTACTCCATTACAAGTGAAAGTACAAATACTGCTGGCCAAATACTACTCCATTACAAGTGAAAGTACAGATACTGCTGGCCAAATACTACTCCATTACAAGTGAAAGTACAGATACTGCTGGCCAAATACTACTCCATTACAAGTGAAAGTACAAATACTGCTGGCCAAATACTACTCCATTACAAGTGAAAGTACATATACTGCTGGCCAAATACTACTCCATTACAAGTGAAAGTACAGATACTGCTGGCCAAATACTAAATATGAGTATTGATCAGGGGCAGAGGCGGACAAAGTAACTCCATTAATTGAGTGAAAGTACAGATACTGCTGGCCAAATACTACTCCATTACAAGTAAAAGTACAGATACTGCTGGCCAAATACTACTCCATTACAAGTGAAAGTACAGATACTGCTGGCCAAATACTACTCCATTACAAGAGAAAGTACAGATACTGCTGGCCAAATACTACTCCATTACAAGAGAAAGTACAAATACTGCTGGCCAAATACTACTCCATTACAAGTGAAAGTACAGATACTGCTGGCCAAATACTACTCCATTACAAGTGAAAGTACATATACTGCTGGCCAAATACTACTCCATTACAAGTGAAAGTACATATACTGCTGGCCAAATACTACTCCATTACAAGTGAAAGTACATATACTGCTGGCCAAATACTACTCCATTACAAGAGAAAGTACAGATACTGCTGGCCAAATACTACTCCATTACAAGTGAAAGTACAAATACTGCTGGCCAAATACTACTCCATTACAAGTGAAAGTACAAATACTGCTGGCCAAATACTACTCCATTACAAGTGAAAGTACAAATACTGCTGGCCAAATACTACTCCATTACAAGTGAAAGTACAAATACTGCTGGCCAAATACTACTCCATTACAAGTGAAAGTACATATACTGCTGGCCAAATACTACTCCATTACAAGAGAAAGTACAGATACTGCTGGCCAAATACTACTCCATTACAAGTGAAAGTACATATACTGCTGGCCAAATACTACTCCATTACAAGTGAAAGTACATATACTGCTGGCCAAATACTACTCCATTACAAGTGAAAGTTGAAAAGACAGATTTTTCTTTTTTTATGTCAATGCACTGTTATATTATAATACAGTATATAATAATACTGTTATATAATTGTTGTATGTAATACTTGCAATACCGCTGAAGCAACTTACACTACATTACACCGAATGAATACACTGACTATCTTGTAGTATCTTTGGAATAAAGAGCTTTTAGAATGTTAAAAACCTATGGGAAAAAAATAATAAAACAAACAAAAATAAAATATAGCTGCGAGCAGCGATGACGGGCCCAAGCCGCCAATGCATACGCCACCCCGGTGGCATCGATAAAACGGTGCCCAGCGAGCACAAGCATCACAGTAACCCTCTGGCAGTTTGGTTTTAAGGGATACGGCAATTAAAGGGTTAATCCAAACCATCAACTCTGTGAAACACACACACAGAACAACATATAAAACTTTAAATTCTGTGAAAATATATTTTTCATTGGTAGTTGATGTTAGTTAATGCATTTACTAATGCTAACAAATGAGAAATTATTATAGTTACCAAAGGTTTTAATGATTTATAAGCATTTTTTAATGATTTATTTTTCCATTAACTAAAATGAATAATTTTTTCTAACACAAATGAATAAAGTAAAAAATATATTGTTAATATTTAATGTTATTTGTGAATTAACCAGTTAAAAACAACATTATTTAACTGTTGTTAATTTACATCATTAATAAATATATACCATTTAATGTTGAAATCAATGTTTTAATGTTTAAAATCAATTCCAAAATGTGTTAATATATAAAATTTTAAAGTTTTATCTTTTGAACATGACTATTTTTCTAATATTAAAAATATTTTGTTCATTGTTAGTTCATTGTAAGTTCATACTATCAATGAAGAATTAACATGCTTTAAAAAATATATTTTTCATTGTTAGTTCATGTTAATTAATGCATTCCCTACTGTTAACAAATGAGACTCAATTATAAAGTGTTATCAAAACCTTTAATGCTTTATAAGCATTTTTTAAGGATTTTATTGAGAAGTTTAAACAGACTCTCTCTCTCTCTCTCTCTCTCTCTCCACCCCCCTCCCCCCTCCCCCTCCACACTCACTGAACTCACAGTCAGTCACCCACCCAGTCACCCACCGCACACATTAGAAGCACAGTGACAGGAGATCTCTGATAAGTTTTAAAATTTTCTTCTCGCCATAGTGTACTGTAAATTCATGGAATTAATCACATATCCTCAGACTGTCTTGTTCTGTGTTTGGTGTGAATTTGTGGTTTCTGCTTGGAGGTGTATGAATTTGTTTACAGCCCGTTTTGAAAAAAAAAACACATAAAAAAAAAAGCCGACTTCCTGTTGGTCGTAGCTAATGTCTGTAAATTAGAAAGTTGTCCGGCTTAATGTGAACAATTTATGTACCAAGTTTGGTGTCTGTAGCTATCATTATATATATATAATCATTCATAATTATATTCCATTTAATGTTGATCAATATTAATTCCAAAATGTGTTAATATATTATTAAATTTTAAAGTTTCTCTTTTGAACATGACTATTTTTCTAACATTAAAAATATTTTGTTCATTGTTAGTTCATTGTAAGTTCATACTATCAATGAAGAATTAACATGCTGTAAAAAATTATATTTTTCATTGTTAGTTCATGTTAATTAATGCATTCCCTACTGTTAACAAATGAGACTTAATTATAAAGTGTTATGAAAACCTTTAATGCTTTATAAGCATTTTTTAAAGATTTAAAAAAAACAGACCCTCTCTCTCTTTCTCTCTCTCACCCAGCTCCTCAATCCACACAGTCACTCACACCCCACCCCACCCCCACCCCTCACTCAGCTGCAGGCTGACAGGGAACTCTCACTCATAGAAGCATTGTAACAACTGTCTGATAGTTTTTAAATTTTCTCCTCTGCATAGTGTATTGTAAATTCATGAAATTAATCACATATCCTCAGACTGTATTGTTCTGTGTATGTAATTTTTTATGAAGTGTTTGGAAGCTGCTCTTAAAAGAAAAAAAAAAAAAAAAATCTCTTTTTTACTGTAACTTTAATAAATTGCCATTAAATCATCGTTCAAGATATCCTAAATCCGTCCGCAATTTAGCATCTTCAGTATTTTGGCATCATGAGAAAAAATGTTTGGTGTGATTTCCTTGTTTCTGTTTGGAGGAGTATGAATTTGTTTACAGCCTGTTTAAAAAAAAAACCCACATTAAAATAAATATAGCCGACGTCCTGTTGGTCGTAGCTAATGACTGTAAATTAGAAAGTTGTCCGGCTTAATAAGAACAATTTATGTACCGAGTTTGGTGTCTGTAGCTAAAACTAACCCCCCCATTTTTGACAAAAGGTGGCGCTATAGAGTGTCTCTTCCACGCCCGTTTATGAGCTTTTTCCAGTGTCTAACTATCATTAATACTGATATGTGTGTTGAGTTTCATGACATTCTAAACATGTTATCTGCCTCAAAATCACCAGAAACGAATTTTCAACTTTGACACGTTGCCATGGTAACATAATTTTAGATATCAATATTCCCTTCACAGTTTTACATCGGCCGTGTTTTGACATTATTCTGGTGAAGTTTGAAGCAAATCGAGTAAAAATAAGATGCTGAATTCAAAGCATTTTGAAAACGACACACTTCCTGCAGCCAGTTGGTGGCGCTATAACTTTCAGTCATAATAGTCACATCTATCCGATCGGCATCACACAACGAACAAATCAATGAAGTTTGATCTACATCATACAATGTATGTGGACGTTATTAGGCATTTCCTGTGTCTCATTTTTCGCCATAACTTCATCGCCTCGCCACGGGCAAACCGTTCGACATATCAAAAATATCTTCGCAATTTAGCGTCCCCAATGTCTTGAGATCATGTTCACCGAGTTTGGTGGCAATCGTATGGAAATCCTCAGAGGAGTATATCAAATTCCAGAGCATGCGCTTTTTAAACAGCCCTGAATAGCCGACTTCCTGTTGGGCGGAGCCTAAAACATGCTGCGTGAAAGTTGTTCAGCTCAATGAGTTCTATATGTGTACCGAGTTTCATATGAATACGTGCAAGTATGTGTGAGCTATACATCAAGCTTTCTGACAATTTTGCAGGGGGCGCCGTAGAGCCCCTGTGCCACGCCCGGGTCCCAGCCTCAGCGGCGTCCTAATGGCCGCAGGTTCCAATGTGTGTGCCAATTTTCAAGAGTTTTCGGGCACGTTAAGGCCCCCAAAAGTACCCGGATAGTCGAAATAAAAAATAATAAAAAAAAAAAAAAAAAAAAAAAAAAAAAAAAAAATATATATAGCTGCGAGCAGCGATGACGGGCCCAAGCCGTCAGCATACGCCACCCCGGTGGCATCGATAAAACGGTGCCCAGCGAGCACACGCATCACAGTAACCCTCTGGCAGTTTGGTTTTAAGGGATACGGCAATTAAAGGGTTAATCCAAACCATCAACTCTGTGAAACACACACACACAGAACAACATATAAAACTTTAAATTCTGTGAAAATATATTTTTCATTGGTAGTTCATGTTAGTTAATGCATTTACTAATGCTAACAAATGAGAAATTATTATAGTTACCAAAGGTTTTAATGATTTATAAGCATTTTTTAATGATTGATTTTTCCATTAACTAACATTAATAATTTTTTCTAACACAAATGAATAAAGTAAAAAATATATTGTTAATATTTAATGTTATTTGTGAATTAACCAATGTTAAAAAACAACATTATTTAACTGTTGTTAATTTACATCATTAATAAATATATACCATTTAATGTTTATCAAAATCAATTCCAAAATGTGTTAATATATTATTACATTTTAATGTTTTATCTTTTGAACATGACTATTTTTCTAATATTACAAATATTTTGTTCATTGTTAGTTCATTGTAAGTTCATTGTAAGTTCATACTATCAATGAAGAATTAACATGCTGTAAAAAATATATTTTTCATTGTTAGTTCATGTTAATTAATGCATTCCCTACGGTTAACAATTGAGACTTAATTATAAAGTGTTATCAAAACCTTTAATGCTTTATAAGCATTTTTTAAGGATTTTATTGAGAAGTTTAAACAGACCCTCTCTCTCTCTCTCTCTCTCTCTCTCTCTCTCTCTCTCCCCCTCCACACTCACTGAACTCACACAGTCAGTCACCCACCGCACACATTAGAAGCACAGAGACAGGAGATCTCTGATAGTTTTTAAATTTTCTCCTCTGCATAGTGTATTGTAAATTCATGAAATTAATCACATATCTCAGACTGTCTTGTTCTGTGTATGTAATTTTTTATGAAGTGTTTGGAAGCTGCTCTTAAAAGATAAAAAAAAAAAGTTTTCTCTTTTTTACTGTAACTTTAATAAGTTGCCATTAAAACACCGTTCAAGATATCCTAAATCCGTCCGCAATTTAGCATCTTCAGTATTTTGGCATCATGAGAAAAAATGTTTGGTGTGATTTCTGTGTTTCTGCTTGAAGGAGTATTAATTTGTTTACAGCCTGTTTAAAAAAAAAACCCACATTAAAATAAATATAGCCGACTTCCTGTTGGTCGTAGCTAATGACTGTAAATTAGAAAGTTGTCCGGCTTAGAACAATTTATGTACCGAGTTTGGTGTCTGTAGCTATCATTATATATATATATATAAACATTAATAATTATATACCATTTAATGTTGATCAATATTAATTCCAAAATGTGTTTATATATTATTACATTTTAAAGTTTATCTTTTGAACATGACTATTTTTCTAACATTAAAAAGATTAATAAATGCTTTAAAAAAAATTGTTCTTTGTTAGTTCATACTATCATGGAAGAATTAACATGCTGTAAAAATATATTTTTCATTGTTAGTTCACGTTAATTAATGCATTTCCTAATGTTAAGAAATGAGACCTTATTATAAAGTGTTATCAAAATCTTTAATGATTTATAAGCATTTTTTAAAGATTTTAAAAAACAGACCCTCTCTCTCTCTTTCTCTCTCTCACCCACTGCCTCAATCCACACAGTCACTCACACAGTCACTCACACCCCACCCCACCCCCACCCCTCACTCAGATGCAGGCTGACAGGGATCTCTCACTCAGAAGCAGTATATCAACTCTCTGATAGTTTTAAAATTTTCTCCTCTGCATAGTGTATTGTAAATTCATGAAATTAATCACATATCCTCAGACTGTATTGTTCTGTGTATGTAATTTTTTATGAAGTGTTTGGAAGCTGCTCTTAAAAGAAAAAAAAAAAAAAAAAATCTCTTTTTTACTGTAACTTTAATAAATTGCCATTAAATCATCGTTCAAGATATCCTAAATCCGTCCGCAATTTAGCATCTTCAGTATTTTGGCATCATGATAAAAAATGTTTGGTGTGATTTCCGTGTTTTTGCTTGGAGGAGTATTAATTTGTTTACAGCCCGTTTTAAAAAAAAACCCACATTAAAATAAATATAGCCGACTTCCTGTTGGTCGTAGCTAATGACTGTAAATTAGAAAGTTGTCCGGATTAATAAGAACAATTTATGTACCGAGTTTGGTGTCTGTAGCTAAAACTAACCCCCCCATTTTTGACAAAAGGTGGCGCTATAGAGTGCCTCTTCCACGCCCGTTTATGAGCTTTTTCCAGTGTCTAACTATCATTAATACTGATATGTGTGTTGAGTTTCATGACATTCTAAACATGTTATCTGCCTCAAAATCACCAGAAACGAATTTTCAACTTTGACACGTTGCCATGGTAACATAATTTTAGATATCAATATTCCCTTCACAGTTTTACATCGGCCGTGTTTTGACATTATTCTGGTGAAGTTTGAAGCAAATCGAGTAAAAATAAGATGCTGAATTCAAAGCATTTTGAAAACGACACACTTCCTGCAGCCAGTTGGTGGCGCTATAACTTTCAGTCATAATAGTCACATCTATCCGATCGGCATCACACAACGAACAAATCAATGAAGTTTGATCTACATCATACAATGTATGTGGACGTTATTAGGCATTTCCTGGGTCTCATTTTTCGCCATAACTTCATCGCCTCGCCACGGGCAAACCGTTCGACATATCAAAAATATCTTCGCAATTTAGCGTCCCCAATGTCTTGAGATCATGTTCACCGAGTTTGGTGGCAATCGTATGGAAATCCTCAGAGGAGTATATCAAATTCCAGAGCATGCGCTTTTTAAACAGCCCTGAATAGCCGACTTCCTGTTGGGCGGAGCCTAAGACATGCTGCGTGAAAGTTGTTCAGCTCAATGAGTTCTATATGTGTACCGAGTTTCATATGAATACGTGCAAGTATGTGTGAGCTATACATCAAGCTTTCTGACAATTTTGCAGGGGGCGCCGTAGAGCCCCTGTGCCACGCCCGGGTCCCAGCCTCAGCGGCGTCCTAATGGCCGCAGGTTCCAATGTGTGTGCCAATTTTCAAGAGTTTTCGGGCACGTTAAGGCCCCCAAAAGTACCCGGATAGTCGAAATAAAAAAAAAAAAAAAAAAAAAAAAAAAAAAAAAATATAGCTGCAAGCAGCGATGACGGGCCCAAGCCGTCAGCATACGCCACCCCGGTGGCATCGATAAAACGGTGCCCAGCGAGCACACGCATCACAGTAACCCTCTGGCAGTTTGGTTTTAAGGGATACGGCAATTAAAGGGTTAATCCAAACCATCAACTCTGTGAAACACACACACACACAGAACAACATATAAAACTTTAAATTCTGTGAAAATATATTTTTCATTGGTAGTTCATGTTAGTTAATGCATTTACAAATGCTAACAAATGAGAAATTATTATAGTTACCAAAGGTTTTAATGATTTATAAGCATTTTTTAATGATTTATTTTTCCATTAACTAACATTAATAATTTTTTCTAACACAAATGAATAAAGTAAAAAATATATTGTTAATATTTAATGTTATTTGTGAATTAACCAATGTTAAAAAACAACATTATTTAACTGTTGTTAATTTACATCATTAATAAATATATACCATTTAATGTTGATCAAAATCAATTCCAAAATGTGTTAATATATTATTACATTTTAATGTTTTATCTTTTGAACATGACTATTTTTCTAATATTACAAATATTTTGTTCATTGTTAGTTCATTGTAAGTTCATACTATCAATGAAGAATTAACATGCTGTAAAAAATATATTTTTCATTGTTAGTTCATGTTAATTAATGCCTTCCCTACTGTTAACAAATGAGACTTAATTATAAAGTGTTATCAAAACCTTTAATGCTTTATAAGCATTTTTTAAGGATTTTATTGAGATGTTTAAACAGACCCCCTCTCTCTCTCTCTCCCCCTCCACACTCACTGAACTCACACAGTCAGTCACTCACCCAGTCACCTACCGCACACATTAGAAGCACAGAGACAGGAGATCTCTGATAGTTTTAAAATGTTCTCCTCCGCATAGTGTATTGTAAATTCATGAATTAATCACATATCCTCAGACTGTCTTGTTCTGTGTATGTAATTTTTTATGAAGTGTTTGGAAGCTGCTCTTAAAAGAAAAAAAAAAAAAAAGTTTTCTCTTTTTTACTGTAACTTTAATAAATTGCCATTAAAACGCAGTTCAAGATATCCTAAATCTGTCTGCAATTAGCATCTTCAGTATTTTGGCATCGTGAGAAAAAATATTTGGTGTGATTTCCGTGTTTCTGATTGGAGGAGTATGAATTTGTTTACAGCGCGTTTAAAAAAAAAAAAAACCCACATTAAAATAAATATAGCCGACTTCCTGTTGGTCGTAGCTAATGACTGTAAATTAGAAAGTTGTCCGGATTAATAAGAACAATTTATGTACCGAGTTTGGTGTCTGTAGCTATCATTATATATATATATATATATAAAATCATTAATAATTATATACCATTTAATATTGATCAATATTAATTCCAAAATGTGTTAATATATTATTAAATTTTAAAGTTTATCTTTTGAACATGACTATTTTTCTAACATTAAAAAGATTAATAAATGCTTTAAAAAAAATTGTTCTTTGTTAGTTCATACTATCATGGAAGAATTAACATGCTGTAAAAATATATTTTTCATTGTTAGTTCAGTTAATTAATGCATTTCCTAATGTTAAGAAATGAGACCTTATTATAAAGTGTTATAAAAATCTTTAATGATTTATAAGCATTTTTTTAAGATTTTAAAAAACAGACCCTCTCTCTCTCTTTCTCTCTCTCACCCACTGCCTCAATCCACACAGTCACTGACAGCCCACCCCACCCCCACCCCTCAATCAGAGGCAGACTGGCAGGAGCTCTCACTCAGCAGTTTAATAACTCTCTGATAGTTTTTTAATTTTCTGCTCTCCATAGTGTATTGTAAATTCATGAAATTAATCACATATCCTCAGACTGTATTGTTATGTGCATGTAATTTTTTATGAAGTGTTTGGAAGCTGCTCTTAAAAGATAAAAAAAAAAAAAAAATCTATTTTTTACAGTAACTTTAATAAATTGCCATTAAATCATCGTTCAAGATATCCTAAATCCGTCCGCAATTTAGCATCTTCAGTATTTTGGCATCATGAGAAAAAATGTTTGGTGTGATTTACGTGTTTCTGTTTGGAGGAGTATGAATTTGTTTACAGCCTGTTTTAAAAAAAAACCCACTTTAAAATAAATATAGCCGACTTCCTGTTGGTCGTAGCTAATGACTGTAAATTAGAAAGTTGTCCGGATTAATAAGAACAATTTATGTACCGAGTTTGGTGTCTGTAGCTAAAACTAACCCCCCCATTTTTGACAAAAGGTGGCGCTATAGAGTGCCTCTTCCACGCCCGTTTATGAGCTTTTTCCAGTGTCTAACTATCATTAATACTGATATGTGTGTTGAGTTTCATGACATTCTAAACATGTTATCTGCCTCAAAATCACCAGAAACGAATTTTCAACTTTGACACGTTGCCATGGCAACATAATTTTAGATATCAATATTCCCTTCACAGTTTTACATCGGCCGTGTTTTGACATTATTCTGGTGAAGTTTGAAGCAAATCGAGTAAAAATAAGATGCTGAATTCAAAGCATTTTGAAAATGACACACTTCCTGCAGCCAGTTGGTGGCGCTATAACTTTCAGTCATAATAGTCACATCTATCCGATCGGCATCATACAACGAACAAACCACTGAAGTTTGATCTACATCATACAATGTATGTGGACGTTATTAGGCATTTCCTGGGTCTCATTTTTCGCCATAACTTCATCGCCTCGCCACGGGCAAACCGTTCGACATATACTTTACTTTACTTACTTTACTTTTGTCATTTAGCAGACGCTTTTGTCCAAAGCGACTTACAAATAAGAAAAAGTAACTAAAACTAAAAAGTTACAACTCTATAAATACTATCTACCCACATATTTAAGAAAATAAAGAAATTAAATAAAATTAACACATGCATATAACAACAACATTTCAATAATAAACATATCAATGAAAAAATTAAATAAAAAGCTACTACTATCCCTTGCCGGTGTCCCTGCCCGGTGGAGTCGCACGGTAGAGTCGATGGTCTTTACACTCTTTACTTTTTTACTTTTGTCATTTAGCAGACGCTTTTGTCCAAAGCGACTTACAAATAAGAAAAAGTAACTAAAACTAAAAAGTTACAACTCTATAAATACTATCTACCCACATATTTAAGAAAATAAAGAAATTAAATAAAATTAACACATGCATATAACAACAACATTTCAATAATAAACATATCAATGAAAAAATTAAATAAAAAGCTACTACTATCCCTTGCCGGTGTCCCTGCCCGGTGGAGTCGCACGGTAGAGTCGATGGTCTTTACACTCTTTACTTTTTTACTTTTGTCATTTAGCAGACGCTTTTGTCCAAAGCGACTTACAAATAAGAAAAAGTAACTAAAACTAAAAAGTTACAACTCTATAAATACTATCTACCCACATATTTAAGAAAATAAAGAAATTAAATAAAATTAACACATGCATATAACAACAACATTTCAATAATAAACATATCAATGAAAAAATTAAATAAAAAGCTACTACTATCCCTTGCCGGTGTCCCTGCCCGGTGGAGTCGCACGGTAGAGTCGATGGTCTTTACACTCTTTGGTCTTCACACTAAGAGGGCTTCACACGACGACTGCCGCGACCGCTGCCGCGGTATAATAACCTTTATTATACCAAACCAACAAATGATCATTTCAATTCAGCTGGACCCACTTTCCTGTTTATCAACTACAAATGGCCAAGCAAGTGCACACACTGACAAGATACACGATACAGTACGAGACCAAACGCGATTTCAGCAACTCTCATCCTAGTAAACAAAATAAGCGTTTCCTAGCAACGGCAAATGCGCTAAACACTGAGACAAGTAAATACACTTACGAGCTGATTTTAAACTTCCGCTGATAGACTGCTTCTCTTAAAGACCACTTCATTACACTGCCTTCTGCTGGCGCTTGAACCCACTTTCCTGTTTATCAACTACAAATGGCCAAGCAAGTGCACACACTGACAAGATACACGATACAGTACGAGACCAAACGCGATTTCAGCAACTCTCATCCTAGTAAACAAAATAAGCGTTTCCTAGCAACGGCAAATGCGCTAAACACTGAGACAAGTAAATACACTTACGAGCTGATTTTAAACTTCCGCTGATAGACTGCTTCTCTTAAAGACCACTTCATTACACTGCCTTCTGCTGGCGCTTGAACCCACTTTCCTGTTTATCAACTACAAATGGCCAAGCAAGTGCACACACTGACAAGATACACGATACAGTACGAGACCAAACGCGATTTCAGCAACTCTCATCCTAGTAAACAAAATAAGCGTTTCCTAGCAACGGCAAATGCGCTAAACACTGAGACAAGTAAATACACTTACGAGCTGATTTTAAACTTCCGCTGATAGACTGCTTCTCTTAAAGACCACTTCATTACACTGCCTTCTGCTGGCGCTTGAACCCACTTTCCTGTTTATCAACTACAAATGGCCAAGCAAGTGCACACACTGACAAGATACACGATACAGTACGAGACCAAACGCGATTTCAGCAACTCTCATCCTAGTAAACAAAATAAGCGAAAATCATATGACATATCAAAAATATCTTCGCAATTTAGCGTCCCCAATGTCTTGAGATCATGTTCACCGAGTTTGGTGGCAATCGTATGGAAATCCTCAGAGGAGTATATCAAATTCCAGAGCATGCGCTTTTTAAACAGCCCTGAATAGCCGACTTCCTGTTGGGCGGAGCCTAAGACATGCAGCGTGAAAGTTGTTTGGCTCAATGAGTTCTATATGTGTACCGAGTTTCATATGAATACGTGCAAGTATGTGTGAGCTATACATCAAGCTTTCTGACAATCTTCCAGGGGGCGCCGTAGAGCCCCTGTGCCACGCCCGGGTCCCAGCGTCTGTGGCGTCCTAATGGCCGCAGGTTCCAATGTGCGTGCCAATTTTCAAGAGTTTTCGGGCACGTTAAGGCCCCCAAAAGTACCCGGATAGTCGAAATAAAAAATAATAAAAAAAAAAAAAATAATAATAATCCTTAGAAGAACAATAGGGCCCTGCGCCTTACTGGCTTGGGCCCTAATAATAATCCTTAGGGGAACAATAGGGCCCTGCGCCTTACTGGCTTGGGCCCTAATAATAATCCTTAGGGGAACAATAGGGCCCTGCGCCTTACTGGCTTGGGCCCTAATAAATAAAAATAAAGTTGAAACCCTACCCACCCCCACAAAAGCAGGATGGAAGTGATCTCACACGGCTCTGACAGTGTGTGCACACATCTATGTGTAGCCCTTCATCTACATTTGAACAGAGTGAACAGTGAAATCCTGTATATTTAAACATATAGGTTAGATTATTATACTTGTTTAAACAGTTTTGAGTCAAACTTTGCTCTAGATTTCCAGGAGTTGGTTTCCTCAGACAAACTCCCTCTGGTGGACAGACTCTTGAAAATACCAAAGTACAAAGACCATTTATATGTCAAAAGATCAAGGCAAATTTGATTTCTCATGCCAGTGCCTATAGAGTATTTACAGAGTGTTAACTTTTAGTTTTAGTTACTTTTTCTTATTTGTAAGTCGCTTTGGATAAAAGTGTCTGCTAAATGACTAAAAGTAAAGTAAAAGTGCCTCTTTAATCATTTTGAGTCATGTGGGCCACACAGGCCTTCGTCTGGGCCAGTGGAATTATACGTAAATATACTATTGTTGCTTTTTAATATTTTTAATATTTCTTGAGTAATAAATTTTTTTAAATACAATTTGTAAATACATTTCCCATCATTGTCTGTACTAGAATTATCCTCCTTGATAAAATACAGAGATAAAGTTTACTGATTCAGGTTTCAATTACAGACCTAATGTGCATTATTTGCTCTTCATTTTGATTATACAAACTAAATATCCACCAAATATCTGCCTGCACTCTAAGAGAAGTCCGTAAAAACATGGCCCAATGTACTAAAATATTAATATGAAGGAATTTTCTATATTGATTGTTCGTAAGAGTTTTGCCTGTATTCTTAATTATGTTTTAGAGTTAAAGAAAATCTGTCTGTAAGTTTATCAAATGTGACCCTGGACCACAAAACCAGTCATAAGGGTCAATTTTTCAAAATTGGGATTTGTACAGCATCTGAAAGCTGAATAAATACGCTTTCCATTAATGTATGGTTTGTTAGGATAGGACAATATTTGTCTGAGATTTGAAAATCTGGAATCTGAGGGAGCAAAAAAATCCAAATATTGAGGAAAATCACCTTTAAAGTTGTCCAAATGAAGTTCTTAGCAATGCATATTACTAATCAAAAATTTAGTTTTTATATATATATTTACGTTAGGAAACTTACAAAATATCTTCATGGAACATGATCTTTACTTAATATCCTAATGATTTTTGGCATAAAAGAAAAATTGATAATTTTGACCCATACTGTTACAGGGCTGACGAGACGTGAGACGTACGGATCCATTTGCAAAGCTTTATTGTAAAACGTGGTCATACAGGCAGGGTCGGGAGACAGCAAACAGGTATGGCAGAGGCAAGACAGAGCAATCCGTGGAACAAGCAAGGGTCGACGATCGGCGTACAATATCCAGACAGGGCAAGGCAGAGAGAATAATCCAGGAACACGGGCAGGAATCAAGACACAGGCAGACTAACTAAGAAAACAGGGAAACGCTTTGTAAGGTAGACGGGCTAACAATACTCGGCGGTGTGCAAGAGCAAGTCCCAGGCTTAAGTAGTGAGTGGTGGTGATTGTGAAATGGTGATCAGGTGTGGGTGTGATAATTGAGAACAGCTGTACGTGATTAGGGAGTGCAATGGATGGTGGGAAATGGAGTCCAATGTGCTTGTGAGTGAAAATAGTCACTGTGGTGAACGGGTGACCTCTAGTGGTGGTTAACCGGGAGAGCATGGCCAGGATTCGTAACATAGCCCCCCCCCAAGGAGCGGCTTCTAGACGCTCCGATACAATCAAGGAGGGCGGTGGAGCGGAGGCGGAACAGGGGGAGGGATGGAGGGCCAGATCCCTGCGGAAGTGCAGAGGCCGGGGATCGAGGCAGAGCCGGCATGGCAGGAAACCAGGGCGGAGCCAGATGGCACGGGAGCCCACCGGGGCGGAGCAGGCGGAACAGGAGCCCACCGGGGCGGAGCAGGCGGAACAGGAGCCCACCGGGGCGGAGCAGGCAGAACAGGAGCCCACCGGGGCGGAAACAGGTGAGACCAGAGCCCACCAGACTGGAGCAGTGGACCACCATGGCGGAGCAGATGACCACCAGACCCGAGCAGAGGACCACCACAGGGAGGCAGACAGGGCAGGAACCCATGACAGAGACTGGGATCTGGGGAGAACAAGGACAGAAAACACAGAGAGAGCAGAGACAGACAACACAGAGAGAGCCTTCATGGTCTCAGGAGCCGTGGCAGGGCAGGACGGGACCAGAGCGCACCTGGGTGGAGCAGGAGACCCCCAGAGCCAGACAGCTGACCACCACCGCGGAGCAGACAGAGCCAGAGCCCACCAATGTGGAGTAGACAGGGCAGAGGATCTCCACGGTAGAGCAGACTGCTCAGGAAGCCATGGCAGGATCAGGGATCTGGGGGAAACAGAGACAGACACCACAGGGAGAACAGAGACAGACAACACAGAGAGAGTCCCCATGGTCCCAGGGGCCGTGACAGGGCAGACAGTGAGTTCAGGAATGGCCTCCATGACCGTGACAGGGCAGACAGTGAGTTCAGGAACGGTCTCCGTGGCCGTGACGGGGCAGACAGTGAGTTCAGGAACGGTCTCCGTGGCCGTGACGGGGCAGACAGTGAGTTCAGGAACAGCCTCCGTGGCCGTGACGGGGCAGACCGTGAGTTCAGGAACGGCCTCCATGGCCGTGACAGGGCAGACCATGAGGTCAGGAACGGCCTCCGTGGCCGTGACATGAGAACTGGATTCTCGGGATTCGGGAGTAGGTGCCACCACTTCGGGAGGTTCTGCAGCAGAAGCCGCCACCTCTGGAGGCACTGGAGCAGACTCGTGAACAGGAGAGACCTCAGGAACAGACTCGTGGACAGGAGAGGCCTCAGGAGCACAGTGTGTAGCCCACACACTCAAAATGGCGACCGCCATAACGGGAAGCACTGAGGTCAGGGGAACAGTCTCTGTAACAGCCAGGGTTGAGGCCCTGGGAATGCCAGCTACTCGCACCGACGTCAGTGGTGGGTCCATCACACTGGATATCAGAACTCGAAGGACTGACCTTGAATCTGTGGTAACCGCCTCTGGCAGTTCGGTGGAGGCGTGAAGAGACTCTGGCTGGAGCACTGAGACGTGGTGTGACTCTGGCTGGAGCACTGAGACGTGGTGTGACTCTGGCTGGAGCACTGAGACGTGGTGTGACTCTGGCTGGAGCACTGAGACGTGGTGTGACTCTGGCTGGAGCACTGAGACGTGGTGTGACTCTGGCTGGAGCACTGAGACGTGGTGTGACTCTGGCTGGAGCACTGAGACGTGGTGTGACTCTGGCTGGAGCACTGAGACGTGGTGTGACTCTGGCTTGACAGCGACGACGTGAGCAGGCTCTGGCTTGACAGCGACGACGTGAGCAGGCTCTGGCTTGACAGCGACGACGTGAGCAGGCTCTGGCTTGACAGCGACGACGTGAGCAGGCTCTGGCTTGACAGCGACGACGTGAGCAGGCTCTGGCTTGACAGCGACGACGTGAGCAGGCTCTGGCTTGACAGCGACGACGTGAGCAGGCTCTGGCTTGACAGCGACGACGTGAGCAGGCGCTGGCTTGACAGCGACGACGTGACGATCAATTGTGGCTTGGCTTGACTCGTGACGATCAACTGGAGCTTGGCTTGATTTTTGCGCAGTTCTCATGGACCAATTGGGTGCGGTGTCTCCCTCTGCGACACCCACAGTAAAAGGAGAACCCACCAACCTCAAGGCATAGTCCATGAACTCAGCGAGTGATGAACGCGGACCCTCTCTAAAGAGGTTACCTCTGAGAGGTTTATTAAGGCCATCACCAAACAGATGGATCAAAAAACAGTCCGGCAGATCAGAGTTATTGGCTAGATTTAAAAATTCCTCAATGCACTCCTCCAGCGATCGGATACCCTGCTTAAAACGCAGCAAACGAAAAGCTGTGTCCATACCTTCCTCCTGATCCTCTGGAAAGCTGCTGGATCCTCTTATGGCCGAGTATTCTGTTACAGGGCTGACGAGACGTGAGACGTACGGATCCATTTGCAAAGCTTTATTGTAAAACGTGGTCATACAGGCAGGGTCGGGAGACAGCAAACAGGTATGGCAGAGGCAAGACAGAGCAATCCGTGGAACAAGCGAGGGTCGACGATCGGCGTACAATATCCAGACAGGGCAAGGCAGAGAGAATAATCCAGGAACACGGGCAGGAATCAAGACACAGGCAGACTAACTAAGAAAACAGGGAAAAGCTTTGTAAGGTAGACGGGCTAACAATACTCGGCGGTGTGCAAGAGCAAGTCCCAGGCTTAAGTAGTGAGTGGTGGTGATTGTGAAATGGTGATCAGGTGTGGGTGTGATAATTGAGAACAGCTGTGCGTGATTAGGGAGTGCAATGGATGGTGGGAAATGGAGTCCAATGTGCTTGTGAGTGAAAATAGTCACTGTGGTGAACGGGTGACCTCTAGTGGTGGTTAACCGGGAGAGCATGGCCAGGATTCGTAACACATACAATGTATTTTTGGCTATTGCTACAAATATACCCCAGCGACTTAAGACTGCTTTTGTGCTCCAGGGTCACAAATATTTTCCTGGCAGAAAATTACCAGTAGCCTACCTTTTCCATTTTTCCAACCAATTACAACAAAGTGAATTTTTACAGGCTGAGTGACCATAACTTAATTAAATAAAAAGAGCAATACATTGGTGGACTCACCTAAGCAGACCTTCACACAAAGGCTGATGCTTCCAACTCAGTGCAGAGGCTTAGTAACCAGTGTCCCATAGTAACCTTTGTTTTCTTTCTAAGAAAAACTTTTCTCTACTGGATGGACATTTCGGCCACCTGAGCAAAAACATTCTTTATAGCAGACCTGTGCAGCACACACACAAAAGTGTGTAACTTGTAGCTTTAATGTGTTATTTATATTTGATTTGTCCCTTGATTATGCACAGTTTAGGTTTCCTGAGAAAACATTTTTTCACAGAGCTGTTTTATCAAGAAATTCTACTAAAAATAATAAAAAACATTAATTCATGCAGGACAGTTCAATTCTTTATAAGCATATAATATAGTATAATATATGAAAAAATCCCTTTTTGTCATCAATTATTATCAGAATCAGAATCAGAAGAAGAATCAGAATGAGCTTTATTGGCCAAGTATGTTTACACATACAAGGAATTTGTTGTAGTGACAGAAGCTCCACAGTGCAACAGAAAGACAGTAACAGGACAGGACACAGGTAATGAAACAAAATAACAGGAAATAGCCAATAACCAATGTACAAAGCAGCAAAAAAATAAAATAAATAAATAAAAATAAAAAATACACAATATATAATATATAATATAGGCGACTATGTATGTACAGGTCAAGTATGTGCAAATTAGAAATGAGAAAATAAAAATAAAATAAGTGAGTGTGGTGAATGGATAATGAATTAGTTGTGTGTTCTACATTTATTTATTGAGTGTTCATGAGATGTATTGACTAAGGGAAGAAACTGTTCCTGTGTCTGGTCGTTCTGGTGCTCAGAGCTCTGTAGCGTCAACCAGATGGTAACAGTTCAAAGAGGTTGTGTGCTGGATGTGAGGGGTCCAGAGTGATTTTACCAGCCTTTTTGCTCACTCTGGATAAGTACAGTTCTTGGAGAGTGGGGAGGGTTGTACCAATGATTCGCTCAGCAGTCCGGACTACCTTCCGTAGTCTTCTGAGGTCAGATTTGGTAGCTGAGCTGAACCAGACAGTTATTGAGGTGCAGAGGATGGATTCAATGATGGCAGAGTAGAACTGTTTCAGTAAGTCCTGTGGCAGGTTGAACTTCCTCAGCTGGCGAAGAAAGTACAACCTCTGCTGGGCCTTCCTGACAATGGAGTCAATGTGAATATCCCACTTCAGGTCCTGAGAGATGGTGGTGCCCAGGAATCTGAATGACTCCACTGCAGTCACAGTGCTGTTCATGATGGTGAGTGGGGGGAGAGCAGGGGGGTTTCTCCTGAAGTCCACGATCATCTCCACAGTTTTGAGCGTGTTAAGCTCCAGGTTGTTGAGACTGCACCAGACAGCCAGCTCCTTAACCTCCTGTCTGTAAGCAGACTCGTCACCGTCCTGGATGAGGCCGATCAGTGTGGTGTCGTCTGCGAACTTCAGGAGCTTGACAGAGGGGTCTTTAGATGTGCAGTCGTTGGTGTAGAGGGAGAAGAGCAGTGGGGAGAGTACGCAGCCCTGAGGAGCTCCAGTGCTGATGGTTCGAGTGCTGGATGTGAATTTGCCAAGCTTTACTAACTGCTGTCTGTCTGTCAGGAAGCTGTTGATCCACTGGCAGACGGAGGTGGGGACGGAGAGCTGAGTTAGTTTATTTTGAAGGGATTCCGGGATAATGGTGTTAAAAGCAGAGCTGAAGTCCACAAACAGGATCCTCACATAAGTCCCTGGTCTGTCCAGATGCTGCAGGATGAAGTGCAGTCCCATGTTGACTGCATCATCCACAGACCTGTTTGCTCTGTAGGCAAACTGCAGGGGGTCCAGTAAGGGTCCAGTGATGTCCTTCAGATGAGCCAGAACCAGTCTTTCGAATGATTTCATGGCTACAGACGTTAGGGCCACAGGTCTGTAGTCATTAAGTCCAGTAATTTTGTGTTTCTTTGGGACGGGGATGATGGTGGAGCGTTTGAAGCATGAGGGGACTTCACACAGCTCCAGTGATCTATTGAAGATCTGTGTGAAGATGGGGGCCAGCTGCTCAGCACAGATTTTTAGGCAGGCTGGTGACACACCATCTGGACCAGGTGCTTTCCTTCTTTTGTTCTTCCTGAAGACCTGGCACACATCATCTTCGCTGATTTGAATTGTAGGTGTGGGGGAGAGAGGGGTTGCTGGAGGTGTGAATGGTTCTGTGGAGGGATGTTCTGGGCGGGTGTGGGGTGATCGTTCAAAACGACAAAAGAACTCGTTTAAGTCGTCTGCCAGGTGTTGATTCTCCAGAGTGCTGGGGGGTGGTGTTTTGTAACTGGTGATGTCCTTCAATCCTAACCACACTGAAGCCGGATCACTGGAAGAGAATTTGTTCCTGAGCTTGTCAGAATAATTCCTCTTTGCCACTCTGATCTCCTTTTCCAGTGTGTATTTGGCCTGTTTGTACAATACTTTATCCCCCTTTCTGTGAGCATCTTCTTTGGCCTGACGGAGCTGTCTGAGTTTGGCAGTGAACCATGGTTTGTCATTGTTGTAGAATAGATGAGTCCTGGTAGGAATGCACATGTCCTCACAGAAACTGATATAAGATGTTACAGTCTCTGTGAGCTCGTCCAGGTCATTTGCCGCAGCTTCAAAAACAGTCCAATCAGTCAGGTCGAAACAGGCTTGTAAATCCCGCTCTGTTTCGTTAGTCCATCTTTTAACAGATCTTAATACAGGCTTCGCAGACTTAAGTTTCTGCCTGTAGGATGGAATAAGATGAACCAAACAGTGATCAGAGAGTCCTAAAGCTGCTCGTGGAACCGAGTGATATGCCTCCTTTATTATCAGGTTTATAATATAATATAACATAATATAATAACAAATTGAAGCATTTAAGGTCATTTAAACTGATCGCTTTAAGGAGAAGTGATCAGCTCTTCATTTTTTGGGCCCCCCGAACATGGGGAATGCCATTTCTAAGCAATGCCTCTCTCATTGGCTCGTGGAAGACATCTCTCTATCATATGTATTTAAGGGGGTGCGGCCTCCAGTGGGCCTCAGAACACAATCCACAAAGGCCATACCAGCCTCGTGGGCTCTGTTTAAAGGTGTTTCCTTGCCGGACATTTGTGCCGTTGCAAGCTGGGCCTCTCCACATACATCTGTCAGATACTACCGGCTTGATGTTACATTCTTCTTAGTCTTGTACCCTCAGACCCTTTGCACCAGCCTGGCTTATTCATGTCATTAACTGGAGAACCCACGGGGTCAAATTTGACCCCTGTTAATTGCTGCTACCCAAAATAAAAAATAAAAAAACTATTGTCAAATTTAACTTCAAAAGCCACTTCTGGCCCCTGCATAGAGACACCTAGTGGATGAATATTGAACTCACAAGTGCCAGAGTGGTAGTAATAAGATGGCTGACCACATGCTGTTTTGTTGAGCTGGAAACCTAGCCAAACAAAATCGTCTTCTCAGCAAACCAGCGGATGGTAAAATTGTGTATTTTTTGTTAATCTATTTAGTATTAGCTTGCAGAATGCCTAGAAGTATGTTTTATATTCTTTTTGGATAAATTAGCAACTCTGAGCTAGTTCAAAAAACGATGGGCCAAAAATGACCCTCTGGGTGTATGGGTTAAGAACATGTTGGGTCAAAAATGACCCTTTGGTTCTTTGAGTGACTTTTATGGAGAATGGTGACAGTCCTGTGTTTGGCTAAAGCCTTGAAATAATTTCATTTGTATAATCTATTTGAAGTTACCTCAGTAGTACAGGGCCAGAGACTAATAAAGTAGTATATCTTTTCAGGGAGTATGGCCGCTCCCTTTTCAGGACAGGGAAAGCAGCAGAGAAAGGTCACTGTAACACAAGTATTGGAGCAACTTGAAGCTGATGATAGTGACTTTGGCCCTGAATTGGACAGCGATAACGATTCTGATGAATTGTTTCAACCGCATGAAAGTGATGGTGGTGAATCTTATGCCCAAGACAGTGACTCGTCCAATGACTCGTCCAGTGATGAAGATGTGCCGTTTGCCGAGACTGCTAGCCCACAGATGGAGCCAAATCGTGCCGCAAAAACTTACAGTTGGCGAAAGAAAGGCTTCGAGTTGCCTGACGTGAACTTTCAAGGTTACTTTCGATGCTTTGTTTCCCTTGATATGTTGGAAAATATTGTTGAGCATACCAATCAATACAGTGTTCAAAAGCAAGGGAAATGTGTAGACACTTCAGTAAAGGAGATAGAACAAGTTCTAGGAATGTATCTCAGGATGGGATTAGTTAAAATGTCTGGAGTACGTCAGTACTGGGACAGTGAAGTTCGTTATGGGCCTGTGGCAGACGTAATGAGTCGCAACCAATTCAACCTGCTACTCTCTGTCATTCACTTTGTAGACAACGAAATGGTCAGTGAAGAAGTAAAAAAGGATAGACTTTGGAAACTGAGACCATTTTTGGATTCTTTTCGGAGACAATGTCTGACTATAGCTCCTCGCCAAAAACAGTCCATCGATGAGATGATGGTGCCGTACAAAGGGAAATTTGGTGGCATAAGGCAGTACATTTGAAATCCAGTTCTAACATGCAACAAATAAAAAAAAAAAAAAAAAAAAAAAAAACATTGTTAAATGTAGCTGTGTGGTTGACTGATTATTTTCCTACATTTAAAATAGTTTGCATTGACGGTGTTTGTTATTGTTATTCTGTGAAATTATACACCTAAAGCCCAATGGGTCAAATTTGGCCCTAATCCTAAATTAGGGAATAAAGGGTTAAAATTGAAAAAGTGGATATTTTGGTGTTCAGTGAACTTATAGAAGTAATTTAATGCATAGTTCATAATTTTCCAAAGAAGAAAAGGGTTCTTGGGTTCTCCAGGGTTAAGCAGGTCATCTGTACCCTCCCCTGACACTGTATTATATTTTTATATATATTTATTTAATATATGCCTTCAGCATTGTGTGTATTGTCAGGTCTTGTCTGCATGTTACCCCATGCAATATCTTTATTTCTTTCATGGCCGGTATTGCATTTGTGTGGGGACAGATACTTGGTGACATGTAGGGGTTTGGGGCATTAGGAAACGGTACCGAGTCTATAAAACACGACAAAACTCTGGGAAACACAACAAGCATATCACTGAGAACAAAAAAAAAAATCAATTAATTACTAAATCGCTGAGAACACTGCATAGTCCATACACCAGGACATTTGAGTGCATATGGGAAATACATTAGCCTAAGCATTTAAACAAAAAATATATAAAAAAAAAAACAGTACATCCATGATATTTCCATAGTCCACTTTTAAGACGTTTCACCTAGCCACAACCTACAGATCCCACAACAAAAACACAACATTCACAATCATAAAAATAAGCATAGGCAGTGCTGCGTGAATGATTTGGCATTGCAGAAGTAGCCTAGATGCATCCGTTTAATAACTTTGATAACTTTCTTACAACTGTTAAATAGGAATTTAGGTAATATAATCAGATTACTTTTGACCAAACTCATTCATCACATTGATTTAAACAAGATAATATTGTACCATAATGATGTAAAAATACAAAGAGTGACAAAATATATTCCTTTCACTGTAATCAACAACATGAAGTGCATTAAATATATTACATCAAGGTTTCCCAAACTGTTAATTCCCTCACTAAAAAAGAAGAAATATTTTGTGTTTACCTGCACGCCATTATGACCATTAACCTGTCATGAGTCCAGTTCGTGATTTTTTCCGTCCACTCACCATCAGAGGTTGCTCTTCCATCATATTGACTCTCACACCACACAGACTGTTACATATTACCCTGGACTGCATTTCCCATCATTCATCTTGTCTGTGTTATACCTGTTTGCCGATGTTTTGACCCTGCCTGTATTTTTGACCACGTCTGGAAATAAAGCTTGCACATGGATCCGTACGCCTCACGTCTCGTTGGCTTCATTACATAACCAGTGTTAGAGAACTGTGAACATACAGATGTGACACTTATTTTAAAATTTAAATATCAGATGTGATATTCATTTTAAAATCTCAGGGGTACTTAAAGGGGTCCCTGATTAGGATTTCAATTTTTTAACTTTAGTTAGTGTGTAATGTTGCTGTTTGAGCATAAACAGCATCTGCAAAGTTACGATGCTCAGTGTTCAATGCAAAGGGAGGTATTGTGTTTTACAGAATTGCTGATTGACCATCCCTTTAAAGTAAATATATAAATATATCAGGTGAAAGAGGTTCAGATGACAAAAAAGTCCGCAAATAAGAAATAACGAGAATGTGCTTTTTAATGAATTTGAAAAACAAAAGACTTTCAATAATACATAATACATGGTTAAATAACCTACAGAGTGATAATTCAAATACAAATGAATGTGTTCATCAGTAGTTGATGCAATGTTGAAACACTTCTTAAACCTGAAATGATTTTTGTAAATCCAGGCGTCAAATCCTCTGTCGCCATCTGAATAATGTCTGTGTTAATGTCCACAAAACTGGACTTTCTGAGTGTATATAAGCAGTAGACTACTTTAGAAAGGAACATTTAAAAGATAAAAAGGAGGAATTAGAGAGAATCAATAAATTAACAATGAGTAACATACACAAATTGTGGCTAAGGGTACAACTGTATTATTTTAAACTTTTTAAAAGACACTCATATTTATTGGCAGATCTGCGTAAGACAACAAATGTTGTAAAACAGAGTAGCCATTAACAGGCCTTTCAGCACTTCATGAACAGACAGTGTCTCTTAAGCAGCACTTCAAGAGCATATTTAGAAATAAGACGTGCTTCTATTTTACAATTCCTGCTTATTTTTAATTATGAATTCTCTAAACCAAAAAGAACACATTCTACAGCGATGAACATCACCAAATATTTTCTGTAATACAAACTCTCTTGTAACAATGTACAGTGTTCACAAACTATGCAAAAAAAAAAGGCTGCAATATGCATAGTTACAGTATATATTGTGACGCATGTATAAGGTTGTACAGTAATGATGAAAGACAAAAGCATGTTTGCTGATCGCTGTGAGCATTATCTCCTGTTGTGACTGTAACAGGAGATCAGATACTTCTCCCACTGTAACGACTGCTGTCTGGTTTGTTCTGGGACGTCACCTGAGAAACCACATTATACATCTTACTACATCGAACAGGTGACACGCGCGAGCCAGCGAGGAAATTAAAAGAGATGACACAATGAACTTTCAGGCAGCTAAACTGATTGCAACCAGTGGTAGGCCATTCAGTGACGGTGAGTTTGTCAAGAAATGCATGAATGCTGTTGCTGTGGAGGTGTGCCCCGATAAAAAAGATGTCTTAAATGCAGTGAGTCTGTCCACAAGTACGAATTGAAGAAATGGGGGATAATGTTAATGCCCAGCTGCAGGAGAAAGTGAAAGAATTCGATTTTTTGCATTAGCACTGGATGAAAACAATGACGGCACAGCTGCTAATTTTTCTTCGCGGAGTTAGCTCAAACTTTGAAGTGTCCGAGGAGCTGGCAGCCCTTCAATGTCTAAAAGGCACTACGATTACTATTTTTGGCAAAGTGTGCCAAACAATGGGAGAGCTGGGTCTAGACTGGTCTAAGCTGGCCAGCGTCACTACCGACGGGGCTCCTAGTATGGTTGGCCCATCGAGAGGGCTTATAGGACGCATGAATAGAGGTCTCAGCCCCCCGTTACAAGTCCACTGCCTGATTCACCAGCAAACACTCTGCTGCAAAGTTTTGAAGTGGGACTCGGTCATGAAGGTGGTGGTGTCATGTATAAACTTCATCAGAGCAAACGGACTTAAACACCGGCAGTTCCAAGCCTTTCTCGCCGAGCTAGAGTCTGCTCACAGAGATGTGCTTTACTATACTGAAGTCTGATGGTTGAGCCGAGAGTTCGGTTAAGTTGGCCAGATATTGACAGATTCGACTTTTCCGGATCAATACCTGGCGAGCAAATCGTTTTTAATACACAAATGACGCCTCTTTTCTTTTTTAGTGATGTAGAAAACGAGCTACAAGCGAGGTTTCCTCAGAACAAGGTTTCCTCCGCTCTGTATAAAATACATTGATATAAATGCGCTGGCGTCTGAGAGACAAGTCCTAAGGGACCGTCTGCAAAGTGCCAAACGCCAATTTATTTGACTAATAGCATACTCAATAACTTTATACTAACGCACTGTAGTGTCACCAAACTCAATTTACACATCACTGCTCTCCTGCTAGTTATACTACAAAACTCATTTTTAAAGTAATGGCTTTGGCACATTTTTTATTAATTTTTATTATGAAAAATTGTTAATAACTTTACTGTAACACACTGTACTTTCAACCAATTCAGTTCACACATCACTGCTCTCCTGCTGGTTGTACTTCAAGATTTATTTAGAAAATAAATGTTTTTGCATATTTTCTATAATTGTTCATTAAGAATTTTTTTTTATTACCTTTGTAACAACATAACTTCATGATGTAATAAAATTACTTAAATTATTATCTTTGGTTCCACACAGTAGAAACATGTTATTTCAACTCAGATACCTAATGCAGGATGTACATAACTGAACTGAGTATTATTATATTATATGACAGCATATTTCCTGTTTTTGCGCTATTTCAACAACAAAAATAATTCCAGCCACAGCCCTTTTTTCCGTCTCTGAGCAACATGACAGCGTTTCGAGGCTGAATGAATCAAATGATTCGGTTCATTCGCAATGACTCACTTCTTAACAGTGACTTGATGCCACCTACTGGTGCCTTTAATTTCACATTTACAGTATTTTTTATTTTTTTTAATAATTTCAAATATCAGTATGCAACGTTTCATGAATCAAACCAGTATTTGTTCATGTGTAACTGCAGATTAAAGCACTCCATGTCCTTCAGAGCTGCATTAACAGGGTAAATATATCTATTCCACTTCAGATGCAGCTTCTGTGTTTCCTCTACATTGCAAAGATGAATTTTGTTGATACTGATTTCATTTGTTTGGTAACAGCCCAAATGTCTTATTATACAAACTGTCTGATTAAATTGAACTCTAATAAAAAAATAAATACATTTAAAAATATTATCATTTTATTTTTAAATGTAATATAAAATAATTGTATTCGTAATTAATACTCCCTTTTTATTTTAAAATATAACAGTATTATCACACTTTATTAGTTTTTTCATCATTTAATTTAAAAATAAAAGTCTAACTAAATAAACTAAATGTGTTTTGTATAGCTACAATAAATAATGATATGCCGGATCCACCATGCAGTGCGCGCTGTATGAAGCAGAGGCTTTGGAGCAGCGCAGACCATGCACTCGTACAAGTGCGACCACCTCAAATTTTAACTCGCACATTCTCAAAAAATGAAATATAAAGTTCTCCTAATGTGGTTAAGAGAATGTTCTTCCTTTGTCATCTTGAAACATTGTGCCAATGTTTTATTGAGAACATTATATAATATGTTCCCACAACAACATCCTCAAAATATCCTTAACATTTTTCAGGTCAAATGTTCTAGCTTTGTGAATACGTCACATTACAAGAATGCTTTATAAAAATATTCCATCACCTCCGGCCTCAATGACATCCTTATAACATCCTCCTGATGTGGCTGAGAGATTTTTATCCCTTTGTTATCTTAAAATATTGTGGCAATGTTTTATTGAGCACATTATATAATATGTTACCTAAACAACATCCTGAAAATGTTACAGGTCAAATGTTCTAGCTTTGTTTACACTTAACATTATAGGAACATTACCTGAAATGAGAAACATTCTTAAAACATGTTTTGAACGTTACATTCAAACGTTTTCTCTAAAACATCAACCAAACCTGTACGGAATGTTAGCCAAAGTTCTGAGAACGTTCCCTGCTAGCTGGATAGTAATGTGCTCTAATAGGGCTCCCTAGTGTATAGCATTAGCTGAGATATATTTTATCCTGAAGAAAATTGTAATTATAATTGAGTTTATTTAAAGGCAGAGACACAAATTGTTCAGTAAACCACCATTTATAAAAAAAAAAAAATAGTTTTCTACCCCTGCTGTACCAAAAATGTTCAAAACTGAGCATTACACCCCTAATGTTTTCATTAAGATTATGTATATTATCATTATTATGTCTAAAAATAGCCTGTTATTAAGGTAGCTTAGAAAATGTAATTTAGAAAATCTTCCCAGCAGCACTCATGTCTTGGTAGAAAAGAATGTGTGCAGTGCTGATTTACAGTCATTTATGTGCTTGTCTTCAAATAATATCTAATGTACCATACTAATTATGATATACTAATGTTCTTTTTTTCTGCCTCCTACTTAACTGAAATATAATCATTAGTGGTGCTTGCTAAGCAAAGCATTGTTCTCTTGCTTACTACTACTTCCACACAAAACTTGGGCGTGTAACTCCTTTTCAATATGCAGTCACTGCATATACAAATGAGGCTCTTAATTTGAATTGATTTAGTTATGTTTGTTTGAAAATGGTACTTTTTAGTTTGCAGAAAAAATCTTGAGGAATGAAGCAATCACCTTCTCCAATACAGAGAAAGGAATCGCAATCATAAGACAAGAAATAAAAGACACCCTTGTGCAGGAATCAGGTAAATACTCAGGAATCAGGATTACAGTTACTGCAAAACTATCAGTAAGATGTTGCCCCTTCTGCCTTCCACGAGAATTTACAGTTATTGTAATTACTGCTGTCTACATACCTCCACATGCTAATATTAGCTTTGGGCTACTTGCTAACTGCCATTAGCAAACAACAGCAGGCCCATCCAGATGGGGTCTTTATAATAGCTGGTGACTTCAACAGAGCAAATCTAAAGACTGTCCTCCCAAAATTTCATCAACATGTTCAGTGTCCAACTAGAGGAAAACATATACTTGACCATGTTTATAGTAACATCAAGCATGGATATAAGGCATCACCTCTTCCCCATCTAGGACTGTCTGACCACATGCTATTGTTTTTGACTCCGGCAGACAGACCACTTATCAACAGGGTCAAACCATCTGTTAAAACTATACAAATGTGGCCAGAAGGGTCATCTGAGCAGTTGCGAAACTACTTTAGCTTCACTGACTGGACTGTATTTGTACTCCATAATATCTTAATTGTTGTTTTAATGATGTGCAAACTGACATTATCGAATATGTCAAAAACAAATAAAAGCACATCTTGAGAGTCCATTCATGAAGACAGTCACTTGCTCAGTTTCTAAATGAATGAATTGTTTGAGTCAATGATCCATTTAATTCATTTATAAAGACATGAAGGTAATGATCAATCACTCAGTGGGTTGAATAAACGATTCAATGCATCACTCATTAAGACAGGGACTTTATGGCACCTACTGGTGGTTTAGTATCATATTTATTTATCCTAAACAAGCCAAGACCAGCACAAAAACACAATCAGCACAATATCCTGTAAGTATCATTATAGAAAAAGCCCTTAAAATATTGAGTTATTTTTTTTTCAAAATCACAATATAACCTCTTAGCAGAATTAAAAGAATTAATAATAATAATAATAATAATAAAATAATGTAATTGCTGTTATTTTAATAGCAGGTTTTTTTGTGGTAAACAAAGAATTATAAAAAAAAACCACCTAATAACCAGTAGATGGCAGAAGATGAGCACTTATTGGCTTATTAGTCATTCATTTTTACTTATAAATTATATAAGTACAATTATAATTATAATTCACTATTATAAAATATAAAATTATCAAGAAATTAAACAAATGAAATGTTTTTGCACTTTGTTTATGATTTAAGAAAAGTCACAAAATACCTTGAAACACAAACTTTTGTTTAATTTGCAACTGAATCCCAGATCAAGAGTGTTTCTTTGGATTTGCACTTTTGTGATTGAGACCTTTGTTCTTTGTTCTGTAATCTCTCTCTGCTTGACCATCTCTGCCACATATGTATAAAACTAAAATGATAAACAATCTTATTTATATATATATATATATATATATATATATATATATATATATATTTACCATTTTAATTTAATTGAGAATTGTATTAAGCATGGACTTTACTGTCATTAAAAAGGCTCATTTTGTAAACGTAAGCTATTAATTTAAATGATAGACAAACGCAAACTGGTGCTTAATGCAAATGGCCATATTTACAAAATCAGGTGATTATGTTTGTCCATCTATACAAATGTCTCTTTATGTATCGAGACAAAAGAATGAGGTTAATCACCATCAGTTTTAGTGATCGAGTAGATTTACAAAGACACTGATGGAAGATACACTACAACAAATCTTCAGCTTTTGCTTTTATTTCTAATCAAACACAAAACCTCTTTAAGCAAATGCGTTATTTGGGATCTCGTCATGAGTTCTCGAGATCTAGACATAACAAAATATCCAGAAAGTCCAGAAAGTAGAATGAAAATATGCCATTCGTGTTTTTCTGAAGAGTTAAGAGGCCTGTCCTGATGTGGAAACGCCCAGTAATTGAGAAACGCCCTCTTTTTGTTCTCCGTCCGGAACTTTTCTCCATCTTTGATGTAGAGGCTGGTTTCTTGGGAGGAAGTAGTATTGTAGTAGTAATGAAGTAGTATTGTAGTAGTAATGAAGTAGTATTGTAGTAGTAATGAAGTACTGTCTTCTCAGCGAAGCTCTGTTGTTGTAGATCATTAAATCCTGATGTTGTCTCAGAAGTCTGTCTGAAGTCTCTTTCGGAGGAGCACACGCTGTCTGTAAAGTCATTGTCTGATAAAGGAGCGAGTCATAAAGCTCTCGGAGTCTGAGGAGAGGTGAGGAATTCACGGTGTTTCACAAAGAAACACAAACATGAGACACATTTTCCATGTTTGGACTGATAATGTGGCTGTTACTGAATGGATTGCTGCTAACGCTTCTCTTCTCTTTATTGATTTATCTTTGGCAGATCAGATTTCTTATAGTCGCTTTTAGGTTCTAGATTATTATTAGTTATTGTAATGTTTTGTGTTCTCATGTCAGATATGTATAGCTATGTGTAGATAAGCGCTAATGTTGTTTAAGGGGCCGTCTACAAATTCCAGTCATGGTGCAAAAACAAAACGTTAACTACGTCCAGTCATTAATTCAAATGAATGATTTTTAGAAAGTTGTAGTAAATTCTGTGTCCAGACTGACTTGCTGAATGTGAGCTACAACATTTGGATTGTGGGAGCTTTTGCTGAATCACAGTAATTATATTCTAATTGAGTTCTGTACATGTATAAAGAGGTAATTGGGTATGGCTCTTGTGTACTGAGTATAGGGTTGTAACTGTAGGAGATTTTCACAGTATGATCATCTTCTCAGAAAATATCACGGTTTCACGGTATGTATTAAACAATAATTCTTATCAGTGATAATGACTCTTAAAGGAATATGAACAAGTTATTTGAGTGAACAAATCCTTTTATTGCAACACTCTTGAAACCATTTTAATTAAAGAATTGAAGCTTCCTTTCTGAAAAATAATGTAAAACAAAACAATAAAAAATAAATCTATAACAATTATGTATATCTCTATCACACTTTAACATTTTAATTAACGTTATCAAATGACAATTTAACAACTCCTTTTATTTTTGGGAAAGTGCTGCACAACAGAGGTATTACTAAGTTAAAACATGGACACACATGATATTCCTTAAAAATAATGTTTAAATAAATCCATTATTATAAAGACTATTAGTAAATCCGTCCTTATCCGTGTTTCAGTGCGCAGTTGAAAGCGCTTCACGACGGGAGCTTGTGCTCTCTCTCTCTCTCTCTCTCTCTCTCTCTCTCTCTCTCTCTCTCTCTCTCTCTCTCTCTCTCTCTCTCTCTCTCTCTCTCTCGCTGTAGCACGTAACACAGTTCACTGGCATATGCATTCTTTTGCACTTGCATGCAGCATATAAATCTGGTGCAGAACTGTAGAATGGCATAATTTTGTTCATTTAGGTTATTTTCCTGACCGATAACCAAAGCTCATTAGTCGATCACTGACCAGTAAGATTAGAATGTCTTTTTTATATATTTTTTTATTCAGGGCTTTAGCTTTATATGAATAGCAGCGTAAACCACAGACCATGAGGATTCACACATCGTCACATCACGCACCTGCAGCGCTTCTGTGAAAGGAGAAAAACAGAAATTAAGTCTATAAAAGGAATAAAATGAATAGGACCACACAGAATATCCAATAGGCTATACCAGGGTTCCTCAAATCTTTCCCTGGAGGGCCAATCTGCTCCAGAGTCTAGCTCCAACCCTGATCAAACTCACCTACCTGTGATTTTCTAATGATCTTGAAGACTCTGATTAGCAGCTCAGGTGTGTTTGATTAGGGTTAGAGCTAAACTCTGCAGGAGTGGGCCAGATTTGAGGATGCCTGGGTTATAATATAATTAACAAATTATCAAAAGGAAAAATCTGCAACAAGTATACGCTCGTTATTGTGACACTCTTAATGCATTTTATTTCTTTTCTTAATATATTTATTTGATTTAGTCCATCTGATCGCACAGGCACCTCACGCACACACAAACAACATTATTTCTTGCGTTGCCTGACATTTCAGCCGTTCTTCATCAAACTAAAATGCAGTCAACCAAACTTAAGTTACACTGTTTATTTTAAAAGGTCCACTGTAAAATCAGCGTGCATCGCCCAAACAAACATTTTTGCTCGTGTGAAGGATTTTACACGGATATTAGAACATGAGTGAAGTGTAACGCCTTGTTTAGGCTACATAATGAATAATAGTTTAGCAACCAAATGTTACAAATATGGCAAAAATGGAAACATTTGGATTATTGTGGAATGAGAAAGGCTCATGAGCCCAATGCCATTTCAGTTTTGCTTGTATGCTGTGTATAATGAATACCACTATAACCTATTTTGTGTTTTATTTTAAAGGTGCCATAGAATGCATTGATGCAGTAATTTAAATTGTTCTCTGATATCTACATAGAAGGTATGTGGATTAGGTAAGGGCAAAAAATCTCCAGAAACGATTTTACATGTCCATTTACAACCCTAGGATTTCTCCCTAGAATGGAACGGTCTGTTATTGGCTTATTTGGCAGGGTCATGAATAATAATGAGCTCTGCTCTGATTGGCTTTTTCACAGTGCTGCTCAGTGTTGAGCTCTGCTCTGATTGGCTGTTTCAGAGTGTGGCTCATTTCAGTAACTCACAGCAAGAAGGAAACACAGGGAGGAAAATATATATTTAAATACTTTCTCTCGCAGTTATATCGTCGGGTAATTATACTGTATATAAAATGGGGGCATCAGGGAGCCGTTATTAATACGCGAGGCATTGAAACTGCTTTTGAATGATCGGTCGATCGCGTTATAATTTCACTTTCAGGAGACGCGATTGCACAAACTATGTTTATATTATGGAGCGACAGTATTTACCACACATTTTAGAAGATCAGAAGATTGTCAGTGGTGCTCAGGATCTGTAAATCATTCGCCATCATCCTCATCTCTCCTTAATCTGTTTATGTGGTAAATGAAATCTTATGTACTGCAGTGTAACAGGCTACAACTAGCAAGGAGCTAACCATGTCCCTTTGGTGTTTAGTGACTTGCGTTATTTTATTAGAACACTTTATTTGCTTTCCGTGCCTTTCTGAATACAGACACCAACCCATCCGTGCACTTCACATCCCCTGCACAGCCTGTAACATAACATTTATTTCTATGATCTGCCATTTTCGCTGTTGTCTGCGCTCTTTTATTTACAATACCTGCAGAACTTCTGATGGTTCGGCTGGCGGCTGGCCTCGAACAAGGGTGGGTTTATGCAAATGTTGGGGACGTAGTGATCACGACTGTTGCGTCACAGTCGGTGTTGTGTTCTGATTCGCCTGTTTTTCAGTGCTCTTTTTTTTAATCACAAGATTTACATAAGAAGGAGGAAACATCTCGGTTACGTATGTAACCCTCGTTACCTGAAGGAGGGAACGGAGACGTCACGTCGGATGACCGACGAAATTGGGATCTCACCAGAGAGACCAATCCACTTCGAGTGTAACTAAACGAGCCAATGGACATTGGCATGCGATCATTGCATCCAGCTGCCGCTGATCACAGCGTGAGCATAAGAGGCAGCAGGTGCACCGCATTAATTCATGCTTTCGCTGAGGAGCTGAGCCGGAGACCTGGCAGCTCAGCGGTGGTACAGCGACTGTGGCGACGGGACGTGACGTCTCCGTTCCCTCCTTCAGGGAACGATGGTTACATACGTAACCGAGACGTTCCCTTTCAGTCGGTCACTCCGAGTCACGTCGGATGACCGACGAAATTGGGATCACTACCAAAGCGCCACAGAAGCTGCCCCTTCCAGTGCCCTGTGTAGGCCTCCTGATCCTTCCTATAAGGCAGACGATAGGACCGGGCTCTACACAGAGAAGGTCAACTACTGTTGTTCTTTGAGCAACCCACCAGTAGGACTTGGATAACACTGGGAAGCGTGCCCTTCCGTTTGGAAGAGGCACACTGCGGAGTCACCTCCTCCCAGAGGGGGTTAAGTGACATTTAGACATGTGAAGTAACCCCGTAGGGCCCTATAGCACATGGAAGTCTCTGAGATGGCTTAGGCTGCATCATTAGAGATGGCAGAACGTGGTCTGCCAGGGGAAACACGGCTCTAATAAGCATACCGTGGGATACACATATGGGATCCCGACAGGGTCTCTCATATGGGCACTAGCCTCACACCAGATTTCAAGAATTCATTGGCTGAAAGGCCTGGCGCCGGACGCTCCGCCACGTCCGGACGCCGGAGTGCTGGAGGACTCGACAGGGTTTGCCTGGTTAAGGAACTCTCTGGAGAATTAGGCGTAAGGACGCCGCAAGCCGACTCTGAGCCGGGCCTCTCAGTGCCACTACCCATTTGAGGTGAGAACACAGGAGGAAACCGGTTCGACACGTAGGTTATAAAACCTAGCGAATGTGTTGGGAGTCGCCCAACCCACAGCTCTGCAGATGTCTGCTAGCGAGGCACCACGAGCCAGCGCCCAGGACGATGCAACACCCATAGTGGAGTGAGCACGCAACCTGATCGGGCAGGGCACACCTTGTGCTTCATAGGCCAAGGTGACGGCATCCACTATCCAGTGGGCCATCCTCCGCTTGGAGACAGCCTTCCCCTTCTGCTGTCCTCCGTAACAGACAAAGAGCTGTTCTGAAGCTCTGAGTTCTATCCACGTACTGTCGCAGTGCGCGTAAAGGACAGAGCAAAGCTAGGGCTGGGTCTGCCTCCTCCAAGGGCAGCGCTTGCAAGTTCACTACCTGGTCCCTAAAGGGAGTGGTAGGAACCTTAGGCACATAGCCGGGCCGGGGCCTCAGTGTTGCACTGGAGTCAGCCGGCCCAAACTCGAGGCACGATTCGTCGACCGAAAATGCCTGCAGGTCCCCTACCCTCTTGATCGAGGCCAATGCAGTCAGGAGTAGGGTTTTCATAGAGAGAAACTTCAACTCGACTGACTGCAAAGGCTCAAAGGGGGCAGTTTGTAGGGCTCTTAGCACCAATGCCAAGTCCCAAGAGGGTAGGGAGGGAGGCATAGGAGGATTTAACCTCCTGGCCCCCCTAAAAAACCTGACAACCAGATCGTGCTTCCCCACTGACTTCCCCTCTACGGGGTCGTGTTGAGCGGAAATGGAAACATAAACCTTAAGGGTGGAGGGGGACAGCCTACTCTCCAACCCTTGTTGCAGAAAGGAGAGCACGGCTCTGATCGAACATCTCCGGGGGTCCTCATGGTAAGAGGAACACCATTCGATGAACAGGTTCCACTTCAGAGCATAGGCCCGTCTTGTGGACGGTGCACGTGCTGAAACGATAGTGAGTGCTACCTCCTGGGGTAGGTCACCTAAAACCTCTATGTCCCATCCAGGGACCATACGTGGAGTTTCCACAGGTCCAGACGCGGGTGCCAGAGGGTGCCCCGTCTCTGAGAAAGCAGATCCTTCCTCAGAGGAATCGGCCAGGGAGGGGCTGTCGCGAGGAGCATGAGTTCCGGGAATCAGGTCCTGTTGGGCAAATATGGAGCCACTAACAAGACCTGCTCCTCGTCCTCCCTGATCTTGCACAGTGCCTGTGCTAGTAGGCTCACTGGGGGGAATGCATATTTGCGCAGGCCCTGAGGCCAGCTGTGCACCAGTGCATCCGTGCCGAGCGTTGCCTCGGTTAGGGAGTAGAACCACTGGCAGTGGGTGGTTTCCGGAGATGCAAACAGGTCTACCTGAGCAACTCCGAACCGACTCCAAATCAGCTGGAGCACCTGGGGATGGAGTCTCCACTCCCCTGGAAGTGCTGCTCGAGACAGCTCGTTGGCTGCCCGATTGAACACTCCCGGGATGTGGATGGCACGAAGGGACCTCAGATGCTTCTGACTCCAGAGGAGGAGGTGGCGGGCGAGTTGCGACATGCGACGGGAGCGTAAACCGCCTTGCCGGTTGATATACGCAACAGTCGCAGTGTTGTCTGTACGGACCAGAACGTCCTTGCCCTGAAGGCGCCCTCTGAGGCGGCTCAAGGCAAGGCGTACTGCCAGCAGCTCGAGGCAATTGATATGCCAACGCAGTTGGGGACCCGTCCAAACCCCTGACACTGCGTGCCCATTGTACGTGGCTCCCCAGCCGGTGGCCGAGGCATCTGTGAATACCACAGCATGCCTGGATACCTGATCCAGGGGCACTCCTGCCCGGAGGAATGAGGAATCTGACCACGGGCTGAAGGTTTTGCGGCAGGCCGGTGTAATCTGAACCCGGAGAGTACCGCGTTTCCACGCCCACCTCGGGATTCGGCCATCGAGCCAGTGCTGAAGCGGTCTCATATGGAGCAGACCGAGCGGAACTATAGCCGCAGCTGCAGCCATATGCCCCAGGAGCCTCTGAAAGTGTTTCAGTGGGACCGCCGTCCTGCCTGATAAAGGAAACGCAAACTGCAGGAATGGCCTGTGCCGCGGGAGAATCGAGACATGAAAGTACGCGTCCTTCAGGTCGATTGCTGCAAACCAATCTAGGGGACGGACGCACCTGAAAATGCGTTTCTGCATCAACATCTTGAATGGCACCTTGTGAAGTGTACGGTTCAAAACTCGCAGATCCAAGATCGGTCGTAACCCACCGCTTTTCTTGGGCACAATGAAGTAAGGGCTGTAAAACCTCGACCTCATATCGGCTGGAGGGACCGGCTCTATCGCGTCCTTTGCCAGGAGGAATGTGATTTCCGCACGCAAGACAGGGGCATCGACGGCCTTGACTGAAGTGAACCGCATGCCCCTGAACTTGGGGGGACGCCGGGTGAACTGAATCGCGTAGCCGAGTCTGATGGTCCGCAGGAGCCACCGAGACGGACTGGGGAGCGCTAGCCAGGCTCCGAGAGACCGTGCCAGCGGGACCAGCGGGGCCACCGACGTACCCGCGGAGGGGCAGCGAGGTGGAACACAGGGACCCGCCCTGGGGCCTGTGACGGCAGGGGGCGGGGTCTGGGTGTGTAGTGTAACACTCACCTGACACCTGGGCGCCCACGGCGACGAGCAGGCTGAGGGGCTGCAGCCGGGGTGGAAGCAGCAGGTTTCCTCTGGCAACCGTGGACATCGCACGACCCAGAGACTGTGCGGTCAGCTTCGCCGCTCGAAGCTTTCAAAGTGCTGCTCAGTGTTGAGCTCTGCTCTGATTGGCTGTTTCAGAGTGTGGCTCATTTCAGTAACTCACAGCAAGAAGGAAACACAGGGAGGAAAATATATATTTAAATACTTTCTCTCGCAGTTATATCGTCGGGTAATTATACTGTATATAAAATGGGGGCATCAGGGAGCCGTTATTAATACGCGAGGCATTGAAACTGCTTTTGAATGATCGGTCGATCGCGTTATAATTTCACTTTCAGGAGACGCGATTGCACAAACTATGTTTATATTATGGAGCGACAGTATTTACCACACATTTTAGAAGATCAGAAGATTGTCAGTGGTGCTCAGGATCTGTAAATCATTCGCCATCATCCTCATCTCTCCTTAATCTGTTTATGTGGTAAATGAAATCTTATGTACTGCAGTGTAACAGGCTACAACTAGCAAGGAGCTAACCATGTCCCTTTGGTGTTTAGTGACTTGCGTTATTTTATTAGAACACTTTATTTGCTTTCCGTGCCTTTCTGAATACAGACACCAACCCATCCGTGCACTTCACATCCCCTGCACAGCCTGTAACATAACATTTATTTCTATGATCTGCCATTTTCGCTGTTGTCTGCGCTCTTTTATTTACAATACCTGCAGAACTTCTGATGGTTCGGCTGGCGGCTGGCCTCGAACAAGGGTGGGTTTATGCAAATGTTGGGGACGTAGTGATCACGACTGTTGCGTCACAGTCGGTGTTGTGTTCTGATTCGCCTGTTTTTCAGTGCTCTTTTTTTTAATCACAAGATTTACATAAGAAGGAGGAAACGTCTCGGTTACGTATGTAACCCTCGTTACCTGAAGGAGGGAACGGAGACGTCACGTCGGATGACCGACGAAATTGGGATCTCACCAGAGAGACCAATCCACTTCGAGTGTAACTAAACGAGCCAATGGACATTGGCATGCGATCATTGCATCCAGCTGCCGCTGATCACAGCGTGAGCATAAGAGGCAGCAGGTGCACCGCATTAATTCATGCTTTCGCTGAGGAGCTGAGCCGGAGACCTGGCAGCTCAGCGGTGGTACAGCGACTGTGGCGACGGGACGTGACGTCTCCGTTCCCTCCTTCAGGGAACGATGGTTACATACGTAACCGAGACGTTCCCTTTCAGTCGGTCACTCCGAGTCACGTCGGATGACCGACGAAATTGGGATCACTACCAAAGCGCCACAGAAGCTGCCCCTTCCAGTGCCCTGTGTAGGCCTCCTGATCCTTCCTATAAGGCAGACGATAGGACCGGGCTCTACACAGAGAAGGTCAACTACTGTTGTTCTTTGAGCAACCCACCAGTAGGACTTGGATAACACTGGGAAGCGTGCCCTTCCGTTTGGAAGAGGCACACTGCGGAGTCACCTCCTCCCAGAGGGGGTTAAGTGACATTTAGACATGTGAAGTAACCCCGTAGGGCCCTATAGCACATGGAAGTCTCTGAGATGGCTTAGGCTGCATCATTAGAGATGGCAGAACGTGGTCTGCCAGGGGAAACACGGCTCTAATAAGCATACCGTGGGATACACATATGGGATCCCGACAGGGTCTCTCATATGGGCACTAGCCTCACACCAGATTTCAAGAATTCATTGGCTGAAAGGCCTGGCGCCGGACGCTCCGCCACGTCCGGACGCCGGAGTGCTGGAGGACTCGACAGGGTTTGCCTGGTTAAGGAACTCTCTGGAGAATTAGGCGTAAGGACGCCGCAAGCCGACTCTGAGCCGGGCCTCTCAGTGCCACTACCCATTTGAGGTGAGAACACAGGAGGAAACCGGTTCGACACGTAGGTTATAAAACCTAGCGAATGTGTTGGGAGTCGCCCAACCCACAGCTCTGCAGATGTCTGCTAGCGAGGCACCACGAGCCAGCGCCCAGGACGATGCAACACCCATAGTGGAGTGAGCACGCAACCTGATCGGGCAGGGCACACCTTGTGCTTCATAGGCCAAGGTGACGGCATCCACTATCCAGTGGGCCATCCTCCGCTTGGAGACAGCCTTCCCCTTCTGCTGTCCTCCGTAACAGACAAAGAGCTGTTCTGAAGCTCTGAGTTCTATCCACGTACTGTCGCAGTGCGCGTAAAGGACAGAGCAAAGCTAGGGCTGGGTCTGCCTCCTCCAAGGGCAGCGCTTGCAAGTTCACTACCTGGTCCCTAAAGGGAGTGGTAGGAACCTTAGGCACATAGCCGGGCCGGGGCCTCAGTGTTGCACTGGAGTCAGCCGGCCCAAACTCGAGGCACGATTCGTCGACCGAAAATGCCTGCAGGTCCCCTACCCTCTTGATCGAGGCCAATGCAGTCAGGAGTAGGGTTTTCATAGAGAGAAACTTCAACTCGACTGACTGCAAAGGCTCAAAGGGGGCAGTTTGTAGGGCTCTTAGCACCAATGCCAAGTCCCAAGAGGGTAGGGAGGGAGGCATAGGAGGATTTAACCTCCTGGCCCCCCTAAAAAACCTGACAACCAGATCGTGCTTCCCCACTGACTTCCCCTCTACGGGGTCGTGTTGAGCGGAAATGGAAACATAAACCTTAAGGGTGGAGGGGGACAGCCTACTCTCCAACCCTTGTTGCAGAAAGGAGAGCACGGCTCTGATCGAACATCTCCGGGGGTCCTCATGGTAAGAGGAACACCATTCGATGAACAGGTTCCACTTCAGAGCATAGGCCCGTCTTGTGGACGGTGCACGTGCTGAAACGATAGTGAGTGCTACCTCCTGGGGTAGGTCACCTAAAACCTCTATGTCCCATCCAGGGACCATACGTGGAGTTTCCACAGGTCCAGACGCGGGTGCCAGAGGGTGCCCCGTCTCTGAGAAAGCAGATCCTTCCTCAGAGGAATCGGCCAGGGAGGGGCTGTCGCGAGGAGCATGAGTTCCGGGAATCAGGTCCTGTTGGGCAAATATGGAGCCACTAACAAGACCTGCTCCTCGTCCTCCCTGATCTTGCACAGTGCCTGTGCTAGTAGGCTCACTGGGGGGAATGCATATTTGCGCAGGCCCTGAGGCCAGCTGTGCACCAGTGCATCCGTGCCGAGCGTTGCCTCGGTTAGGGAGTAGAACCACTGGCAGTGGGTGGTTTCCGGAGATGCAAACAGGTCTACCTGAGCAACTCCGAACCGACTCCAAATCAGCTGGAGCACCTGGGGATGGAGTCTCCACTCCCCTGGAAGTGCTGCTCGAGACAGCTCGTTGGCTGCCCGATTGAACACTCCCGGGATGTGGATGGCACGAAGGGACCTCAGATGCTTCTGACTCCAGAGGAGGAGGTGGCGGGCGAGTTGCGACATGCGACGGGAGCGTAAACCGCCTTGCCGGTTGATATACGCAACAGTCGCAGTGTTGTCTGTACGGACCAGAACGTCCTTGCCCTGAAGGCGCCCTCTGAGGCGGCTCAAGGCAAGGCGTACTGCCAGCAGCTCGAGGCAATTGATATGCCAACGCAGTTGGGGACCCGTCCAAACCCCTGACACTGCGTGCCCATTGTACGTGGCTCCCCAGCCGGTGGCCGAGGCATCTGTGAATACCACAGCATGCCTGGATACCTGATCCAGGGGCACTCCTGCCCGGAGGAATGAGGAATCTGACCACGGGCTGAAGGTTTTGCAGCAGGCCGGTGTAATCTGAACCCGGAGAGTACCGCGTTTCCACGCCCACCTCGGGATTCGGCCATCGAGCCAGTGCTGAAGCGGTCTCATATGGAGCAGACCGAGCGGAACTATAGCCGCAGCTGCAGCCATATGCCCCAGGAGCCTCTGAAAGTGTTTCAGTGGGACCGCCGTCCTGCCTGATAAAGGAAACGCAAACTGCAGGAATGGCCTGTGCCGCGGGAGAATCGAGACATGAAAGTACGCGTCCTTCAGGTCGATTGCTGCAAACCAATCTAGGGGACGGACGCACCTGAAAATGCGTTTCTGCATCAACATCTTGAATGGCACCTTGTGAAGTGTACGGTTCAAAACTCGCAGATCCAAGATCGGTCGTAACCCACCGCTTTTCTTGGGCACAATGAAGTAAGGGCTGTAAAACCTCGACCTCATATCGGCTGGAGGGACCGGCTCTATCGCGTCCTTTGCCAGGAGGAATGTGATTTCCGCACGCAAGACAGGGGCATCGACGGCCTTGACTGAAGTGAACCGCATGCCCCTGAACTTGGGGGGACGCCGGGCGAACTGAATCGCGTAGCCGAGTCTGATGGTCCGCAGGAGCCACCGAGACGGACTGGGGAGCGCTAGCCAGGCTCCGAGAGACCGTGCCAGCGGGACCAGCGGGGCCACCGACGTACCCGCGGAGGGGCAGCGAGGTGGAACACAGGGACCCGCCCTGGGGCCTGTGACGGCAGGGGGCGGGGTCTGGGTGTGTAGTGTAACACTCACCTGACACCTGGGCGCCCACGGCGACGAGCAGGCTGAGGGGCTGCAGCCGGGGTGGAAGCAGCAGGTTTCCTCTGGCAACCGTGGACATCGCACGACCCAGAGACTGTGTGGTCAGCTTCGCCGCTCGAAGCGCGAGGTCCGTCGCAGCACGCAGCTCATGTAGAACCGCCGGGTCGTGACCACCCTCGTGCAGGTCTTTCAGGGCTTTGGCCTGGTGGACCTGCAATAACGCCATGGCGTGGAGGGCAGAAGCCGCCTCCCCACAGGCTCTATAAGCACTGCCAGTTAGACCTGACGAATACTTACAGGCCCGTGAGGGGAGACACAGGGTGGTAGCGGCTGTTGGACATAGTTGCATGGCCACAGACCGCTCCACCGAGGGGATGCCCGCGTACCCCAAAGCGGCCCCACCATCGAGGGTGGTGAGGGAGGAGGAGCCACAAGATTTGTTTCGGGCAGTAAAAGGTGCCTTCCACTATCTTGTAAGCTCCTCATGCACTTCCAGAAAGAATGGCACCGGAGGGGGGCGCTGAGAACCAGCACAACCCCCACCGAGAAACCACTCGTCCAACCTCGAAGGATCAGGACGCGGTGGAGGATTCCCCACGAGCCCGACATTCTCGGCGGCCCGGGAAAGCATAGCCGTCATCTCTGGGTGTGGCTCGGACAACGCTACCACACCCGAAGGGGGCAACGCAGCCGAGTCGTCATCCCCGGAGAGAGAGTGCTCACCCTCCGATGCAGCGATCGACATCTGGTCGTCAGAGGGGGCACCAAAGGAAACGCCTGGTGCACCCCGTCCAGCAGAGGGCCCACCGGCTGCGGAGTGCTTGAGGGGTGAGGAGCTCCACTTGGGGATTCCCTCACCGTGATCCTCAAATCACCTCTGACTCCACCCGACGCAGCGTCACCCCGGGTGCCAGGATGAACGCTGGATCGCGGCAGAGGCAGACGGACTCCGCCATGTTTGACATAACGGAGTCTATTACGCAACTCCGAGATGGTCATGTCCCCACAAGAGAACATGAACCATCCATGAAAGCTTCCTCAGCGTGCTGAATGCCCAGACACGTGAGGCAGCAATCGTGACCGTCCTGAGGCGCCAGGAAACGACCACACCCAGAAACGCACGGGTGATAGGACATCTTTAAAAAGACGCGATCACCCGTGTTGCTCTTTTAGAGAAATTTGCTCTTTCAGTGCTGAAGCACGCAGGGGAGCTGGCCGAGATCCCAATTTCGTCGGTCATCCGACGTGATTCGGAGTGACCGACTGAAAGGGAACTATGGTGTTTCAGGCTCACGGTATGTCATTTCCATGTACAGAACTCTTATTATTTAACTATGCCAAGGTAAAGACTGTTTTTCATTATATGGCACCTTTAAAGTTTAATATGTAATTTTATAAATACTTAAATTAAAAATATTTGTTGTAGAGTGAGGGGAACTAAATATGCTATGATGCTACCAAATGTGACATCAGAAGACTACGGAGGGTAGTCTGGACTGCTGAGCGAATCATTGGTACAACCCTCCCCACTCTCCAAGAACTGTACTTATCCAGAGTGAGCAAAAGGGCTACAAAAATGTTTGCAATTTTTATTTATGCAAAATAATAATAATAATATGGCTAAAATGTGCGTACAGTACCGTTCAGAATTTTGGACACATTACAGTTTTTAAAGAAGTCTCTTCAATCTATACATTTATTTGATCAAAAATAGCCTACAGGAAAAAAAACAAACATTAATATTGTGAAATGGAAAAGTAAATAAATAAAAAAACGGCATTTCTTTTATATTGAAATATTTTATAACAATACCGTTCAAAAGTTTGCAATTCAATGGGTCAGTATTTTTTAAAGAAATTGAATACATTTATTCATAAGGATGTGTTAAATTGATGCTTAAAATTCAGCTATGACTCAAATAAACAGATATTTTAAAGTATGGTAAAAAACTAGAAAACCATTATTTAATTTTTTCATTTAAAAAAAGAAATTAAGTTTCACAATATTTTAATTATTTCTGTATTTCTGATCGAATAAATGCATATTGATTTTTATTGGGGATGGGGGGCCTCCAAATGTCTAGAACCGGCCCTGGACAACACTTTGTATTTTTAAGGCTTCAAAGATAGAATTTGGAGGACATCTGCTTTACTTATATTAATGCTTAAAGTCCGCGTGAAATCAAATTTGACTATCTTTATTTTGTTAGCGCACATTGCTATTTTTGTGGTGAACAATTCATCCATGTAAGTCAATCCCCCCAAAAAATAATAATAATTTGGCCTTCATAATCTTTAATCAAAATCTGAAAATGCTCCTCCCCTCTAAAATGATGGGCCTTATCTGATGACATCAGTTTGACGGATTGGGCAGGAGCGTGACATCCTTAACCACGCCCCTCCAACTGTCAGTGTTAATTTATGAATGAAACGCCTACTTTACTACATCCAATCAATTCGCAGTAGAAAAAACGTTTCCGGTTACTTAACTGTAACCTTGTTCCCTGAGAAAGCAGAACGAGATGCTGCGCTGCTCAGCGCATTGGGAACGCCTTTAGGCGTGACCAGATGTGAATATTGTGTGTAACACGTCTAGGGCTGTAGCGATCTAATCTCACGATACGATACACGATATTCAGCTCACGATACGATATATATCACGATATTTAGCCAACGATACGATTCGATATAATTCGATACGCTTACATCATTTTTTTTCTGATAGATTTAAAAGAGACAGTGTGATTTTGGTGACATCTTGTGAGTGTTTCATTTACTTGGATTGAATTAATTGAAATAAACTCAAACATCAGACAGCTTGCAAAATAAATGCTGGACAAAATTAATCAAAGATGTGTTGAGAAAATTAGTTCCATTTATTGAAACAGTAAAACCCTCATCATCAGCATGAGCATTTGCTGTGCCCTCTTCATCCACACTCCAAAGTGACTAAGTCAACATTTTCCACCACTGAATACGGTCTCAAATCATGACAAATAAAGTAGGCAATGGACTCTGTAATTTTCTGCGACCTTGGTGAAGCAGATGGAAACTTGTGGGAACAACCGCCATCGAGGTCCAGCATAGTTTGTTTTGGGTCACGCGGCCGCTGCTGCTTTGGGTCCTCCGTAAGCATAAACTTGTCCAGGTGGTGACGTTTTAGGTGCGCTCGTAAATTTGTGGTATTGCCAGAATATTTAACGTTAGTGCCACATAGCTTACAAACCGCGATGCTTTTATCCAAGTCGTTGCTTTCCTTCTATTTTTTAAAACCAAAGTGCTCCCACACATCTGCTTTTAAGCAGGCGGGTGCTGGATTTATATTCGCCGCCATTCTCTGAATATCCTCGCTCTGACTTGGTAAACAGGAAGAGGTAGACATCTGCGTCTGTGTAAAGTTAGTACGGGTAACTTGCTCTACAGCAACACTAGCGGCTTGCTGACCAAATCGCTCTTCCTGCAACGCGAACGGGGGTAAACAACACGGGGGATTTGAATGGGACGTATGTATCGATACTCGCGGCTAAAAAATCGATACTTTCTTTGGGAAAAAAATATCGATTTATATCGCAGAATCGATAAAATCCTCCAGCCCTAAACACGTCGATAGAATTGACCCGGAGGTAATATAGCCTCGGTCGATGACGTCATCGGCGTGCGCCCGCAACACGAGGCTATAAAAAGATGAGCCACAGGTGCATCATCAGGATATTTTGTCTGAAGAGCAGTCCTGGGACATCTTCAGCACGGCAAAGCAGCGCAGCATCTCGTTCCGCTTTCTCAGTGAACAAGGTTACAGTTAAGTAACCGGAAACGTTCCCTTTCGAAAGCTACAATCGATGCTGCGCTGCTCAGCGCATTGGGAACGAGAATACCCACGCCGCCGTGCTTGGAAATGTCTGGACCCCACGGTTGTGCAGGTGTGCCCACAAGAACGCAAGAAGGCCTCAGACATTAGCTTGTGACATTGAGTCAAGGACATGAGAGCCCGGAGTGGCATGAACATCCAAACTATAAAATCTTATAAATGTGTGCGGAGAGGACCAACCTGCCGCATCACAAACCTGTTGTAAGGGGGTACCCCTTGCCAAAGCACTAGAGGAGGCGACCCCCCTGGTGGAGTGAGCCCTAAGACCTATAGGCGAAACTTGACCGCGCGCCTCATAAGCAAGAGCAATAGCATCCCTGACCCAATGAGACATGGTCTGCTTGGTGGCAGCTGCTCCTCTGTTACTACCACCATAACAGACGAATAGTTGCTCTGACTTACGCCACTGGCTAGTGCGGTGGATGTAAGCCTGAAGAGCACGGACTGGACACAGTCTATGAGATTTCTCCTGCTCCGGCGTTGTGAACGGTGGAGGTCAGAAGGCCTCTAGAATGACCGGATGTACAGCCGAAAATGGAACCTTAGGCAGGTAATCAGGATGTGGATGCAAAATCACTTTCACCATACCTGGGGCAAAGTCTAAGCAGGATGGAGAGATAGACAGAGCCTGCATATCCCCAATTCTCTTCAAGGAAGTTATAGCCATGAGAAAAATCATTTTTAGAGTCAGAAGTTTATCAGACGCTGATTCTATAGGTTCAAAGGGGGTTCCAACCAGAGCCTCGAGAACTGTAGCTAAGTCCCATGAAGGGATCTTGGTTTTTACTGGAGGCCTCAGTCGCCTGGCCCCCCGAAGGAAGCGAGAGAGCAGAGGATGTGTCCCGAGTGGCGCCCCTTCTACCAAGGCGTGGCAAGCCGAAAGAGCGGCCACATAAACCTTAAGAGTAGCAGGGCATGTGCCTGTTGATAATTTCTCCTGCATGAAGTCCAGAACTGAAGCAACCTGGCAGTTGACTGGATCTACACTGTGTAAAACACACCACCTTTCAAAAACACCCCATTTATTGGCATAAATTTGTCTAGTGGAGGAAGCTCTAGCACTCAGAATGGTCTCAATAACGGCAGGCGAAAGCCCAGTGTACCTCAGTTGGTTCCCATCAGGGGCCAAACGTGAAGATTCCACATGTCGGGCCTGGGATGGAATACCGTGCCCTTCGCCTGAGACAGAAGGTCCCTCCTCTTCGGAATTGCCCACGGCGAGCCGTCGAGGAGAGATATTATCTCAGAGAACCACACTCTGTTCGGCCAACGTGGCGCTATTAGCAAGAGGCAAGACCCTTGTTGGCGAACAACTCCCGGGAGCAGAGAAACTGGAGGAAACGCATACAGGCGCATCTTGGACCATGTGTGCGCCATCGCATCCAGACCCAGTGGAGCTGGGTGACTCAGAGAGAAGTAGAGGGGACATTGCGCTGTCTGTTGTGAGGCGAAGAGGTGCACCTCCGCTTTGTAAAATTTGGTCCAAATCTGTTTCACTACTTCAGGGTGGAGTTTCCATTCCCCTGTCGGTAGTGTCTGCCTGGACAGTAAATCTGCTCCCACATTCAAATGCCCTGGAATGTATACTGCCCTGAGTGACAGGAACTTGTCCTGGGCCCAGAGAAAAATCTGCCTCGCTATTCTGTTCAGATTGCGTGAGCGCAGACCTCCCTGGTGATTTATATAAGAGACTGCTGCTGTGTTGTCCACCCGCACTAGGACATGACAGCCCCTCAATTGATGGAGAAAATATTTCAGAGCCAGAAATACGGCCATCAGCTCGAGGCAATTGATGTGCCAATCGAGCTGATGGCCCTCCCATTCCCCTTGAGCTGGACGGCCATCTAAGACCGCTCCCCAGCCCATCAGGGAGGCGTCCGTCGTTAGCAGTCTGCGACGACACGGCACCCCTAGAGTGGGACCCAAGGCGAGAAACCGGGGTCTGAGCCACAGAGATAGTGTACGAAGCCCACGGCGCGTCAATTTTATTAGCCTTTGAGGATTGGCTCTTGGATGAAATCCTCTGGCTTTCAGCCACAACTGAAACGGTCTCATGTGCAACAGCCCCAGAGGAATCACCGTGGATGCTGAAGCCATGTAACCTAACATCTTTTGGTACTGACGAACAGTGCGATCTTGACCTAGCCTGGCTTTGCTCATGGTCTGCCGAATGGTCTAGATACGAGCGGGAGACAGTTGTGCCCGCATCGTGATCGAATCCCAAACGATCCCGAGATAAGTCGTTCTCTGGGTAGGAGAAAGAACACTTTTCTTGGTGTTGAGTCTCAACCCTAGAGAAACTAGATGAGCTAACACGATGTCTCTGTGTTGGAGCGCCATCTCTCGCGATTGTGCTAATATTAACCAATCGTCGATGTAATTCAAAATGCGAATGCCCTGGAGTCGTAATGGAGCCAGTGCTGCATCCATGCATTTTGTGTATGTGCAGGGTGACAAGGCTAGGCTGAATGGAAGAACCCGAAATTGGTATGCTTCGCCCCCGAAAGCGAACCTCAGGAATTTCCTGTGTTGTGGGAATATTTCTATGTGAAAATATGCGTCCTCCAGATCGATCGTGACGAACCAATCGTGATGTTGAGTTTGCGTCACGACCGTCTTGACGGTTAACATCTTGAACTTGAGCGCTTTGACTGCACGGTTTAAGCCTCGAAGATCTAAGATTGGACGCACCCCCCCATCCTTTTTGGGAACCAGGAAGTATCTGCTGTAATAGCCCAACTCTCTCTCTGGAAGAGGAACATGTTCTATGGCCTCTTTGCTCAGAAGAGTTTGCAGCTCTTGTGACAGTACGTACATCAGCTCCGGTTTCACGGAAGTGAAAACCACGCCGTTGAAACGCGGAGGACGACGAATAAATTGCATTCTGTATCCTATCTGCACTGTGCTTAATACCCACGCAGAAATGCCTGGCAGAAGTTTCCACGCTACCAGACTCTCTGAGAGTGGTATTAATTTTAATACTTCCTTTTGAGGGGATGTTAGATGTTTCCGCGTCCGGAATGACAGCCGGAAACAACGGAACATCTAACATTTCGCTGGAAACCGCTGCCCCCCGAAACACGCAAGGTGGCGGGGATGGAGTGGTTTTGCGAGGGTAGCGGGAAGGGGCGAAGAGATCTTGAACGCGCCCCATCCCGCGGGGGACTACCCCCACCAGATTGGGCGCCAGACCATCAGGACTTTCGCTTCTTGTTAATAATAGTCCTGAGGTCTGGCTTGGGAGGTTGCTGAGCGCGGCGAGCCTGTCCCCAGTCTCTACGAGGGGGAGCACGCTCCGCCACACTCTGCTTTTTAACCTCCCTAGCTTTTGAAGGACCGGCGTGGGGCTGGGTGGCAGACGGCCCCTCCCCTTGAGTGCGGCGAGGAAGGAACTGAACGAAGGCTTCTTCGTGTTTCTTCACCTCTTTAAATCTGGCCACTACGGTGTTCACGGAGTCGCCAAACAAACCAGAGGGAGAAACAAGGGAGTCTAACAGAAACAAACGATCTTTCTCTTTAATACCTGTCAGATTCAGCCACAGGTGCCTCTCCGTGCTGACTAAAGCACTCATTGAACGGCCGATGGCACGGGCCGTTTGCTTGGTCACACGGAGAGACAGATCTGTGGCTTGACAAAGCTCAGAGAACGCCTCCTCGTCGATGGTACTGCCCATACTCAAATCCTTCAACAGGTCAGCCTGGTATGCCTGTAACAGTGCCATAGTGTGCAGCGCAGCACCAGCCTGACCTGCAGCTTGGAAAGCTTTACCCACTAGTGATGATGTTATAAGCCAAGGTTTAGTGGGGAGGGTAGGTTTCTTTATCGAAGATGCGGCTTCGGGCGAGAGATAGCTCACGAGCGTCTCTTCAAACCGAGGCATCTCCGTATACCCCCGCGACGTCGCATCCAGCATAGTCGAAAAAGTCGACGTCGAAGGCACAAAGACGCGAGAAGTATATGGTTTACTCCATGACTTAGACAGCTCATCATGGAGGTCCTCGAAAAAGGGGAGAGACTGATGTTGTGGTCTCTCCCCCCTGCCACCGGACAGAAACCTATCCTCTAGCTTACTACGTTTGGGGGTCTCTTGTTCACGTGGCCAGTCAATCTGTAACCTGGCCACCGCGCGAGTAACCACCTCTAGCAATTCCTCGACAGATTTCTTTTCGCGAGAGAAATGCTCAGAGGCAGGCTGCTCGTGATCTGAACAACCAAGAGATGTATCATCCCCCTCCTGAACTGAAGAAGCACCGGAGCGCACTTCGAGATCACGAGAAGGGATGTTAGGATCTGGTGACACAGCAAGCGAAAGGGACGGACCCGTCACTTGCTCGTCATGCAGATCCATACGAGAGCCCCACGATGGTAATGCGGGTGCGGTCTGGAAATAGTTCAGACGGGAGTGAAGCATCTTAACTGTGAGCTGGTCACAATGCTCGCACCCGCCTTTCTCTATAGCCAGAACCGCGTGCTCTTCCCCCAAACAAACAAAACAATAATCGTGTGTATCCAGCTCAGACATGGGACGGGAGCATGGAGGAACACAACGCTTACTGATTTGTTGGCTCATTTCTCTTTGTTGTAACGTGAGAGAAAAAAGATTTGCAAACCTGCCAGAATGTTTCTTCGACGCACACATGCACAGAATGGTCTGAAGACAAAAGACCTGATGATGCACCTGTGGCTCATCTTTTTATAACCTCGTGTTGCGGGCGCACGCCGATGACGTCATCGACCGAGGCTATATTACCTCCGGGTCAATTCTATCGACGTGTTACACACAATATTCACAGCTGGTCACGACTAAAGGCGTTCCCAATGCGCTGAGCAGCGCAGCATCGATTGTAGCTTTCGAAAGGGAACAAGCCATGCACTCTATTTTCATCATTCAATATTCTGTTTCTCTCGGAAGTATGTCACAATACGGAAGTAAAGACGGTCGCAAACTTCTGGTTCACATGGACTTTAAATGTGTAAATTAGTTAAAAATAAGTAAACTGATTTCTTGTTGATTTAGGCAAATCTGCTTCTTCCACACAGAAATTCATGTTCAGTGAAGCTCCTCACAACAATCACACATTCAGCAAATTCAGCAATAAATGCTGCAATATTCCCATCACTTTACAAGTGAAGACGAGCATCAGGAAGAGCTGAAATCTGCAAAGACTGAGTTTATTAAAGAGGACAGAGAGAAGATGAGAGATCCAGAACCCTGCAGAATCAAACACACTGAAGATACTGAACAACAAACAGGTTGGTGTTTATTCTTTATTCTTCATTAATAATGCTGACGGTTATAATGTTTCAAGTAGTTTTAGATTGTTTGTGTTGAAATTGGAAAACTATTTAGAGCTCTGCAGTAATATAGCTAAATAATCAAATAATAAGGGACACATTCTGTAAACTGGGTACTTTTTTCAAATTATCCAATTTTTGTACAAACCCATTCCCTTTGTAAATATAAAATCTACAAATTAGATTTTGGTGGTGTTAGACTACAGTTCAGATAGAAATAATGTCTATTATTATGTTTCATGGAAAGGATGCCTGTTCCTTTTGAATACATAATGCACAAAATAGCAACTCACCAATATTTTCTTCTACTCATCTTCTCCACTTTCAAGGTTTATAGACACTTAAAGGGTATATGAAAAAGAAACATGCCTTCAGTAGAAAATCCTGGTAAGCGTGTCCACCTCCCACACGGGAGATCAGGGTTCGAGACCCGCTCGGGGACCCGTTACAGATGTATTTATAAAACTGCATCAAAATGTTGTATAGCAATTGTCTACTTTCTGCTGTTACATCAGGGTTCGTGTTTGTCTTTTCACGTTTCTTCTTTTTTATGAGTTAATGAAAATAAACCATTTTTACTTTAATTTCAGAGTTGATTGAAGAAAATGAGGAGAATGAAGAACTGAGTGATGCTGAGGGAAACAAACACTTCAGAACTGGAAAAAAACATTTGAGTTGCTCTCAAACTCAGAAAGATTTAAAGAAAAGAAGAGCCAATAAATATTTCACCTGCACTCAGTGTGGAAAGAGATTGACAAGCAAACAGAGTCTTGAGCTTCACATGAGAGTTCACACTGGAGAGAAACCTTACAAGTGTTCACACTGTGACAAGAGATTCAGTCAGTCAGGAGAACTGAAAACACATGAGAGGATTCACACTGGAGAGAAACCTTACACGTGTGATCAGTGCGGGAAGAGTTTTGCAATAAAAGGAAGCCTTACAGCACACATGAGAGTTCATACTGGAGAGAAATCTAACAAGTGTTCACACTGTGACAAAAGATTCAGTCAGTCAGGACACCTGAAACAACATGAGAGGATCCACACTAGAGAGAAACCATACACTTGTGATCAGTGTGGGAAAAGTTTCACAATAAAAGGAAGCCTTACAGCACACATGAGAGTTCATACTGGAGAGAAACCTTACAAGTGTTCACACTGTGACAAGAGATTCAGAGTGTCATCACAGCTGAAAACACATGAGAGCATCCACACTGGAGAGAAACCGCACACATGTGATCAATGCTGGAAAACATTTTTGAGAGCTTCCGACCTGAAAAATCACCTGAGAGTTCATACAAAAGAGAAGCCATATTCATGTCATTTCTGTGGAAAGAGTTTTTCACAGCTACAAAGTTTGAAAATACATCAGAAAATACACACTGGTGTGAGAGAGTACATGTGCTTTGAGTGTGAAAAGACTTTTACTACAGCAAGCTATTTAAAACTGCATGAGAGGATTCACACTGGAGAGAAACCTTACAAGTGTTCACACTGTGACAAGAGATTCAGTCTGTCAGGAACCCTGACAACACATGAGAGGATCCACACTGGAGAAAAACCTTATGAGTGTTCACTCTGTGACAAGAGATTCAGTCGGTCAGGAGAACTGAAAATACATGAGAGGATTCACACTGGAGAAAAACCTTATGAGTGTTTACTCTGTGACAAGAGATTCAGTCGCTCAGGAGAACTGAAAATACATAAGAGGATTCACACTGGAGAAAAACCTTATGAGTGTTCACTCTGTGACAAGAGATTCAGTCAGTCAGGAGAACTGAAAATACATGAGAGGATCCACACTGGAGAAAACCCTTACAAGTGTTCACTCTGTGACAAGAGATTCATTCAGTCAGGAGACCTGAAAACACATGAGAGGATCCACACTGGAGAGAAACCTTATGAGTGTTCACTCTGTGACAAGAGATTCAGGCGGTCAGCACACCTGAAAATACACGAGAGGATTCACACTGGAGAGAAACCGTATCACTGCACTGCATGTGGGAAGTGTTTCAATCAATCCTCTACTCTACACAGTCATACAAAAAACATTCACAGTAAGTAGATCATCTTCAGATCCAGCACTTTCAGGTCTGATTCGTGTCCTCTCCAACTGTAACAATGCATCAAGCAATATAATATCATCTGGATAAATCTGTCATAAGCGACGTGACAAAGAAACATTATCTAAAGTTTTCATCGTCAAAACCAGCAGATTGAACTGTGAGATTCAGATCAACTCAAAGATGGAGTTCCTCCCCAAAGAACAATGTCAGAAAGTTTAATTCTTGTATGTCATTTTATTTCGTGATAGACAGTGCGCTTTCTTATGAGTTTCATATTATGTTCAATTGTCTTATAATGCATATGTGTCACAAGTTTGCTTACTCTTTCATGAAGGAAAGCAGAAGTTTTTACAAACAGTTCTTGTTCAGGAAGATGAACTGTAATTGAGAGACTGAGATTACATTTTTTATATTGTTGTGTAAGGCCTCTATAGAACAGACCCACCAAAAAGCTGCAGAATAATAACAAATTCCCAAAACAGGATCTAAAGATTCCCCCACACAGCCATCACGAGGTGGTAAAATTGACAACACCCTCATTGTCTGGATTAGTTTCCTCTCAATGTGATAATAGCTAATCCAATCAAGGAAAAGAGAACTCCTTTGTCTCGACGAACTGAAGTCATTTAAGCAACATACGGTTAAGTGCTACCTCGTGGACACTATGCATAAATCCATAGTAGAAGCCCGGAAACAGGAAAAGGCGAATTTACGTGACACTCTCCAGGCCTGCAAACACCCAAGATCCATACAGCGTGACCCCCGAGGGCAGGGGTCTGCAACCTTCAACATCAAAAGAGTCATTTTGGCCCCTTTCCCACCGGATAAAATTCTTGCACTTTAGGGCTGTGCGATTAACTTTATTTTATTTTTATGAGTATGAAACTCAGATATACTGATATTAGGGGTGACCCCAAATAGTCAACAATTTGATGCTTCGATAGGAGGAGCCTGATTCGACTCCCAATTTCACAGTTGAATATTCGCGGGGTGTTATGATCATGCCACTATGGCTATATGGAAGTGCTCAAATCTTTGATTTCACATAGAACTACCGGTTTTCTCCCAATAAGTTAATATACAACCTATTATGATAATGCTGTAAATAAGAATCTGAAAAGAAGTGATGTTTTATTAACAAATTTCGGGAGGAGCATGCGCAGATAATTAACACGGCCAATTCATCATCAGCAATTACACCACCTATCCAATCAGCACGTGAGAGAATCCCTATAAATAACCAAGCAGTCTTACCGTCATTATCTCTCGTCTTCCAACATTGGCACACCCAATCGCAGAACCATGTCAGAGACAGAACTTTTCGTAAACAAAAATTCCTTGGAAACCACGGATCCTCCTGCATCACCAGCAGCTGTCCTCTGCACCAGCGCTCCACAGGACATCACATTCGAGCCCATGGCTGCAACACGGGGCCGCCGGCTTTCCCGCGCAGCACCCGCTCATACATCCAGGCGTCGAGGCACGCCATCACCTGCATCTTCAAGGCGTCAGCCACCTTCTCCAGCATCCTCCTTCACGTCAGCCATTTCTTACGCCCCAGCCACGGAAAATTGGACCGTGGCAGGACTTCGCCAGGTACTCACCAGCGCCAGCATCATCATTCCAAGTCGTTCTACAAAGCCGGATCTCCTCTCCCTCGACGCTTCTCTCCAGTCCGGGGAGCCTTCAAACTCTTCACCTCCGTCCAAAGCAGTGACTAAAACAAGCCAGGGCCGCGGCGTTCCTTATTCTCGACCAGAACAATTCACCACTCGCTCGGGGACGGGCCTCCGGCCACTAGGCCGCACCAGAAGGCCTTCAGCAAGTTTAGGCTGCACCTCGGATGCCGCTGCCACCAGCCCCCACCCACCACCTCGAGCCACCGAGCTAGTAACCCATCCTGGCGAAGAGCTGGCCTTCGCCTCCACAGGCCGCCGCGTCAGAGCGAGCACACCTCCGCTAGCGGCGAGGAACCACCCAAAGCCCCGGCCCCACCCCACTCCCAATCCCCTCCCCTACCCATGGCCAGCAGGCCCAGTGTTGCCAATTTAGCAACTTCTTTGACAAACCTTAGCGAGTCTCTGTGATCGCTGGTACTGCCACAACGGCGCGAGGTCAGCGCGCACGCACCTCTTTCTCTGTATCTGCTCTGTTCAGTAAGTAGCGCGTTCAGTTCAAATAGATATTATGTTGCTTCTCTAATTTTACATGCAAATATAGCCAAAACCACAGCACAGGAATTGTCTCGTCTTGTCTTGTGTGTATTATTTGATTTCGTCAGACGACGGCCCAATTGTAAATCAGGATTTTTGTGCAGACTAACTTCTTAGGAGGGAGAGCTGGTTATGTATTCTTAAAAGGCTGCGTTTCAGTCACTATTTCATATTTATCCCGTTGACTGACAACATAAACAGTAAAATATATAAAGAAAAACAGTTTTATTGAGAATTTGTCTGCATTAAAATACAGAATGAGCACAGAGAGACAAACAAATGTAAAAGGCAATGTGATGACGTCATGAATATGCTAATTAGCGCATGACGTCATCTGGCGACATTTAGCGACTTTCAAACTGGCTTTAGCTACTTTCCATCGAAAGAAGTTGGCAACACTGAGAAGCCCCACCACACACATATAGCGCGAGCATGCTTCCGCAATCGGCGCAAACCCCGGCGCTCGCCATTCCCACTCTCTTCCCCTCCCTTTCCTCTGCTCACCGAGCTTAACCAAGTGCGAGCATGCCTCCGCTAACCATGGTGCAAGCCCCGGCGCCCGCCATTCCCCCTCTCTTCCCCTCCCTTTCCTCTGCTCACCGAGCTTACCCAAGCGCGAGCACGCAGCCGCTAACAGCGCAACCCCCAGAGCCCTCCATTTCCCCTCTCTTCCCCTCCCTTTCCTCCGATCCTCGAAATTTCCCAAGCATGCCTCCGCTAGCTGCCTCGGCGGCTAACTTTCCCCTTCCCTCCTCCCGAGGTCCATTCTCACTTTCTTCAGCCACACCCCTACCCATCCCGCCAAATGCGCTCGCACTGGAACCAGCCCCCGTAGCCAACTCCATCAGGACACAGATCTTGTCAGGTGCGGATATAGACCTTTTTCCCTTTTGTCACCAATTTCCCCTCCGTCCACTGATCGCCAAATTGACTGCGGTGAATTTTCCGTCACTTTAAAGAACTATCTCGCGATAGTTGCCGAACTCGCATTATCATACGGAGGCTCCCACTTCTATACGTACCACAAACTATTTGCAGCTAAATGCACCATTCGAGTGGCCCAGTGGAATCAAGCCCCTTACTGGGGAGCCCTGGACACCGAACGCCATAACAGAATATTTTTAGGCTGCCGTAACATTACATGCGCGGTCTGCCGATCCATTTCCCACTCCACCACCTTATGCCCCTTCATCAACCCATCCATTCCCCCCTGCCCAGAAACATCTCCGCCCAAATCCACCAGCTACGTGCCAAGCATTCCAAACGTCTCATCCAACCCATGCTCACGCCCGCTTGATTTGTCCAAAAAAAAAATAATAATCACCCCACCATTTATGATCTAGCGGTGCTGGACAATGAAACTATCTCTTACCTCATTAAGCAAAGTAAAACAGACCAGTCAAAGAAAGGCCACTTCGTTTACATCTTCAACCTCCTATCGCCCATATTACCATACCAAGCCCTCCTAGCTTTCCTCCACCTCAGAAAATCACAGGCCAAACTCCCATCCGACCCCCTGTTTACAGACGACTCCAACCGCCCCGTCACTCGCTTCTGGTTCCAAAAGCACCTTAAGTCAGTCCTGCTCCTATCTGGTTCCCCAGCCGGAAACTTTTCCAGCCATTCGTTCCGAATAGGCGCAGCAACCACAGCGGCCCATAAAGGCCTTTCCCAGCAGCAGATTCAAGTGCTTGGTCGCTGGTCGTCAGAAGCTTTCAAAAGCTATATTCGATCAGACCGCTCCCACATCAAGGAAGCTCACCAAACACTATCCGGCAAACCCCTCTAATGATATACATCCCTGGGAACCTGAACTTCAGACCCTCCATAGCCAACCCCACTTAACATCACCTATATCCACCTTCAACGGCCCATCCCCACTCCATTCATTCCAACAGCACTACATTCAGCCTTGTCTGTACTCCCCCACTGCCGCAGCAGTGACTGCTCCCGCAGGAGCCCTATCTGTATTTTTCCACTGCCGCTGTAGTGTCTGCTCCCGCAGGAGCCCAGCTGTATTTCTCCACTGTCTGCTCCCGCAGGAGCCCAGCTGTATTACTCCACTGCCGCTGCAGTGTCTGCTCTCGCAGGAGCCTTTTCTATATTTCTCCACTGCCGCAGCAGTGACCGCTCCCGCAGGAGCCTTTTCTATATTTCTCCACTGCCGCAGCAGCGACTGCTCCCGCAGGAGCCCTATCTGTATTTCCCCACTGCCGCTGCAGTGACTGCTCCCGCAGGAGCCTTTTCTATATTTCTCCACTGCCGCTGCAGTGACTGCTCCCGCAGGAACCTTTTCTATATGTCGCCGCAGCGAGTGCTGCATCTCTACTTCCCTCTCATCTCTACTTCCAGATTCCACAGAAGTACCACTACCACAGCAGTATCCAGCATCCCTTCAGCCTAAGCATGCAAGTTTTTGGGGGGTTATCAAGCCCCTCTTCGGCTGCTGTCCTGCAATAATAGCGTTTTGGGGGAGCACTTTGCGTCTGGGCTAAATGCCGAGCTCGTACCCTCTCCCCGGTCGAGGGGAGTACCCCGGGCTCGGGAATGATTACTGAGCTCGGAGCCCTCCCCCTGGACAGCACGCCAAATACGCATAAACTTGCTCCGTTATTATTATATGTAAGTGTGAACTCGTGAAATAAGCTTTAGATAAATATTTTAACGTGCGTGAAGAAATCCAACCACTCCTATAGATTTAAGTTTCACTTTCCATGATCCGTGACCGACAGAGGATCATCTTGGCGGCAGGGATTTAAATCTTTAACAAGACTCAAACTGACACAGGCAGAGTGAAAGACTGATTTTTTTTCGATCAGGTAGGGTACAAGTGATTTCAAAACATTTCTGCCAGTTTATATATATTGTATAATATTATTTATCTCGTATTAGATGCATTTGGTTGAGTTACACTGCAGTAAAGCCCTTCATTGTAGTACTACGGTGATTACCTCTTCAGCGCGAGCAGGACAAACAACAATGCAGAATATTAATAACTATGACTGGGACAGTCATATAAATTAACATTATAATGAGAACACTATTTTAATAAAACGCTGTGAATTTTTAGAGTTTAGTAGCCGTGTTTCTGAACGTGCGTGAAGAACGCTTCCACAACAAGAGTTCATTCAGAGACACGTTCACTTCTGCATTCGTGGCATTTTGAGCAGATAGCCTATAAGTCGTAATATTAACTTTATGTTGTATAAATAACAAAGCATATTCTATGAGATAAATGATGAGTTAAATCCCATTGATTAAAAACCTGCTATCAAATGCTTCATTCTATCGGTCATCTTTAGCGCGTGCAGCTCAAAACAGAAATGCAGAACATTAATAAGTGTCATGCATAACGTTATCCACATAATGATAAAGCACATAGTACAGGCCCCTTTACATCAACCTTCAATAGCTGGACTTCAAAACTGGAGAAAGTATCACTCCACCACCATGTCCAGAGGCCCGTGGAGAACTAAAAAATGCACAGTCTGGAGGAGCAATCTCAACTAGAGGCATCCAGTCACCTTGTTCTACTGTGAAGCTGCTTTCAAGCAATCTGTTCTGTGTAAACACTATATCGAGGGGTGAGAACCAGAAGGGTGTAAGTGACATTTCACCAACTTTACAGGACGGCCAAAACAAAAATGTACCAGAGTTTGATCTGATTTTGTGTACTGATTTTAATCATTTATAATAAAAATGTGTACACGCATGGATGACAGTATACTTATTGAACACTATTTTTGTTATGCGTTGCTGGAGAAGGAATGCAGGACGACGAGGGATGAAGAATAAACAGGTTCTTGTAATCATGCAGATGAATTAACAACAGAAATAGCAGCATAAACATAACTTTACTTTGAGACTCAATGAAGGGTAGAGCAAAACTGAATGCTTATAAAAGGAACAGGAACAAAGGAGTAAACGAGATAATTAACACAAAACAGGTGAATAGGGTGAATCATTAACTAAACTAGGACAGCAACTACCAAATAAGGGCAAAACAGAACTGAAAGGAAACCGACACCTGACAATTTTAACAATTAGTCAAATTATTATTATTTTTATTTAAAGTCACATGCGCCTTTTTGGCACTGATGTTTTATTCAGTTTCGTGTATAAAAACATGGGCACATCTTCTGACAATATGAACAAAACATTGCATTAATGAGTTTAAAAGAAATAACAATCCATTGTGATAAAATATCACAAAAATGCCCTTACATCAGCTTTGTTAATTGAATGTGATTAGTTTTACTGAAATGGTAATCTCAGCCACTTAACAGTTTGGCCAAATGGGAAATTAAAAAGTCTTTACAGATGCCTTCCCTAGTGAAAATGTTTTTGAAATACATTCATTTCATGCTATACTAAAAATACATTTACACAAATCTCATGTTTCTGTAGTGAGAACTATAAAATTGATTTGATCAATGACACAATTATCTAATGTAATATTAACATTACAAATGATGCAGCATTGGCATAATTTTGGCACCAACTCATTAACATCAGATTAATGTTTAACTCATTTTACTAAAAACTTTGTAATTATTAGTGTTCAGTCACGCTACATGTTTCATTCCATTGATTCCCATTAAAACACAAAACGATTCCATTAAAACACAAAAACAATTGCGGGAGACTGGAACGTTTGATCTGCAAATTTGTATCAAGTTAAGATGTATGACCTAGAAGTTACTTCACATATAAGCTGTGTGATTGTTATCATACCATAATATCTTAATTGTTGTTTTAATGATGTGCAAACTGACATTATCGAATATGTCCCTCACTTTGCCAAAAACAAATAAAAGCACATCTTGAGAGTCCATTCATGAAGACAGTCACTTGCTCAGTTTCTAAATGAATGAATTGTTTGAGTCAATGATCCATTTAATTCATTTATAAAGACATGAAGGGTAATGATCAATCACTCAGTGGGTTGAATAAACGATTCAATGCATCACTCATTAAGACAGGGACTTTATGGCACCTACTGGTGGTTTAGTATCATATTTATTTATCCTAAACAAGCCAAGACCAGCACAAAAACACAATCAGCACAATATCCTGTAAGTATCATTATAGAAAAAAATCAAGTCAAGTCACCTTTATTTATATAGCGCTTTTAACAAGACAGATTGTGTCAAAGCGCTTAACAGTATCAAACTGGAGGATAGAGTGTCTGAAATGTATAATAATAATATTAAACACTCAATTTTCAGTTAAAGGCATTTCATTATTGATTTCAGAGATGTCATTGTCTAGCTCAGTTTAGTTTAAATAGTATCTGTGAAATCAATTTGACGATAATCACTAGAAATCAAGTGTCCCCAACTGAGCAATCCAGAGGCGACAGCGGCAAGGAACCCAAACTCCCTCTGTGACAGAATCACTTTAACATATTGAGATAACATTTGTTTGTTTTGTTTTTTAAAACCACACTGTGCCCTCTTAGAAGAATTAAAATAACGCAGAAAAAGTTATGTAATTTCTGTGGGAAGAGCTTATCTGCCAAAATAAAAATAAAAAATATATAAGTTTTTAATATATCTATTACTGGATCCAGATATCAAATTTTAGTGTCTGCATCAAATTAAATTTACAAAAGTGTCTATATGTTTCAAACATTTTGTGAAAGCAAAATCACTAAATATAGGTGAAATAATGTCCCATCATCATTCAGCATAACATATATATTTATATAAAACAACATAGTTATTCTGACCTGTACTTCTTAAAATATGTAAAAGAAAAAGTGGTCATACGGTATTTTATTATATTTTAAATAATTAAAAAGTTATTGCTAACAATTGGGTAAAACCTAGTGTGAAGAATAGTGGCAAATATAAAAATTAAGATGTCAATTAAAGAATAATTTGGGGCTACACTATATATGATCCTTAAATATAGTATTTGAATATGTCCTCAAATTATTTTTGTTCTAAATATGCCTGATTTGCTCGAAAAACACATTTTTGTCTTTGACTCATATACTAATTGACACATTTAAGCATCTGCATCTGTCTATCATAAAAAAAACTGATGCTAATTACCACATTTTTAACATAATTAAGTATCTAATTCTAACATTATATATTAATTAAAATAACAGATAAGAAGAAAAAAAAAACATTTGAAAGTATAAAGTCAGAAAAAAAGCACATGTTTGTAACAAACAACCCTCAGTCTGTTGAAACCAATAAAATGAGCTTTAAATGAGCATTTTCAGGATCTCTGAAGACATCAGCATAATAAATGAGGAGAAAACAGGAACTATTGACATGAAATAAAGAGTGTTTTCAGCAGCTGTTAATATTGATGATTCTCAGACGATCAACACTCATTCAACAAGACATTCAGGATCATCAGCAGCTCATCTCACTTTATTCTGAGTGTTTGCTGTTAGAAACTGATTATAAGAGTCAGGATATAAGATAAAAGCCTATAAAACATGCTCTACTGAAAGATAATACTGTTATTTCTCACAATATGACATGAAACATCTGAAACGAAATGATTCGAGACCAGTTAATTGAACATACCAACGATGCAAAAGGGCGTGAAACTCTGCTGTTAGAACCGGATGATTTATCACTGTCCCGGGCAATCACGATTGCATTAAGAATAGAGAGTGCAGCGGCATGTGCGTCGGCTCTGACCAAACAGCAATCAATCCCGGACTGCCCGGCCCCCTCCCCCTCCCCCATGCCACCACTCATGTCACAACCCAGCCAGAACTATACATTAGTGGCAGCAGATTCCCCGGCAGTTATGGTACTGAGGCGCCAGCAGCGTTCTCAGCCACGCCCACAAGCACAAACCTCACGGCCCTGCGATAACTGTGGATCTTCATCTCATCTGTCTAGAGCACAGAACTGCCCAGCCCGTGGCCAGACGTGCCGCAACTGTGGTAAACGCAATAATTTTGCCTCAGTCTGCCGCTCTGCTCCAGCTGTGTCAGCCCAAGCACCCACTATTATTCACAATGTCTACTCTGGACCAGTCTCATTTAAAACATGTTCAGTGCACTTAAATGATGTGTGTATCCCACTGCTTTTGGACACTGGTGCCAGTGTGTCTCTCCTGAATATGCAAACATACAGCACTTTTTTCGGAGCACTGCCACTTTCGGCACACTCTGCTTCACTCTGTGGCTATGGCGACTCAAAGATTGACTTAGTGGGTTCACTGCAATTAACCGTTGGGTATGGCAACAAGATGGTGCCCAAATTTACCTTCCATGTTGCCCATCGCGGGGCCAACCTGATGGGTCTGGATTTGTTCTCGGCTCTGGGATTTTCTCTAGTCGACACTAAGGGAGCTGCAATCCTGACAGTCTCTACGCCTTGGCAGCAAAAGTGGCCGTCCCTGTTTGAAGGTTTTGGATTCCTTACTGCTTTTGCCCACCAACCTCTCCTGAACCCCTCCATTAAACCAGTCATCCAACCGCTCCGATGCATTCCCTTGGCTCTCCGTGATGGTGTCTTGGCTGAGCTCAAGCAGCTGCTGGACATTGGCATTATTGAACCAGTGGATGCGTCGCCCTGGGTCTCGAACCTGGTGGTAGCTCAGAAGAAATCAGGTGGCCTACGGGTGTGTGTCGACTTGCGAGCGGTGAATAAGGCAGTGATCCCGGACAGGTTCCCTCTGCCTACCTCAGAAGAGCTCACTGCTCAGTTCCATGGCTGAACCGTGTTCTCTAAACTGGATCTTAGACAGGGCTACCTACAAGTAGGTAGTGACCCATGCAGGTGTGTTTCGATACACGCGTATGCCGTTTGGACTCAGCTCCGCTCCCAGCTGTTTCCAAAAAATCATGGTGTCGGTGTTGGCTGGTATACCGGGGGGTGGCCATTTACCTGGATGATGTGGTTATCCATGGGTCCACCCCTGAGAGTCACGATGAACGCCTCAGCAGAGTCTTCTCAGCCCTAGCTAAACACAAACTAACTCTCAATGTTGAAAAATGTGTTTTCTCTGCACCGACCATTGAATATGTGGGTTTCCGGCTGTCAGCGGATGGCATCACACCACTTAAATCAAATATAGATGCCATACTGGCAATTCCTGAACCCAGCTCAGCTGTGCAGGTCGCCTCCTTTTTGGGCATGACAGGCTACTACCTGAAGTTCCTCCCACATTATTCCGCTACCACTGCCCCACTACGGCGACTGCTGCGTAAGGATGAGCCATGGGTGTGGTCACAGGCATGCTCTGATGCTGTGCATGTGCTCAAGGTGCAGCTCACCACAGCCCCAGTGTTGGCTCACTTCGATATCTCCAGCCCCACCTGGGTGACCTGCGATGCTTCGGCTACAGCCATAGGAGCAGTGCTGTCACAAACACAGCAGGGCATTGAGAAGCCCATTGCCTTTGCGTCACGGGCCCTCAATCAGACGGAGCAGCGTTACTCAGTGGGGGAACGTGAAGCATTAGCCTGCATCTGGGCCTGCGAGAGGTGGCATCGGTATCTGGTGGTGGGGTGGTGATGGCGCAGTGGATAAGACACATGTCTTTGGTGTGAGAGACCCGGGTTCGAATCCACTGTGAGACACCAATGTGTCCCTGAGCGTGCGACCTCTGACATATATAGCAATTGTAAGTCGCTTTGGATAAAAGCGTCAGCTAAATGAATAAATGTAAATGTATCTCTCTGGCCGCGCCTTCACCCTAAGTACAGATCACCAGGCCCTGACAGCACTACTTTCCACAGCTGGGACAGGCCACAGGCCACTGAGACTACACCGCTGGTCCGACCGTCTTCGCCAGTATAACTTTGACCTGAAGTTCACTCCGGGCAGAGACAATGTTGTGGCCGATCTACTGTCCCGCTCCGCTCCGCCACACCCCACCACACACATACATACTGACACGGATCAGGTGGAACGGGACATTGTCCAGATGTTACACACACCCCTCCAGGCCGTTGTATCGTTACAAGAATTGAAGGAGGCATCGGAACAGGACCCGGTCCTTTCTCAGCTCAGAGTCTATATTCTGAATGGCTGGTCTCAGGGGGTACCAGAGGGGCTGGCAGCATTTTCTAGAATAAAGCAAGAGCTGTCCTGCTGGAACGACACCTGTGTGGCACGCGGCCTCTGCACAGTCATCCCCAGCACCCTACGTGCACGTATCTTGACGATGGCTCACGAGGGCCACCTGGGTATTGTGAACTTGAAGCAGCGCTGCAGAGACCGGGTTTGGTGGCCAGGGATAGATAAAGACATCGAGGCCCTGGTAAAAGATTGTGCGGCTTGTCTCTTAAGCGGTAAAACTGGTCACCAGATTCCCCCACCCTTACAACCTCTTGCTTGGCCATCGCAGCCCTGGGACCACCTGCAGCTGGACATTTGTGGTGAGATACAGGGAGTTCCTCATCACCAGCGCTTCCTAGTGGTTGTCTATGACCTGCAATCGAAATGGCCTGAGCTCATTGCCACTGGCTCCATGACTTCTCAGGTCATAATTAACTTCCTGGACTCTCTGTTTTCTCGCTGGGGCCTTCCAAACACGATCACTACTGACAATGGCCCACAGTTAATCTCAGCTGAGTTCACAACATACCTCAAAAACAAAGGTATTCATCACATCCGCACGGCCTACTATCACCCCGAAGCTAATGGTGGCGTCGAACGCTTCCATCAGTCCCTGAAAAACAGTCTCAGAGCACACTTGTTCCAGGGGTGGACCTTCTCACGGGCCATTCATCACACTTTGCTGCACTACAGGGCCACCCAGCACTCTACGACGGGTGTCTCTCCAGCTTTCCTCATGCTTGGCCGTGAGCTCCACCTTCCCCTCGACAGGCTCAGCCCCGCACTACCTAAGGGCCCACTACCGAGAGTCAAGGCCTCCGTCAGCCGCCAGCAGAGAAGAATGAAGCAGAAATTTGATCTCTCGGCACGCGTTAAGGTCCCTGACATAAAGGCCGCAGATTGGGTCAGGGCTCGCAGGCCCCACAGAGATAACAAACTCGCTTCATATTGGTCTGCCCCTCTCCAAGTTACTCATCAGCTGGGCCCAGCCACCTTCTTGCTCAGCAATGGCACACGGTGGCACGCAAGCCGCCTCTGCAAAGTGCCGCCCCCGGCACATACAACAGGCATCACGCCTCAAGCCACACCCCCAGCTTGGCAGGACACCCCAGCACTTCAGCTGACACCTCAGATAGCTCCAACACAGGCTCCAGACATCAACCTGCCAGCTGAGATTTGTGCCTGTCCATCACAGGCTGCCCAGCCTTATCCCCTTGTTTCTCCACGGCCTGTCCGCATTCGTTCTCGCCCAGAGCACTTACAGGACTTTGTGTCAACATTTCATGTGTGAAACCCTGTAGGAGGGGGGGAAATGTTATGTTCTCTCAAACGTGTTGTTTGATAAGACGTTGAGTTAGTGTTCAGTGATGCATCGAGTTCGATTGTGCTGAAAGCATTTTGTCATGCCTGACCAATGTAGGTGTTCGTTTACTGGGGTCTGGGACGGGGAGTGAGAAAAAGTAAAGTGAGACGACAAGTTGATGCTACTTGCTGTGTCAGTGTGATTCTTGTCAAACACAACACTATCTTTAAAAGCTCAGTTATTTCCCTTCTCTGAGTTTCTTTGTTTCTGTGGACTGAATGTGTTTTGTAGTTTCTAGCAGAGTCTAAAGGGGGTCGCACACCGAATGAGAAGCGCAGCACCATGTCTTTAAAATTCGAACACATTGTTCTCTATGTGTGTACCCACACCGGCGGCGTCATTCGGCGTCTGTTCGCGGTGCCCAGCGACGACTCAGGACACTGTTCAAATTCCTGCCGCACCACAGAGCGCCATCTGCATTGTTTTATATTAAATAACATCATATTTGTCTCAAATCGTTGTTAATACATTAGCCATATACCAAGATACCACTGCTGTAAAATACTGTACAACTTAAATTAGTTTTACAGCTTGAATAAAATTAAAATATATGAATTAAATGTATAATAAACATAATCCTTTTAATCTTTTATATTTCTCTTGAGACATTTTTACATACGCAAAATTTTACAGTATAGGCCTACGTAACAATTGCCTGTCGTGATTACATTCACTGTCATCGGCTTCCACCTACTGGATTTACCAGAACACAACCGTTACAACACACTTCAGGTCATTTAAATAGAGTAGGGAAATACCCAGAATTATATGCCACAAACCACTGATTCTTCAAAGACAACATAAGGAAGTCATCAGCGTGGAGGAAGATTGCCGATGTCATCGGTTTTTCAGGTAAGAATGTCTAATTTACGATCTGAGGTAAAATGTTCAGTGACAGTCTAGCAACAACTGTATGTAATTGTACAGTACAATAATAAAATAACGTACAGTACAGACATTGTCTTAACTTCATAATGTCCTTAAAAATAACAATAATGTTGACCACAAACTGACAATTGTTATTTTACGTAAACAATCGTGTTGAATTAAGACAACCTACCTCAACAGGAATGATTATAATTGAAGTTAACAAAGAAATAAGCATACCTTACACAAAACATATGTAGCATCTTTGTTTTTATTGAGAAAAAAAATCATATTAGTAGCTACAGCATAAGAAATGTTGAAATTGCTTATAATGATACAAAACAATGCTAATAATTGAATAACGGCAATCTAGTCTAATATGAATGCTAATTATAATAATGGTAATCAGAGACTAAATTTTGAGCTAAGTAGGAATTAGATATCTAGGAAGTGATCAAATCTAATATCAATTAAATTATTAAAGTAAAGTCAATAAGGCAACACTTACACCATAGTGACCATTACACCATTTCATTCTGCCAAGATACATGTCCTTCAGAGTTGATAAAAGAGCAGAATTTATCTCGAACAGTGTAGGCCTCCCTTGCACCACGAGGTCCACCAGCAGTAGAGATGCTCTACATTGATCCAGTAGTTGGAGCACTGGTATTTAGCCACCTCTCTACTTCCATTGGCTTGAGAAGAAAGTTGTGCAGGAGGCATGCTGACAAAATAAGGCTGTTTATTTTGTCAGGGTGGATGTTGATCCTGATCCTCCAGCAAGATGACAAAATGCCAAAGGCATTTTCCACCACATTGTAGTTGAAGATGCATTGTTGTGTGGATAAGTCTCGACCAGGGTAAGGCCGCATCAGATAGGTTTTTAACGGGAATGCTGCATCCCCAACAATGGTGAATGGCATCTTCCCCAAATGCTCTGCTCCTGGTAGCTGCTGATCATCTGGCGCCTCCAGCTTTTTTGCATCCAATGCCTTCCCTATGGCTGAGCCAGCAAAGACACCCCCATCACTTGACCGTCCATACTCTCCAATATGGACTAGACGGAAGCGATATTCAGCATCGACCACAGCCAATAATACTACAGAGAATGTTTTTTTTGTAATTAAAGTAAAGGCTACCTGAATGAGGATGATGTTCTTCCCATCTATCGCTCCTGTGCAGTTAGGGAAATTCCACCTAGTTGAAAACTTTGAAGCAATATTCCTCCACTCCTGCTCAGTAGGTCTTGCTAGGTGTGTATCCATCATGCGCCTGTTAATTGCCGCACATGTGTCTTTGATGGCTTTAGACACTGTGCTCTCCCCCATACGATAGTGGAAGGCAAGCGTTCTGATTGAATTTCCCGAGGCCAGATACCTGTGAAACAAGCATTAATATAAACATGAATTTCTATCTCTTCACAGAAAATGAGTGCAGGACAAGATGGAAGTCACTTCGAGACAACTACATTAAGTGGAATAAAATACAGCAGTTGCCAAGTGGCTCTGGAGCAATGCGTCAACAGGAATGGAAATATGCTGCTGCAATTTCGTTCCTGAATGTATTTCTACAAAATCGAAGGTGATATTTGTAGTAATGTAGTAATGCACTTAAAATTAATTTTGTAACAAAGAATACATATGATTAAAGTATGACTTGAAGTAGACTTTTAAAGGGATAGTTCACCAAAAAATGAAAATTATGTCATTAATCACCCTCATGTCATTTCATCAAAAATATCTTAATTTGTTTTTCGAAGATGAACAAAGGTCTTACGAGTTTGGAACGACGTGAGAGTGAGTAATTAATGGCAGAATTTAAATTTTTGGGTGAACTATCCCTTTAATGTTTGTGAAGTACAGTTTGACTGGAGGGTAAAACTAAGTTAATTTTCATTAGTTTGTTTGGTTTACAGGTCATTAGATCTGGCGTAATGACTGTATGTGTGTGCTACAGTAAAAGCAGCGCATTGATTTAAAATGGTGATTGAACTGATTGTAATTATCTGCATTCATTGTTTTAATGCACACCTTCCAGTCAATCAGAGAGAATCAAGATCCAGAAAAAAACTGTTGAGAGCTGATGTTAAGCGTTGAGAATAATTGCTGATATAACTAGATATTCATTACCTTTCCACTCCCTCAGCTCTCTCTCTGTTTGCATACTGAAATGGCACTAATATTGCAAATCTTTGATTTCATTTAACTCCTCAATCTCTTCATGTCTGAAGATCTCTTCCATGGCTGAGGAGCTACACTTGATTTCTCCAGCACTCCCACAGGTCTTAGTTCCTGAAATACAATAGCAGTTATTATGCATTTAAACGATGAAGATAATAGTTAACAAAAGATCAAATAAATAAAGTAGATTACTGCTCACCATTATTTGAGTGCTTGTTTCACCACAGCCATCATCTTCTGTTGAATTATATTTTTGGTCGTCTTTTTTTAGTTGTTACCAGTGCATTTTCCTGAAAATAGCAGTCACACACTGATAAAATGTCCATTTCCACACATTAATGTCTCACTACTGAACATTCATTGTACTTCAGTTTTACTGCAGTTATTTTTTGTAAGGCAACAGTTCAGATATAAACAAACACAGACAGATTCACATGCATGATAAAAAATATATAATAATCACTTGAAATTAGGGGTGGGCGATATGGAAAAAATATCATATAACGATTTTTTTTTTTTTTAATATCACGATTCACGATTTTATCACGATTCTTTGTCATGTTGGTTTTACTATTTTGGTTTTACAAGTTGTCTGAGCATTACAGCCAAACTAGAAAGACAAAGCCTTTCAAGGTAACAAAAAACAACAAAAAGACATGGCAGATATTTAGGCCAAAGTGGGCAAAGATAAAAAAAATCTTTGTCATTATTTTATCTTTCTTATTAAAAAATAAGAACAAAGATACACATTACAAATACACATAATATACAAATAAAACAAACAGTGCTTTATTTTCAGGTACAATAGGTGTATTTAGCAGAGCATTCAATGAAATTGAATGAACAAGTATAAAAATAAAACACTAGATAGACTGATTTCTAAAGCAACTGTATTAAAGATTTTCAGTCAAGAATAGTGAGTGATTTTTCTCTTTTGCGTTTTGTTGTTTTGTTAACGTTAAAGGAATAGTTCCCCCAAAAATAAATATTCTGTCAGCTGTCTGTCAATTCTGTCATAAGTTTTTATTTTTATACCATCATTTATACATAAACCTGAATGTGTTTCTTTCTTCTGCTGAACATAAATGCTATTTTGAAGAAGGTGGAAAACCAAACAGTTGCTGGTCCTCAGTGACTTCCATAGGATTTTTCTTTCCTGATATCAAAGTCAATGTGGACCAGCAACTGTTTGGTTACCCTCATTCTTCAAAATATCTTATTTTGGGTTCAGCACAAGAAATTAATAGAGGTTTCGGACAACATGTGAGTGAGTAAATAATGACAGAAATTAAATTTTAGGGTGAACTATCCCTTTAATGACAGTCGACAGCATGTTTAGTGTCCTGTCCCTTTAAGAGCTGCACGCATCTAATATTCAGGCACGCATCTGTTTCTCTCTTAACTATTTACTTTCATTTTAGAGATAACCAACTCAGTCTGTATCTAAACCTTGTGTGTTTGGACAGTATTAGCGCAAAAGATAAGTTAGTTGAGTAATCAGGCGCTGTTAGACAGGTTTTAGTGCGCGCTTCGGGTGTAAGAGCACGTCAGACCAGCGCGCGAATTAATCATTTAACCAGCAAGGCTTGTGTGCAAATAATTTACTTTTTTCGCTTCAAAAGCAGATCGTGGAGACATTTTTATCATCCACGATCAAAAATCATCACATCGCACAACTCTACTTGAAATTCTATGGAGTTGAAGTGAATCTGAACTGTATTTCATCAGCTCATACAGCAAACTCATAATGACTACAAAACACAGTCTATTCCTCATGGTTTATGTTTTAGGTTTATTTTTCTAATATAGCTACATCATATTTTATCCTCTAATCTGATTTTATTCTCTTTGCAGCTCCATTGACTCTAGATCCAAACACAGCACATCCTCGCCTCACATTCTCTGCTGATCTGACCAGTGTGTCGTTCAGTGATGTTGGTCAAAATCTTCCTGATAATCCAGAGAGGTTTGATGAGTATGCATGTGTTCTGGGTTCTGAGGGCTTTAACTCAGGAGCACACTGCTGGGATGTGGAGGTTGGAGACAATACACACTGGAGTGCTGGAATAACCACAGCATCAAACCAAAGGAAGGAAGAGGTTTTCTTTAACACTAATGTCTGGTGTTTGTGGTACATAAACAGCAAATACTACTCACAATCCCCAGATCAACCCTTCACTCGCTTGACAGTTAAAGAGAAGCTGCAGCGTGTGAGAGTTCAGCTGGACTGTGACGGAGGAAAGGTGTCCTTCTCTGATCCTCTAAACAACATCTGTCTGTGTTCATTCACAACAACCTTCACAGAGACGGTCTTTCCATACTTATGTAATCGCTGCACAGCGTCCCCTCTGAGGATCTTACCAGTTAAACTGATTGTAACAACAGAAAATCACAGTTAAATCTCATTCTGCTTTTAGATCAGTTAAAGTACAAGAATTTGTTGTTTTAAAATTTTTTGCAATTTACTTTGATAATTACTGTATGTTCTGATCATCACATCCTTTCTTTTTCCCTCAGATGTAATCTATCTAGGTGGATGAATACAAATATTTAGGATTTTATATCTAAAAATTACCTCAACTTAGCACCAGCGAGCTTGTTAGCTAGACAGTTAGCATCAGCTAACAATATTGACTTATTTTCATAGATCAACCTTTACAGCAGATTTAGTTCACAAACAACTGAATATGATTTGACCTAAATATGATTTTCAGTTTCAATAATTAATCCTAAAATTCGACATTAGTAACTTAGATGAGTTCAGTTGACTGGAGACTCGCTCTAAACGGTTCATTTGAATCAGTGAGTCGAGTCGAGAACAGCTGCAATCGGATCATTTCAGTTCCTGAATGAATCTTTTGGTGCGATTTGTGAACCGATTTAACACATTCATTGAAAAGAATCAGCCTGCGTCCCAATGTGCTGATATCCATCCTAAATTCTGTGTGACATTAGTAATTTTCAATACTATTTAGGGCAGATAGGGTGGATAGTATGCACATTGGGAGGCAGGGCTAGTTTGTTCATGAATCAGACACCGCTTCTGCGTCTCGGAGCACGTGATTTATTATAAGATATATTTGATCGTGATTTACTATAAGATATATTTGATCGTGATTTACTATAAGATATATTTGATGGTGATTTATTATAAGATATATTTGATCGTGATTTATTATAAGATATATTTGATGGTGATTTATTATAAGATATATTTGATGGTGATTTACTATAAGGAGTAACGAAGTGTTTTATTAAATGTAGTGAAGTAAAGTTAGTCAGAATAAAACTACTCCACTGAAGATATTAGAAAACATGTTTGTCTTAAGAGTTTTATAATAATATAGCATATCAACATGATGATGATGATGAATTTGTAAGTAAATGTAATTAACATCTAAATAAATTCACAAGAGCAAGTATATTGTTTGCACATGTTTATTTACATTAAAGGCAAAATAACTGAAATAATAAGAGCACAAGTAGATCAGGAACGTATTTAAGTCTCTCTAAATATGTAGTAATTGCAATGTCTTCTGGTCCACATCCTTTCCTCAGGAAGCTGTGCTAGACACTGATTAATGTAACATAAAAATAATATATATATATATATGTATATTTTGCTATTGTATTGTGGCGTTTCATAAACTGTTCTCTGCTCCTCTGATTATATAATGGTAAATATTACAATATCATAGCACAACAGCAGTGATCAGCAATAATGATAAGCCTAATCAGGGGGGTAGTTTGTGGGGGGATAACCAAAACTAGCAAGTTCAACCCCCCCAATATTTATACCACGGTTAATGGAAACCTAGAATCAGGCTATTTATTAATTATTTTAACAGCACTAACCTCACTTGCGAACTGAACGGAGCGCTTATCAGCACAACATGACTGAAGCAGTTATTTTAATTGTGCACGAGCGGCGCGCGAATAACCCTATACTCTGTGCGCGTGTGAGAGAAGATTTGCGCGAGCCATTCCTCTCGTGAAGCTGATGGTAAAATATGCGATCTATTTGAATTCTGCGATCTATACTCTGTGCGATATATTTGGATCTATTGAGAAACTGACACTTTAAAATGTTGTGGAGAAAGTCGAACATTATCTAAAAAAAGGCATAAACTAAAAAGACTGATGAAAAGAGGAGAACAGATAATATTGCACCAGCACTAACATAACATTAAAATATTTTTAAACTTCTCATGACCACCTTTACTATAATTTATCACGTTTTACTGTAGGCTTATTTATTGTGATAAATTTAGTCTAACTTGTAGAATTTATAATAGATAATCTGTTAAGGGAATAGATTTTCCCTATAGATTTATATTACAACTGTGGCATGTTTTAGCTATTGTTTCATAAGAGCAAGCACAAGTCAGAATGAAGAGCCAATGGGTTCTAATGATGAGTGATGGAGAAACCTTCAGATATTCCAGTGATGGCACATTACATCATTAACAGCCTGATGAACTGTTGAGGCAAATGTTGGATCACAATAATTAGGAACCACAGTTTCCACAAATCCCTTCACTCGATACTGGGACGTTCTCTTTTATTCTGGACGGCAAGGGCAGTGACTGTAGCATCGAGCGTATTTTGCAGTATTAAACACGTATTTATACTGATTTTATCAGGCTCTGAAAATTCTTCTAAAAGAACACAGAGGCCTTCTCAGCTCCTGTAGCTGCAACATTTGCTTCATCAGAACAGGTTCAGCGCATCACCGTTTCCGTTTAATACGTTTTGCACCGTTTTTTCGGGGCTGAACACAGCCCTGTTGTTGACTGGATTTTGATTGATATTTAGATTTGATTGATGTTACACTCAAATATGAATGTGATCTTGCAGTTGATGATGGAGGGATGGGGTTTAATTATAGACAACATACTGTTATGCTATTTAAACTTCTTTTTATTATATTTTCTTCTCAGAGAGAGTTAATTTACTAACTGCTACTCCTCCCAGGGCTTTAAAGCCACACGCCCCAAATTCGGCAGAGACCTGGGCCCTGATTGCGAGACGTGTGCTATATCTTTTCAGACTGATCAGACTTACAGTTTTTATTTTATTAATTATTAAAAATGAAAAATTTCCCATAGACTTCCATTGTCTGAGAAAAACTATGCCCCTATAGGAGCACCTTCCCTCGACTCGATCAGTTTCACTTTTACATCGGCTAAAAATACAAATAAATACATCAGTTTCATTCACACTGACAAGCTAAACCAACACATCTGATTATTACGGGGTCAGGGCTCATTAATAATGTCTCTCTGGCCAGAGAACGACCTCTCACCGCATCGATCAACCAGTGCAGTCCGAACCACAACAACAGCATTTATACTGTTTTAGAGCCGTTTCAATCAAACACAGTACATATAGAAGAACATAATTAGTGCTTATGAGTGCTTGAGATTTAGTTTTCTCTCCGGACCGCATTCATCATCACTAAACACAGACAAGCATTCAAAAATAAAGCATATCTAAACATTTCGTTTATACAGCTATAATAGGCCTACATAAAACAGAATTAGGACATGAAGCTAAGCTAAAAAACAAAACAAAAAACACAGAGGATGCAGTCCTGTTACGTTTTAGCTCGTAACTTCAAGAAACATGCATACATGAAAAGCTGCACAGCATTATTTTCAGACAATTCTCCCGATTTCCGATCGTTGCATTTTTATTCTTAACTTCACGAAACTTTCATAGATTATTTCTCATCCAGCTAGCCAACTCTGTTGAAGCTGTTGTCATGGCCTAGTATGCTTTTTATTAGGATAGATTATAGCAAGGCTTCATGGAAAATACTGTTGTATGTGCATCAAATGTACATTTTATTTTTTCATTTCTGGATCTAAACACCTAAAACCTGCTCTTTTATACTAATGTTTGGCATTTGTTTATCACACAATTTAACTGTATCTACACTTATTTTCATAATAAACGTGTTTGTTAGATTAGACAATTACAGCGGTCTATAACAGATATTACCAGAGATTGTACAAGCTGCTTAAAATGCCAGAAATACTTGACGTTTAGTTTTTGAAATTAATGAAAACATTATGAATGAAATTAGTTATTTTTTTAGTAATGACAATTCTGGTTGTCATCATGAAAGCCTATTAAAATACAAAATAGCAAGTGTCTATTGAAAATTTTATGAAGACAATAACTGTTGTATTTTTTTCATCATTATATTGTTTATATCTTATAATTGGTAAATATTTAATAAGTCACATAATAATACATAATTACTGCTTAAAATTACAATATTATATTATATTATAAGTAAACTAATCATTAAACATTTGTAATCGTTCAAAAAATATTGATCATTTCATCTTAATGTAGTTCAGAAATGAAGGCCATAATGCTAATATTGTCCACACGAGGGAGCCACAGGATAGCAAATACTTCAAGATCTCTTCAAAGACTTTGACAATGTTTCATTTATGTTTCATTTAAGTGACTAACTAAAAAAAATGCATATAAATTCATAACATTTTCATGAACTTTAATAATGCTTAAATATGGTAAATATGCAAAAACTGTCATCTCCTACATACCATTACTTTATCTTATTTTAATGGTATTTACAGTATATTTCTGAAGTTGTCACACATAACTTAATGTACGTCCAACTGAAGAAGGGACACTATATTAGTTATCTATTTTCATATTGTGCATATAATAGTACTCTTATAAGGACTCACAATATACTTGAAAAGAGACATGTCCATTGTGTAATTACATCATCTCCACAAACCATTGTGCTCGGACCCCAATGATGGCCTTGAGTTAAACCGCATTGTTTCAGTGTCCTTCTGTGATGTTGCCCACAACGCTTTGGTGACAGGACTTTGAGATAACAAACAGGAAAACAATAAGTGGCATTACTTATTTAGCTTCCAGCTAGCCAGCTCTGTCCAAGCTGTTGTCATAGCTTAGTAGGCTTTTTATTAGAATAGAAAATAGCAAGGGTCCATAGAAAATACCGTGGTACGTTTTTTGCAGCGGGGCAGCTCAAGAACGCTGGTCACACAAGTACTCTGGCTCTTTTGCAGAGGCCAAGCCAACATCAAAGTTCGTCTTCGAACTTTAGCTTCTAGTTACTAGTTACTGAGTTTGCTTCCTCCTTTTCTGAGAAGATCAATAATATCAAAAAGGAGATTGGCACACCTTCCAGTTATGCAGAGGTCACAGATTTATCAAAAATTTGTGACTATGTCTGTTTTTGAAGCAATTGATAGCAACATTTTGGAAGAAATAGATCAGCACCTTATATCGTCAACCTGCTATCTTGACACACTTCCCACATCTTTTTTTAAAAATGTGCTTAACTGTTTAGAAGCAGATCTCTTAGAAGAACGCCTCACTTCCTTCTGGGACTTTTCCAAACTCCCTGAAAACTTTCCATTCTTATATAATCTCTGCACAGCTTCCCCTCTCAGGATCTTACCAGTTACTGTAACAACTGAAAATCACAGTTAAATCTGATTCTAAATCTGTTTTTTTAAACAACAACTCTGTAATCAGTGGAAAATGGATCTCATTCATCAGTCACATTTAAATTAATTCTACACGAGGATATAGATTATATAGAAATTAATGAAACATTACAGTAACACTTTATTTTAAGCACCAATTCTCACTATTTAGTTGTTTATTATCATGCATATTACTAGCATGGCTGTTTATTAGTAGTTATAAAGCACATGTCTTATTCTGCATGACCATATTTTAGATCCTTAATCCTACCTCATTCCTGAATTTAACAACTACCTTACTAACTATTCATAAGCAGCAAATTAGGAGTTTATTGAAGCAAAAGTTGTAGCTAATAGTTAGTTAATAGTGAGAATTAGACCTTATAATAAAGTGTGACCTATAAAATTACATTAGTTAATTGGTTGTGAAAAATATCAACACAGGAACAGAAACTGTGCTCAAACTCTCTGTAAAGTTGCTTGATAGGAATGAACAGTGTATAATCTAATAAAGTATATTTGAGTATTAACAGTGTTGTTGTCTAACCCATGATTTAACACAAATATAAATTCAGTGCTACAGTAAATATGAGTATTGATCAGGGGCAGAGGCGGACAAAGTAACTCCATTACTTGAGTGAAAGTACAGATACTGCTGGCCAAATACTACTCCATTACAAGTGAAAGTACAGATACTGCTGGCCAAATACTACTCCATTACAAGTGAAAGTACAGATACTGCTGGCCAAATACTACTCCATTACAAGTGAAAGTACAGATACTGCTGGCCAAATACTACTCCATTACAAGTGAAAGTACAGATACTGCTGGCCAAATACTACTCCATTACAAGTGAAAGTACAGATACTGCTGGCCAAATACTACTCCATTACAAGTGAAAGTACAGATACTGCTGGCCAAATACTACTCCATTACAAGTGAAAGTACAGATACTGCTGGCCAAATACTACTCCATTACAAGAGAAAGTACAGATACTGCTGGCCAAATACTACTCCATTACAAGTGAAAGTACAGATACTGCTGGCCAAATACTACTCCATTACTTGAGTGAAAGCACAGATACTGCTGGCCAAATACTACTCCATTACTTGAGTGAAAGCACAGATACTGCTGGCCAAATACTACTCCATTACAAGTGAAAGTACAGATACTGCTGGCCAAATACTACTCCATTACAAGTGAAAGTACAGATACTGCTGGCCAAATACTACTCCATTACAAGTGAAAGTACAGATACTGCTGGCCAAATACTACTCCATTACAAGTGAAAGTACAGATACTGCTGGCCAAATACTACTCCATTACAAGTGAAAGTACAGATACTGCTGGCCAAATACTACTCCATTACAAGTGAAAGTACAGATACTGCTGGCCAAATACTACTCCATTACAAGTGAAAGTACAGATACTGCTGGCCAAATACTACTCCATTACAAGTGAAAGTACAGATACTGCTGGCCAAATACTACTCCATTACAAGTGAAAGTACAGATACTGCTGGCCAAATACTACTCCATTACAAGAGAAAGTACAGATACTGCTGGCCAAATACTACTCCATTACAAGTGAAAGTACAGATACTGCTGGCCAAATACTACTCCATTACTTGAGTGAAAGCACAGATACTGCTGGCCAAATACTACTCCATTACTTGAGTGAAAGCACAGATACTGCTGGCCAAATACTACTCCATTACAAGTGAAAGTACAGATACTGCTGGCCAAATACTACTCCATTACTTGAGTGAAAGCACAGATACTGCTGGCCAAATACTACTCCATTACAAGTGAAAGTACAGATACTGCTGGCCAAATACTACTCCATTACAAGTGAAAGCACAGATACTGCTGGCCAAATACTACTCCATTACTTGAGTGAAAGCACAGATACTGCTGGCCAAATACTACTCCATTACAAGTGAAAGTACAGATACTGCTGGCCAAATACTACTCCATTACAAGTGAAAGTTGAAAAGACAGATTTTTCTTGTTTTATGTCAATGCACTGTTATATTATAATACAGTATATAATAATACTGTTATATAATTGTTGTATGTAATACTTGCAATACCGCTGAAGCAACTTACACTACATTACACCGACTGAATACACTGACTATCTTGTAGTATCTTTGGAATAAAGAGCTTTTAGAATGATAAAAACCTATGGGAAAAAAATAATAAAACAAACAAAAATAAATAAAAATAAAGTTGAATTCCTACCCACCCCCACAAAAGCAGGATGGAAGTGATCTCACACGGCTCTGACAGTGTGTGCACACATCTATGTGTAGCCCTTCATCTACATTTGAACAGAGTGAACAGTGAAATCCTGTATATTTAAACATATAGGTTAGATTATTATACTTGTTTAAACAGTTTTGAGTCAAACTTTGCTCTAGACTTCCAGGAGTTGGTTTCCTCAGACAAACTCCCTCTGGTGGACAGACTCTTGAAAATACCAAAGTACAAAGACCACTTATATGTCAAAAGATCAAGGCAAATTTGATTTCTCATGCCAGTGCGTATAGAGTATTTACAGAGTGTTAACTTTTAGTTTTAGTTACTTTTTCTTATTTGTAAGTCGCTTTGGATAAAAGCATCTGCTAAATGACTAAAAGTAAAGTAAAAGTGCCTCTTTAATCATTTTGAGTCATGTGGGCCACACAGGCCTTCGTCTGGGCCAGTGGAATTATACGTAAATATACTATTGTTGCTTTTTAATATTTTTAATATTTCTTGAGTAATAAATTTTTTTAAATACAATTTGTAAATACATTTCCCATCATTGTCTGTACTGGAATTATCCTCCTTGATAAAATACAGAGATAAAGTTTACTGATTCAGGTTTCAATTACAGACCTAATGTGCATTATTTGCTCTTCATTTTGATTATACAAACTAAATATCCACCAAATATCTGCCTGCACTCTAAGAGAAGTCCGTAAAAACATGGCCCAATGTACTAAAATATTAATATGAAGGAATTTTCTATATTGATTGTTCGTAAGAGTTTTGCCTGTATTCTTAATTATGTTTTAGAGTTAAAGAAAATCTGTCTGTAAGTTTATCAAATGTGACCCTGGACCACAAAACCAGTCATAAGGGTCAATTTTTCAAAATTGGGATTTGTACAGCATCTGAAAGCTGAATAAATAATCTTTCCATTGATGTATGGTTTGTTAGGATAGGACAATATTTGGCTGAGATTTGAAAATCTGGAATCTGAGGGTGCAAAAAAAAAAAAATATTGAGGAAAATCTCCTTTAAATTTGTCCAAATTAAGTTCTTAGCAATGCATATTACTAATCAAAAATTTAGTTTTTATATATATATTTACGTTAGGAAATTTACAAAATATCTTCATGGAACATGATCTTTACTTAATATCCTAATGATTTTTGGCATAAAAGAAAAATGGATAATTTTGACCCATACAATGTATTTTTGGCTATTGCTACAAATATACCCCAGCGACTTAAGACTGCTTTTGTGCTGCAGGGTCACAAATATTTTCCTGGCAGAAAATTACCAGTAGCCTACCTTTTCCAATTTTCCAACCAACAAAGTGAATTTTTACAGGCTGAGTGACCATAACTTAATTAAATAAAAAGAGCAATACATTGGTGGACTCACCTAAGCAGACCTTCACACAAAGGCTGATGCTTCCAACTCAGTGCAGAGGCTTAGTAACCAGTGTCCCATAGTAACCTTTGTTTTCTTTCTAAGAAAAACTTTTCTCTACTGGATGGACATTTCGGCCACCTGAGCAAAAACATTCTTTATAGCAGACCTGTGCAGCACACACACAAAAGTGTGTAACTTGTAGCTTTAATGTGTTATTTATATTTGATTTGTCCCTTGATTATGCACAATTTAGGTTTCCTGAGAAAACATTTTTTCACAGAGCTGTTTTATCAAGAAATTCTACTAAAAATAATAATAAAAACAAAATTCATGCAGGACAGTTCAATTCTTTATAAGCATATAATATAGTATAATACATGAAAAAATCCCTTTTTGTCATCAATTATTATCAGGTTTATAATATAATATAACATAATATAATAACAAATTGAAGCATTTAAGGTCATTTAAACTGATCGCTTTAAGGAGAAGTGATCAGCTCTTCATTTCTTGGGCCCCCCGAACATGGGGAATGCCATTTCTAAGCAATGCCTCTCTCATTGGCTCGTGGAAGACATCTCTCTATCATATGTATTTAAGGGGGTGCGGCCTCCAGTGGGCCTCAGAACACAATCCACAAAGGCCATATCAGCCTCGTGGGCTCTGTTTAAAGGTGTTTCATTGCCGGACATTTGTGCCGTTGCAAGCTGGGCCTCTCCACATACATCTGTCAGATACTGACCCTGACACTGTATTATATTTTTATATATATTTATTTAATATATGCCTTCAGCATTGTGTGTATTGTCAGGTCTTGTCTGCATGTTACCCCATGCAATATCTTTCTTTCTTTCATGGCCGGTATTGCATTTGTGTGGAGACAGATACTTGGTGACATGTGGGGGTTGGGGGCATTAGGAAACGGTACCGAGTCTATAAAACACGACAAAACTCTGGGAAACTCAACAAGCATATCACTGAGAACAAAAAAATCAATAAATTACTAAATCGCTGAGAATACTGCATAGCCCATACACCAGGACATTTGACTGCATATGGGAAATACATTAGCCTAAGCATTTAAACAAAAAATATTACACTTTTTTTTCAGTACATCCATGATATTTCCATGGTCCACTTTTAAGATGTTTCACCTAGCCACAACCTACAGATCCCACAACACAAACATAGCATTCACAATCATAAAAATAAGCATAAGCAGTGCTGCGTGAATGATTTGGCATTGCAGAAGTAGCCTAGATGCATCCGTTTAATAACTTTGATAACTTTCTTACAACTGTTAAATAGGAATTTAGGTAATATAATCAGATTACTTTTGACCAAACTCATTCATCACATTGATTTAAACAAGATAATCTTGTACCATAATAATGTAAAAATACAAAGAGTGACAAAATATATTCCTTTCACTGTAATCAACAACATGAAGTGCATTAAATAGATTACATCAAGGTTTCCCAAACTGTTAATTCACTCACTAAAAAAGAAGAAATATTTTGTGTTTACCTGCACGCCATTATGACCATTAACCTGTCATGAATCCAGTTCGTGATTTTCCGTCCACTCACCATCAGAGGTTGCTCTTCCATCATATTGACTCTCACACCACACAGACTGTTACATATTACCCTGGACTGCATTTCCCATCATTCATCTTGTCTGTGTTATACCTGTTTGCGATGTTTTGACCCTGCCTGTATTTTTGACCACGTCTGGAAATAAAGCTTGCACATGGATCCGTACGCCTCACGTCTCGTTGGCTTCATTACATAACCATACATGTTAGAGAACTGTGAACATACAGATGTGACACTTATTTTGAAATTTAAATATCAGATGTGATACTTATTTTAAAATCTCAGGGGTACTTAAAGGGGTCACTGATTAGGATTTCAATTTTTTAACTTTAGTTAGTGTGTAATGTTGCTGTTTGAGCATAAACAGCATCTGCAAAGTTACGATGCTCAGTGTTCAATGCAAAGGGAGGTATTGTGTTTTACAGAATTGCTGATTGACCATCCCTTTAAAGTAAATATATAAATATATCAGGTGAAAGAGGTTCAGATGACAAAAAGTTAGAGAATGTCCGCAAATAAGAAATAACGAGAATGTGCTGTTTAATGAATTTGAAAAACAAAAGACTTTCAATAATACATAATACATGGTTAAATAAGAGTGATAATTCAAATAAAAATTAATGTGTTCATCAGTAGTTGATGCAATGTTTAAACCTGAAATTATTATTATATTGTAAATCCAGGCGTCAAATCCTCTGTCGCCATCTGAATAATGTCTGTGTTAATGTCCACAAAACTGGACTTTCTGAGTGTATATAAGCAGTAGACTACTTTAGAAAGGAACATTTAAAAGATAAAATGGAGGAATTAGAGAGAATCAATAAATTAACAATGAGTAACATACAAAAATTGTGGCTAAGGGTACAACTGTATTATTTTTAACTATTTAAAAGACACTCATATTTATTGGCAGATCTGCGTAAGACAACAAATGTTGTAAAACAGAGTAGCCATTAACAGGCCTTTCAGCACTTCATGAACAGACAGTGTCTCTTAAGCAGCACTTCAAGAGCATATTTAGAAATAAGACATGCTTCTATTTTACAATTCCTGCTTATTTTTAATTATGAATTCTCTAAACCAAAAAGAACACATTCTACAGCGATGAACATCACCAAATATTTTCTGTAATACAAACTCTCTTGTAACAATGTACAGTGTACACAAACTATGCAAAAAAAGGCTGCAATATGCATAGTTACAGTATATATTGTGAAGCATGTATAAGGTTGTACAGTAATGATGAAAGACAAAAGCATGTTTGCTGATCGCTGTGAGCATTATCTCCTGTTGTGACTGTAACAGATCAGATACTTCTCCCACTGTAACGACTGCTGTCTGGTTTGTTCTGGGACGTCACCTGAGAAACCACATTATACATCTTACTACATCGAACAGGTGACACGCGCAAGCCAGCGAGGAAATTAAAAGAGATGACACAATGAGCTTTCAGGCAGCTAAACTGATTGCAACCAGTGGTAGGCCATTCAGTGACGGTGAGTTTGTCAAGAAATGCATGAATGCTGTTGCTGTGGAGGTGTGCCCCGATAAAAAAGATGTCTTAAATGCAGTGAGTCTGTCCACAAGTACGAATTGAAGAAATGGGGGATAATGTATATGCTGCAGGAGAAAGTGAAAGAATTAGATTTTTTTGCATTAGCACTGGATGAAAACAATGACGGCACAGCTGCTAATTTTTCTTCGCGGAGTTAGCTCAAACTTTGAAGTGTCCGAGGAGCTGGCAGCCCTTCAATGTCTAAAAGGCACTACCATTACTATTTTTGGTAAAGTGTGCCAAACAATGGGAGAGCTGGGTCTAGACTGGTCTAAGCTGGCCAGCATCACTACCGACGGGGCTCCTAGTATGGTTGGCCCATCGAGGGAGCTTATAGGACGCATGAATAGAGGTCTCAGCCCCCCGTTACAAGTCCACTGCCTGATTCACCAGAAAACACTCAGCTGCAAAGTTTTGAAGTGGGACTCGGTCATGAAGGTGGTGGTGTCATGTATAAACTTCATCAGAGCAAACGGACTTAAACACCGGCAGTTCCAAGCCTTTCTCGCCGAGCTAGAGTCTGCTCACAGAGATGTGCTTTACTATACTGAAGTCTGATGGTTAAGCCGAGAGTTCGGTTAAGTTGGCCAGATATTGACAGATTCGACTTTTCCGGATCAATAACTCACGAGCAAATCGTTTTTAATACACAAACGACGCCTCTTTTCTTTTTCTACAAGCAAGGTTTCATCAGAACAAGATTTCCTCCGCTCTGTATAAAATACATTGATCTAAATGCGCTGGCGTCTGAGAGACAAGTCCTAAGGGACCGTCTGCAAAGTGCCAAACGCCAATTTATTTGACTAATAGCATACTCAATAACTTTACACTAACGCACTGTAGTGTCACCAAACTCAATTTACACATAACTGCTCTCCTGCTAGTTATACTACAAAACTAATTTTTAAAGTAATGGCTTTGGCACATTTTTTTATTAATTTTTATTATGAAAAATTGTTAATAACTTTACTGTAACACACTATACTTTCAACCAATTCAGTCCAGACATCACTGCTCTCCTGCTGGTTGTACTTCAAGATTTATTTAGAAAATAAATGTTTTTGCATATTTTCTATAATTGTTCATTAAGAAAAAATTGGTATTACCTTTGTAACAACATAACTTCATGATGTAATAAAATTACTTAAATTATTAGCTTTGGTTCCACACAGATACCTAATGCAGGATGTACATAACTGAACTGAGTATTATTATATTATATGACAGCATATTTCCTGTTTTTGCGCTATTTCAACAACAAAAATAATTTCAGCCACAGCACTTTTTTCCGTCTCTGAGCAACATGACAGCGTTTCGAGGCTGAATGAATCAAATGATTCGGTTCATTCGCAATGACTCACTTCTTAACAGTGACTTGATGCCACCTACTGGTGCTTTTAATTTCACATTTACAGTATTTTAAATTTTTTTAATAATTTCAAATATCAGTATGCAACGTTTCATGAATCAAAACAGTATTTGTTCATTTGTAACTGCAGATTAAAGCACTCCATGTCCTTCAGAGCTGCATTAACAGTGGGTAAATATATCTATTCCACTTCAGATGCAGCTTCTGTGTTTCCTCTACATTGCAAAGATGAATTTTGTTGATACTGATTTCATTTGTATGGTAACAGCCCAAATGTCTTATTATACTAATTGTCTGATTAAATTGAACTCTAATAAAAAAAAAAAAAAAAAAAAAAAAATTATTATCATTTTATTTTTAAATGTAATATAAAATAATTGTATTCGTAATTAATACTCCCTTTTTATTTTAAAATATAACAGTATTATCACACTTTATTAGTTTTTTCATCATTTAATTTAAAAATAAAAGTCTAACTAAATAAACTAAATGTGTTTTGTATAGCTACAATAAATAATGATATGCCGGATCCACCATGCAGTGCGCGCTGTATGAAGCAGAGGCTTTGGAGCAGCGCAGACCATGCACTCGTACAAGTGCGACCACCTCAAATTTTAACTCGCACATTCTCAAAAAATGAAATATAAAGTTCTCCTAATGTGGTTAAGAGAGTGTTCTTCCTTTGTCATCTTGAAACATTGTGCCAATGTTTTATTGAGAACATTATATAATATGTTCCCACAACAACATCCTCAAAATATCCTTAACATTTTTCAGGTCAAATGTAGCTTTGTGAATACGTCACATTACAAGAATGCTTTATAAAAATATTCCATCACCTCCGGCCTCAATGACATCCTTATAACATCCTCCTGATGTGGCTGAGAGATTTTTATCCCTTTGTTATCTTAAAATATTGTGGCAATGTTTTATTGAGCACATTATATAATATGTTACCTAAACAACATCCTGAAAATGTTACAGGTCAAATGTTCTAGCTTTGTTTACACTTAACATTATAGGAACATTACCTGAAATGAGAAACATTCTTAAAACATGTTTTGAACGTTACATTCAAACGTTTTCTCTAAAACATCAACCAAACCTGTACGGAATGTTAGCCAAAGTTCTGAGAACGTTCCCTGCTAGCTGGATAGTAATGTGCTCTAATAGGGCTCCCTATTGTATAGCATTAGCTGAGATATATTTTTATCCTGAAGAAAATTGTAATTATAATTGAGTTTATTTAAAGGCAGAGACACAAATTGTTCAGTAAACCACCATTTATAAAAAAAAAAAAAATAGTTTTCTACCCCTGCTGTACCAAAAATGTTCAAAACTGAGCATTACACCCCTAATGTTTTCATTAAGATTATGTATATTATCATTATTATGTCTAAAAATAGCCTGTTATTAAGGTAGCTTAGAAAATGTAATTTAGAAAATCTTCCCAGCAGCACTCATGTGTTGGGTGGTAGAAAAGAATGTGTGCAGTGCTGATTTACAGTCATTTATGTGCTTTCAAATAATATCTAATGTACCATACTAATTATGATATACTAATGTTCTTTTTTTCTGCCTCCTACTTAACTGAAATATAATCATTAGTGGTGCTTGCTAAGCAAAGCATTGTTCTCTTGCTTACTACTACTTCCACACAAAACTTGGGCGTGTAACTCCTTTTCAATACGCAGTCACTGCATATACAAATGAGGCTCTTAATTTGAATTGATTTAGTTATGTTTGTTTGAAAATGGTACTTTTTAGTTTGCAGAAAAAATCTTGAGGAATGAAGCAATCACCTTCTCCAATACAGAGAAAGGAATCGCAATCATAAGACAAGAAATAAAAGACACCCTTGTGCAGGAATCAGGTAAATACTCAGGAATCAGGATTACAGTTACTGCTAAACTATCAGTAAGATGTTGCCCCTTCTACCTTCCACGAGAATTTACAGTTATTGTAATTACTGCTGTCTACATACCTCCACATGCTAATATTAGCTTTGGGCTACTTGCTAACTGCCATTAGCAAACAACAGCAGGCCCATCCAGATGGGGTCTTTATAATAGCTGGTGACTTCAACAGAGCAAATCTAAAGACTGTCCTCCCAAAATTTCATCAACATGTTCAGTGTCCAACTAGAGGAAAACATATACTTGACCATGTTTATAGTAACATCAAGCATGGATATAAGGCGTCACCTCTTCCCCATCTAGGACTGTCTGACCACATGCTATTGTTTTTGACTCCGGCAGACAGACCACTTATCAACAGGGTCAAACCATCTGTTAAAACTATACAAATGTGGCCAGAAGGGTCATCTGAGCAGTTGCGAAACTACTTTAGCTTCACTGACTGGACTGTATTAGTACTCCATAATATCTTAATTGTTGTTTTAATGATGTGCAAACTGACATTATCGAATATGTCAAAAACAAATAAAAGCACATCTTGAGAGTCCATTCATGAAGACAGTCACTTGCTCAGTTTCTAAATGAATGAATTGTTTGAGTCAATGATCCATCAATTCATTCATTTATAAAGACATGAAGGTAATGATCAATCACTCAGTGGGTTGAATAAACGATTCAATGCATCACTCATTAAGACAGGGACTTTATGGCACCTACTGGTGGTTTAGTATCATATTTATTTATCCTAAACAAGCCAAGACCAGCACAAAAACACAATCAGCACAATATCCTGTAAGTATCATTATAGAAAAAGCCCTTAAAATATTGAGATTTTTTTTTCAAAATCACAATATAACCTCTTAGCAGAATTAAAATAATGCAAAAAATAAAATAAAAAATAAAATAATTAAAATTAATGTAATTGCTGTTATTTTAATAACATGTTTTTTGTGGTAAACAAAGAATTATAAAAAAAAAAAAAACACCTAATAACCAGTAGATGGCAGAAGAGGAGCACTTATTGGCTTATTAGTCATTAATTTTTACTTATAAATTATATAAGTAAAATTATAATTATAATTCACTATTATAAAATATAAAATTATCAAGAAATTAAACAAATCAAATGTTTTGCACTTTGTTTATGATTTAAGAAAAGTCACAAAATACCTTGAAACACAAACTTTTGTTTAATTTGCAACTGAATCCCAGATCAAGAGTGTTTCCTTGGATTTGTACTTTTGTGATTGAGACCTTTGTTCTTTGTTTTGTAATCTCTCTCTGCTTGACCATCTCTGCCACATATGTATAAAACTAAATTGATAAACAATCTTATTTATATATATATATATTTACCATTTTAATTTAATTGAGAATTGTATTAAGCATGAACTTTACTGTCATTAAAAAGGCTAATTTTGTAAACGTAAGCTATTAATTTAAATGATAGACAAACACAAACTGGTGCTTAATGCAAATGGCCATATTTACAAAATCAGGGATTATGTTTGTCATCTATACAAACGTCTCTTTATGTATCGAGACAAAAGAATGAGGTTAATCACCATCAGTTTTAGTGATCGAGTAGATTTACAAAGACACTGATGGAAGATACACTACAACAAATCTTCAGCTTTTGCTTTTATTTCTAATCAAACACAAAACCTCTTTAAGCAAATGTGTTATTTGGATCTCGTCATGAGTTCTCGAGATCTAGACATAACAAAATATCCAGAAAGTCCAGAAAGTAGAATGAAAATATGCCATTCGTGTTTTTCTGAAGAGTTAAGAGGCCTGTCCTGATGTGGAAACGCCCAGTAATTGAGAAACGCCCTCTTTTTGTTCTCCGTCCGGAACTTTTCTCCATCTTTGATGTAGAGGCTGGTTTCTTGGGAGGAAGTAGTATTGTAGTAGTAATGAAGTAGTATTGTAGTAGTATTGAAGTACTGTCTTCTCAGCGAAGCTCTGTTGTTGTAGATCATTAAATCCTGATGTTGTCTCAGAAGTCTGTCTGAAGTCTCTTTCGGAGGAACACAAGCTGTCTGTAAAGTCATTGTCTGATAAAGGAGCGAGTCATTTCTCTCGGAGTCTGAGGAGAGGTGAGGAATTCACGGTGTTTAAAGAAACACAAACATGAGACACATTTTCCATGTTTGGACTGATAATGTGGCTGTTACTGAATGGATTGCTGCTAACGCTTCTCTTCTCTTTATTGATTTATCTTTGGCAGATCAGATTTCTTATAGTCGCTTTTAGGTTCTAGATTATTATTAGTTATTGTAATGTTTTGTGTTCTCATGTCAGATATGTATAGCTATGTGTAGATAAGCGCTAATGTTGTTTAAGGGACCGTCTACAAATTCCAGTCATGGTGCAAAAACAAAACGTTAACTACGTCCAGTCATTAATTCAAATGAATGATTTTTACAAAGTTGTAGTAAATTCTGTGTCCAGACTGACTTGCTGAATGTGAGCTACAACATTTGGATTGTGGGAGCTTTTGCCGAATCACAGTAATTATATTCTAATTGAGTACTGTACATGTATAAAGAGGTAATTGGGTATGGCTCTTGTGTACTGAGTATAGGGTTGTAACTGTAGGAGATTTTCACAGTATGATCATCTTCTCAGAAAATATCACGGTTTCACGGTATGTATTAAACAATAATTCTTATCAGTGACAATGACTCTTAAAGGAATATGAACAAGTTATTTGAGTGAACAAATCCTTTTATTGCAACACTCTTGAAACCATTTTAATTAAAGAATTGAAGCTTCCTTTCTGAAAAAAATGTAAATAAAAATAAAATAAATCTATAACACTTATGTATATCTATATCACACTTTAACAATTTAATTAATGTTATCAAATGACAATTTAACAACTTTTATTTTTGGGAAAGTGCAGCACAACAGAGGTATTACTAAGTTAAAACATGGACAAACATGATATTCCTTAAAAGTAAGGTTTAAATAAATCCATTATTATAAAGACTATTACTATTGTTGTTATAGCTTAAGTATATTGTACAGTGCTAATATACTGTATTTTCTGTCATAACTTCAAGTTAAATTGAACTTTTATTTTGACGGGTTGTAGTGGACCTTTGAGTTTCAGAGAGGATTTGATGATGTTTTTTCTCAAATAAAACTAGGAAATGTTTATTTAGGTTTTTCTCTCAGAGCAGCTCTGAAACATTTGTCATAACGTAAGTACACAAGTCAGCAAAATATATAAAGCTGTTCTAGTGGTTTTTGGATATTTTAATAGAAAAGTCTTACATATCATGCCGGTCTGTTTTTCCCGGCCATCATTAGCTGAAGCTGTGTTTGAACGAGACACGGCTGCAGAGTGAGAGCTGCTCCGTCTCACAGCCTCAGAGAGAGATTCTCCAGTACGGCGTTACACAGCAACACTTAGCTGCCTGCAGATACGCCTGCCTATAAATCAGCCTCTAGTTTTAAGTCAGTCTGGACACTAGGAATGTACTATAAACTTTGGAACGGAAAACTATTTCTGTCAGAACCACTATCGTCAAAGATGATTGACAATTAGCATACAGTTTGGATTGGCGGTATGGTTCCGTTCTGGGCAAGAAGTCCCTGCAGCCTAGTATATAAGCAGCGATAACCCCCCAGGGTAAACAGAACAGATCCAACTAATTATTGCAGATAAAGTTCAGTAATTTTATGAACACATTTTTGAATTAGTCTGATTCAAAAGATAATCAGAAGCTGGATCCTGACTGACAGAGGAGGAGTTGGGGATGGAGGAGGGTAATTAGCTATTGAGCAATGCGGAAACTGCTGATAATACTGAGGGACCATTTATATGGATGCTTAGGTGTCTTATTCTTATAGGTAGATGGGGATCAGCTGAGAGTCAGCTGATGCGAGCTTGACTAATGTGACCTGCCAGAACTAACGCTACGCTTGATTTTGGTGTATTATAACTTTTTATCTAAATAATAGGGATGTGCAACAGTGATCGAGTACTCAAGTACTTGGCCGTGACAACGATGATCGATCATGAAAACGATGATCGTGGGAGAAAAAATCTGATTGGTTATAGCAGCACTTTGGACGGCACCCTGAGGTCTGATTGTTTAGGTTGCAACAGCATGCGGTTCAAAGTATAGACGTGAGAAGAGAGAGAAGCTTGGCTTCGAAGTCACCTAGTGATATCTGGATTAGCTACATACACAGCTTCGAAAACACGCAGGCCATTTTAGCAATCACTTGATAATGTAGATGAAAATATAGCACAAATCTGCCGTAAACATTAATGACATAAGCATTATAATGAGAACTTTATAGGGTGTGAAATCTTTAGTAAATCCGTCCTTACCCGTGTTTCAGTGCGCTGTTGAAAGCGCTTCACGACGGGAGCTCTCTCTCTCTCTCTCTCTCTCTCTCTCTCTCTCTCTCTCTCTCTCTCTCTCTCTCTCTCTCTCTCTCTCTGTAGCACGTAACAAAGTTCACTGGCATATGCATTCTTTTGCACTTGCATGCAGCATATAAATCTGGTGCAGAACTGTAGAATGGCATAATTTTGTTCATTTAGGTTATTTTCCTGACCGATAACCAAAGCTCATTAGTCGATCACTGACCAGTAAGATTAGAATGTCTTTTTAATATATTTTTTTATTCAGGGCTTTAGCTTTATATGCGTGAATAGCAGCGTAAACCACAGACCATGAGGATTCACACATCGTCACATCACGCACCTGCAGCTCTTCTGTGAAAGGAGAAAAACAGAAATTAAGTCTATAAAAGGAATAAAATTAATAGGACCACACAAAATATCCAATAGGCTATACCAGGGTTCCTCAAATCTTTCCCTGGAGGGCCAATCTGCTCCAGAGTCTAGCTCCAACCCTGATCAAACTCACCTACCTGTGATTTTCTAATGATCTTGAAGACTCTGATTAGCAGCTCAGGTGTGTTTGATTAGGGTTACAGCTAAACTCTGCAGGAGTGGGCCAGATTTGAGGATGCCTGGGTTATAATATAATTAACAAATTATCAAAAGGAAAAATCTGCAACAAGTATACGCTCGTTTTTGTGACACTCTTAATGCATTTTATTTCTTTTCTTAATATATTTATATGATTTAGTCCATCTGATCGCACAGGCACCTCACGCACACACAAACAACATTATTTCTTGCGTTGCCTGACATTTCAGTCGTTCTTCATCAAACTAAAATGCAGTCAACCAAACTTAAGTTACACTGTTTATTTTAAAAGGTCCACTGTAAAATCAGCGTGCAGCGCCCAAACAAACATTTTTGCTCGTGTGAAGGATTTTACACAGATATTAGAACATGAGTGAAGTATAACGCCTTGTTTAGGCTACATCAGTGGTTCTCAAACTTTTTTGGTCATTCCCCACTTTAGACAAGGGGGAATTTTAAAGCCCCACCTGCCCCCATCGCCCCAACACAATGCTAATGAAATGCGCAACAAGCTTAACATGTTCCAATTTATTGAACTAACAAGTAGTATCGGAGTAACAAGTTGTATCTAAAATACAAACTATATACATAAAATAACAGAACGTTCAAAAATAAAGAAAATAAAAGTGCAGCTGTGTCATCATAACTTGCATGAAATTAAAAAAATAGAGAAAATAAAAGTGCAGCTGTCAAAATTTTTACTAATTTCAAAAATAGAAAAGATATAAAAGTGCCACTTTGCAATCTGTAAAAAGAAAAGAAGAGAAATCCATTCGGCAGGTTATCACTGCATTAGTGGCTGCAATTGTTTTTTTTCAAGGTGACTGTTATTTTATAACATTCCCGCTTAATGTTTCCATGGCGACGTGTCATATTTGTCACGTGACACACCGCAGCCACAATAGGTGCGTTCGACTTCATGCAGCACTTAGCAGACCGATCGGCGGCTGACTTGAAGCAGTGCATGCCGGTTAGAAATTTAGTCCGACTTGAACCGACGCCGACCACACGTCACTGTCACGTGTGGCATCAAAGTACCGCGATAGCGTTTCGAGAGCAGCCGGTTGACTCAGCCGGCGCAATTTCTCCAGAGCGACTGCGGGAGCGCTGATGACGACACAGCTGTTTCACGATTGGCCAAATTCACCACATGACAACAACGACGTGTATTTCGGGTTTATTCTGACAACTTCAGTCCCACTAATGCTCATATACGGCCTTTCAAAAAAATAAAAATAAAAATAAATTAACTTTTCATGTCATCTTCATCTCGTAAATCATGTTTATTAAAAGATTACAATTATTTGTACTGCAATCACTTTTTTGTTAATTCGTTTATATAGGTTTTGTGCATAGGTTTATTTTGGACCTTTTTCATACAGACCCTTTACAGTATTAAGCTGCATAACCTATTTAGATAATCATTTTTTTATGGAATAAATCAAATGTCAATCTTACAGACTTTTAATATAATGTGGTCATCATGGATTCTGATTGATACTAATTGTCTAGTTGCTGGGTTCATCCATCTTCACTTGCATGTGATTACTGCCAACAACTCTGGCTGGATGTCAACTTAATACAACATTCAGATCACTTTCATAAGCTGGTATAAATCATAATAGAAAGGCAAATAAATTGGGCTTATCCGTAGGCCTTCACGTATGAATGTTCATGGTGTTTTGTCTTACTAAAATGTGCTTACCTAACTGGAGAAATAGTAAAATAAGTAAACAAATATGTAACATCCTAATTCTTTTATCTGTAATGAAAATCACATTTAGTACATACAATTATTATCTTCATAGATTATTTTTATTAAGTTGCAGTATAGCAAAAACACACATAATGAATCATACTGCACAAGTCAAATTTTCAATATATTCTGTTTATTTACTTAAAACTTGTTTCAGTCGTGATGACACCCTTTCAAACATCTTAAATACATACATCTTAAAGGTTTATTAAAACATAAACCAACATAGTAATAAAAAAAGAATCACTTCTAATGAAAATTGTTAAGTGTAATTGCATTGATTGGTTAGTATTAGAAATAACGAGTCACACTGGTGTTGGGTATGGTCCCATGTCCCTTTGGATATATAAAAACAATACTTATTACATTGAACCTTTACTCACTTTCGTTGCTCATTGTGCTCAATTTCATACAACAATAACGGCATTTCTATAGCTTCCAGTTCGTCTGCAATAAAGCAAGCAAACGCCACATGATCTGCCATGACTGAGGTAGATGCAGCAAACTACGAGAGCCCCGAAGTGTCCGACTTGACGACTCCGTTTTCAACTCCGCCCCTGACTGCAAGCGGCTACTCTCGTTGACCACCGTCTGTAGCCGTGCTTCAAGTCGAACGCACCTATTAACACTGTATGATCAGATCGCCTTAATTTCCTTTTTTATTTCAAAATATTCTCAAAGTTGCTTACCATGTCATCAACTATCTGATATTCCGATTCTCAAAAATGTGTAAGTGAGTGTGTTTGGTCGTTTAAAAACCTTTATAAATAATGTTGATCTATAACGTGAGATGGGCGCCACCTTGTTTCTTTGCGACTCAGTTCAGAGAGTCCTGTCTGTCATCAGTTTCTCCCGAAGTACATGCAAGAAAGGTGAACTCCGAGAAGAATAGAGTAAACTTTATAGTTACTTCCACTATGTTTGTCTGATGTGAATAACACACGTCGTCAAATTATATTTGAATAGATTGTTATTGCTGCTTCCACAGACATCAGTGTGTATTTTACAAACTCCAAATGTATTGTTTTACTAGTGCTTATGTGTGTTTAAATGTCTGAATCCTAAAATAAACATTATTAGGTTGAAAACAATGCATAGTTGTGATATATGACAGCGCTGAGCGCGTCCCTCTCTGGTTCAGCACCAACCAACGCGCGAAAGCACAATTTGAATCTGGCAGTTATGTCACGTCACTGAACATTCTAAATCCCATTTCTGGGACCGTACTCTCAGGAGCAAAGAAATAAAAATACCATATATGGGACCAAACCGGATACCGCTCAAAAGGTTAAACATTTCATTTGTAACCATGAATACAAAAATGAATCTGAAATGACGCGTTGAACACACACACACAGCGCAGTCACTCTCTAGTCTAGTGCGTGGTCTTGCTCCAGATTCCGGAAGATTTGATCTCACGTTACCATATAAGGCATAAAAAGGAAAATTTCCTCCCGTTTGGCGCGCCCCACCTGTCACATCTCTATTCCCCACCAGTGGGGCGCGCCCCACAGTTTGAGAAACGCTGGGCTACATAATGAATAATAGTTTAGCAACCAAATGTTACAAATATGGCAAAAATGGAAACATTTGGATTATTGTGGAATGAGAAAGGCTCATGAGCCCAATGCCATTTCAGTTTTGCTTGTATGCTGTGTATAATGAATGCCACTATAACCTATTTTGTGTTTTATTTTAAAGGTGCCATAGAATGCATTGATGCAGTAATTTAAACTGTTCTCTGATATCTACATAGAAGGTATGTGGATTAGGTAATGGCAAAAAATCTCCAGAAACGATTTTACATGTCCATTTACAACCCTAGGATTTCTCCCTAGAATGGAACGGTCTGTTATTGGCTTATTTGGCAGGGTCATGAATAATAATGAGCTCAGCTCTGATTGGCTTTTTCACAGTCTGCTCAGTGTTGAGCTCTGCTCTGATTCACTGTTTCAGAGTGTGGCTCATTTCAGTAACTCACAGCAAGAAGGAAACGCAGGGAGGAAAATATATATTTAAATACTTTCTCTCGCAGTTATATCATCGGGTAATTATACTGTATATAAAATGGGGGCATCAGGGAGCCGTTATTAATACGCGAGGCATTGAAACTGCTTTTGAATGATCGGTCGATCGCGTTATAATTTCACTTTCAAGAGACGCGATTGCACAAACTATGTTTATATTATGGAGCGACAGTACTTACCACACATTTTAGAAGATCAGAAGATTGTCAGTGGTGCTCAGGATCTGTAAATCATTCGCCATCATCCTCATCTCTCCTTAATCTGTTTATGTGGTAAATAAAATCTTATATACTGCAGTGTAACAGGCTACAACTAGCAAGGAGCTAACCATGTCCCTTTGGTGTTTAGTGAGTTGCGTTATTTTATTAGAACACTTTATTTGCTTTCCGTGCCTTTCTGAATACAGACACCAACCCATCCGTGCACTTCACATCCCCTGCACAGCCTGTAACATAACATTTATTTCTATGATCTGCCATTTTCGCTGTTGTCTGCGCTCTTTTATTTACAATACCTGCAGAACTTCTGATGGTTCGGCTGGCGGCTGGCCTCGAACAAGGGTGGGTTTATGCAAATGTTGGGGACGTAGTGATCACGACTGTTGCGTCACAGTCGGTGTTGTGTTCTGATTCGCCTGTTTTTCAGTGCTCTTTTTTTTAATCACAAGATTTACATAAGAAGGAGGAAACGTCTCGGTTACGTATGTAACCCTCGTTACCTGAAGGAGGGAACGGAGACCTCACGTCAGATGACCGACGAAATTGGGATCTCGCCACATTTATTCATGCTTTCGCTGAGGAGCCGAGCCGGAGACCTGGCAGCTCAGCGGTGGTACAGCGACTGTGGCGACGGGACGTGACGTCTACGTTCCCTCCTTCAGGGAACGAGGGTTACATACGTAACCGAGACGTTCCCTTTCAGTCGGTCACTCCGAGTCACGTCGGATGAGCGACGAAATTGGGATCACTACCAAAGCGCCACAGAAGCTGCCCCTTCCAGTGCTCTGTGTAGGCCTCCTGATCCTTCCTATAAGGCAGACGATAGGACCGGGCTCTACACAGAGAAGGTCAACTACTGTTGTTCTTTGAGCAACCCACCAGTAGGAATTGGATAACACTGGGAAGCGTGCCCTTCCGTTTGTAAGAGGCACACTGCGGAGTCACCTCCTCCCAGAGGGGGTTAAGTGACATTTAGACATGTGAAGTAACCCCGTAGGGCCCTATAGCATATGGAAGTCTCTGAGATGGCTTAGGCTGCATCATTAGAGATGGCAGAACATGGTCTGCCAGGGGAAACATGGCTCTAATAAGCATACCGTGGGATACACATGTGGGATCCCGACAGGGTCTCTCATATGGGCACTAGCCTCACACCAGATTTCAAGAATTCATTGGCTAAAAGGCCTGGCGCCGGACGCTCCGCCACGTCCGGACGCCGGAGTGCTGGAGGACTCGACAGGGTTTGCCTGGTTAAGGAACTCTCTGGAGAATTAGGCGTAAGGACGCCGCAAGCCGACTCTGAGCCGGGCATCTCAGTGCCACTACCCATTTGAGGTGAGAACACAGGAGGAAACCGGTTCGACACGTAGGTTATAAAACCTAGCGAATGTGTTGGGAGTCGCCCAACCCACAGCTCTACAGATGTCTGCTAGCGAGACACCACGAGCCAGCGCCCAGGACGATGCGACACCCCTAGTGGAGTGAGCACGCAACCTGAGCGGGCAGGGCACACCTTGTGCTTCATAGGCATCCACTATCCAGTGGGCCATCCTCTGCTTGGAGACAGCCTTCCCCTTCTGCTGTCCTCCGTAACAGACAAAGAGCTGTTCTGAAGCTCTGAGTTCTATCCACGTACTGTCTCAGTGCGCGTACAGGACAGAGCAAAGCTAGGGCTGGGTCTGCCTCCTCCAGGGGCAGCGCTTGCAAGTTCACTACCTGGTCCCTAAAGGGAGTGGTAGGAACCTTAGGCACATAGCCGGGCCGGGGCCTCAGTGTTGCACTGGAGTCAGCCGGCCCAAACTCGAGGCACGATTCGTCGACCGAAAAAGCCTGCAGGTCCCCTACCCTCTTGATCGAGGCCAATGCAGTCAGGAGTAGGGTTGTCATAGAGAGAAACTTCAACTCGACTGACTGCAAAGGCTCAAAGGGGGCAGTTTGTAGGGCTCTTAGCACCAATGCCAAATCCCAAGAGGGTAGGGAGGGAGGCCTAGGAGGATTTAACCTCCTGGCCCCCCTAAGAAACCTGACAACCAGATCGTGCTTCCCCACTGACTTCCCCTCTACGGGGTCGTGTTGAGCGGAAATGGCAGCAACATAAACCTTAAGGGTGGAGGGGGACAGCCTACGCTCCAACCCTTGTTGCAGAAAGGAGAGCACGGCTCTGATCGAACATCTCCGGGGGTCCTCATGGTGAGAGGAACACCATTCGATGAACAGGTTCCACTTCAGAGCATAGGCCCGTCTTGTGGACGGTGCACGTGCTGACAGGAGGTCACCTAAAACCTCTGTGTCCCATCCAGGGACCATACGTGGAGTTTCCACAGGTCCGGACGCGGGTGCCCCGTCTCTGAGAAAGCAGATCCTTCCTCAGAGGAATCGGCCAGGGAGGGGCTGTCGCGAGGAGCATGAGTTCCGGGAACCAGGTCCTGTTGGGCAAATATGGAGCCACTAACAAGACCTGCTCCTCGTCCTCCCTGATCTTGCACAGTGTCTGTGCTAGTAGGCTCACTGGGGGGAACGAATATTTGCGCAGGCCCTGGGGCCAGCTGTGCACCAGTGCATCCGTGCCGAGCGTTGCCTCGGTTAGGGAGTAGAATCACTGGCAGTGGGTGGTTTCTGGAGATGCAAACAGGTCGACCTGAGCAACTCCGAACCGACTCCAAATCAGCTGGACCACCTGGGGATGGAGTCTCCACTCCCCTGGAAGTGCAGCTAGAGACAGCTCGTCGGCTGCCCGATTGAACACTCCCGGGATGTGGATGGCACGAAGGGACCTCAGATGCTTCTGACTCCAGAGGAGGAGGTGGCGGGCGAGTTGCGACATGCGACGGGAGCGTAAACCGCCTTGCCGGTTGATATACGCAACGGTCGCAGTGTTGTCTGTACGGACCAGAACGTCCTTGCCCTGAAGGCGCCCTCTGAGGCGTACTGCCAGCAGCTCGAGGCAATTGATAAGCCAACGCAGTTGGGGACCCGTCCAAACCCCTGACACTGCGTGCCCATTGTACGTGGCTCCCCGTCTGCGAATACCACAGCATGCCTGGATACCTGCTCCAGGGGCACTCCTGCCCGAAGGAATGAGGGATCTGACCACGGGCTGAAGGTTTTGCGGCAGGCCGGTGTAATCTGAACCCGGAGAGTACCGCGTTTCCACGCCCACCTCGGGATTCGGCCATGGAGCCAGTGCTGAAGCGATCTCATATGGAGCAGACCGAGCGGAACTATAACCGCAACTGCAGCCATATGCCCCAGGAGCCTCTGAAAGTACGCGTCCTTCAGGTCGATTGCTGCAAACCAATCTAGGGGACGGACGCACCTGAAAATGCGTTTCTGCATCAACATCTTGAATGGCACCTTGTGAAGTGCACGGTTCAAAACTCGCAGATCCAAGATCGGTCGTAACCCACCGCTTTTCTTGGTCACAATGAAGTAAGGGCTGTAAAACCTCGACCTCATATCGGCTGGAGGGACCGGCTCTATCGCGTCCTTCACCAGGAGGAATGTGATTTCTGCACACAAGACAGGGGCATCGACGGCCTTGACTGAAGTGAACCGCATGCCCCTGAACTTCGGGGGACGCCGGGCGAACTGAATCGCGTAGCCGAGTCTGATGGTCCGCAGGAGCCACCGAGACGGACTGGGGAGCGCTAGCCAGGCTCCGAGAGACCGTGCCAGCGGGACCAGCGGGGCCACCGACGTACCCGCAGAGGGGCAGCGAGGTGGAACACAGGGACCCGCCCTGGGGCCTGTGACGGCAGGGGGCGGGGTCTGGGTGTGTAGTGTAACACTCACCTGATTCCTCCTCGTGCGGGAGGAAACACAGGAACCTGGCTTAAGGCTTGTGACAGCCCGGCGTTTGACGACTTGAAGCGGGGACTCGAGTGCTACCGCCCTTACCTGGTTCCACGAATGGGCAGGAGGGGTGCTCTTGGGCAACCACCCTCTGCCTGGCGAGAGAGGAGGAGAGAAGTGATCCCGTGATGTACGGGTCACCACTCTCCTCCTCTTGAGACCCAGATATTGAGGAAATTGCTCTTTTATAGATGTTTTGGGTACCGCTGGCTGCTGGGCCAGCGGTGGAACAAAAGCAAACCGAAACAAAAGATTCTCCACCCGGCCCTCCTCGCACGACCCAGAGACTGTGCGGTCAGCTTCGTCGCTCGAAGCGCGAGGTCCGTCGCAGCACGCAGCTCATGTAGAACCGCTGGGTCGTGACCACCCTCGTGCAGGTCTTTCAAGGCTTTGGCCTGGTGGACCTGCAATAACGCCATGGCGTGGAGGGCAGAAGCCGCCTCCCCACAGGCTCTATAAGCACTGCCAGTTAGACCTGACGAATACTTACAGGCCCGTGAGGGGAGACACGGGTCACCCCGCAGGGTGGTAGCGGCTGTTGGACATAGTTGCATGGCCACAGACCTCTCCACCGAGGGGATGCCCGCGTACCCCAAAGCGGCCCCACCATCGAGGGTGGTGAGGGAGGAGGAGCCACAAGATTTGTTTTGGGCAGTAAAAGGTGCCTTCCACGATCTTGTAAGCTCATCATGCACTTCCGGAAAGAATGGCACCGGAGGGGGACGCTGAGAACCAGCACGACCCCCACCGAGAAACCACTCGTCCAACCTCGAAGGATCGGGACGCTTACAAGACGCGGTGGAGGATTCCTCACGAGCCCGGCATTCTCGGCGGCCCGAGAAAGCATAGCCGTCATCTCTGGGTCTGGCTCAGACAACGCTACCACACCCGAAGGGGGCAACGCAGCCAAGTCGTCATCCCCGGAGAGAGAGTGCTCACCCTCCGATGCAGCGATCGATATCTGGTCGTCAGAGGGGGCACCAAAGGAAACGCCTGGTGCACCCCGTCCAGCAGAGGGCCCAGCACGCTCCTTCGGCAGCTCCACCGGCTGCGGAGTGCTTGAGGGGTGAGGAGCTCCACTTGGGGATGCCCTCACCGTGATCCTCAAATCACCTCTGACTCCACCCGACGCAGCGTCACCCTGGGTGCCAGGACGAACGCTGGATCGCGGCAGAGGCAGAGGGACTCCGCCATGTTTGACATAACGGAGTCTATTACGCAAGTCCGAGATGGTCATGTCCCCACAAGAGAACATGAACCATCCATGAAAGCTTCCTCAGCGTGCTGAATGCCCAGACACGTGAGGCAGCAATCGTGACCGTCCTGAGGCGCCAGGAAACGACCACACCCAGAAACGCACGGGTAATAGGACATCTTTAAAAAGATGCGATCACCCGTGTTGCTCTTTTAGAGAAATTTGCTCTTTCAGTGCTGAAGCACGCAGGGGAGCTGGCCACCGCACACTCTTAGTGTGGTTGTCAGCCGGAAGACAATCTTTTTTCCCGTCCGACGTGACCACCGCTGCTGCGCCGTACCGCCAACACTCGCTCGCTCTTTCTCACTCGCAGGATAGGAGAGCAGCAGTGATGCACTGCCACTCGGCTCCGAAGCGAAAGGATGAATTAATGCGGTGCACCTGCTGCCTCTTATGCTCACGCTGTGATCAGCGGTAGCTGGATCGCATGCCAATGTCCATTGGCTCATTTAGTTACACTCGAAGTGGATTGGTCTCTCTGGCGAGATCCCAATTTCGTCGGTCATCCGACGTGACTCGGAGTGACCGACTGAAAGGGAACTATGGTGTTTCAGGCTCACGGTATGTCATTTCCATGTACAGAACTCTTATTATTTAACTATGCCAAGGTAAAGACTGTTTTTCATTATATGGCACCTTTAAAGTTTAATATGTAATTTTATAAATACTTATTTTTCATTCTTGTTCTGTTCTGAATACCGTTAAATTAAAAATATTTGTTGTAGAGTGAGGGGAACTATTTCTGATTGAATAAATGCATATTGATTTTTATTGGGGATGCGGGGCCTCCAAATGTCTAGAACTGGCCCTGGACAACACTTTGTATTTTTAAGGCTTCAAAGATAGAATTTGGAGGACATCTGCTTTACTTATATTAATGCTTAAAGTCCGCGTGAAATCAAATTTGACTATCTTTATTTTGTTAGCGCACATTGCTATTTTTGTGGTGAACAATTCATCCATGTAAGTCAATCCCCCCCAAAAATAATAATAATTTGGCCTTCATAATCTTTAATCAAAATCTGAAAATGCTCCTCCTCTCTAAAATGATGGGCCTTATCTGATGACATCAGTTTGACGGATTGGGCAGGAGCGTGACATCCTTAACCACGCCCCTCCAACTGTCAGTGTTAATTTATGAATGAAACGCCTACTTTACTACATCCAATCAATTTGCAGAAGAAAAAACAAGCCATGCACTCTATTTTCATCATTCAATATTCTGTTTCTCTCGGACGTATGTCACAATACGGAAGTAAAGACGGTCGCAAACTTCCGGTTCACATGGACTTTAAATGTGTAAATTAGTTAAAAATAAGTAAACTGATTTCTTGTTGATTTAGGCAAATCTGCTTCTTCCACACAGAAATTCATGTTCAGTGAAGCTCCTCACAACAATCACACATTCAGCAATTCAGCAATAAATGCTGGAATATTCCCATCAGTTTACAAGTGAAGACGAGCATCAGAGCATCAGGAAGAGCTGAAATCTGCAAAGACTGAGTTTATTAAAGAGGACAGAGAGAAGATGAGAGATCCAGAACCCTGCAGAATCAAACACACTGAAGATACTGAACAACAAACAGGTTGGTGTTTATTCTTTATTCTTCATTAATAATGCTGACGGTTATAATGTTTCAAGTAGTTTTAGATTATTTGTGTTGAAATTTGAAATTTATTTAGAGCTCTGCAGTAATATAGCTAAATAATCAAATAATAAGGGACACATTCTGTAAACTGGGTACTTTTTTCAAATTATCCAATTTTTGTACAAACCCATTCCCTTTGTAAATATAAAATCTACAAATTAGATTTTGGTGGTGTTAGACTACAGTTCAGATAGAAATAATGTCTATTATTATGTTTCATGGAAAGGATGCCTGTTCCTTTTGAATACATAATGCACAAAATAGCACCTCACCAATATTTTCTCCACTTTCCAGGTTTATAGACACTTAAAGGGTATATGAAAAAAAAAACATGCCTTCAGTAGAAAATCCTGGTAAGCATGTCCGCCTCCCACAAGGGAGATCAGGGTTCGAGACCCGCTCGGGGACCCGTTACAGATGTATTTATAAAACTGCATCAAAATGATCAAAATGTTGTATAGCAATTGTCTACTTTCTGCTGTTACATCAGGGTTCGTCTTTTCACGTTTCTTTTTTTTTTATGAGTTGATGAAAATAAACCATTTTTACTTTAATTTCAGAGTTGATTGAAGAAAATGAGGAGAATGGAGAACTGAGTGAAGCTGAGGGAAACAAACACTTCAGAACTGGAAAAAAACCATTGAGTTGCTCTCAAACTCAGAAAGATTTAAAGAAAAGAAGAGCCAAGAAATATTTCACCTGCACTCAGTGTGGAAAGAGATTGACAAGCAAACAGAGTCTTGAGCTTCACATGAGAGTTCACACTGGAGAGAAACCTTACAAGTGTTCACACTGTGACAAGAGATTCAGTCAGTCGGGAGACCTGAAAACACATGAGAGGATTCACACTAGAGAGAAACCTTACACTTGTGATCAGTGCGGGAAGAGTTTCACAATAAAAGGAAGCCTTACAGCACACATGAGAGTTCATACTGGAGAGAAATCTAACAAGTGTTCACACTGTGACAAAAGATTCAGTCAGTCAGGACACCTGAAACAACATGAGAGGATCCACACTAGAGAGAAACCATACACTTGTGATCAGTGTGGGAAAAGTTTCACAATAAAAGGAAGCCTTACAGCACACATGAGAGTTCATACTGGAGAGAAACCTTACAAGTGTTCACACTGTGACAAGAGATTCAGAGTGTCATCACAGCTGAAAACACATGAAAGCATCCACACTGGAGAGAAACCGCACACATGTGATCAATGCTGGAAAACATTTTTGAGAGCTTCCGACCTGAAAAATCACCTGAGAGTTCATACAAAAGAGAAGCCATATTCATGTCATTTGTGTGGAAAGAGTTTTTCACAGCTACAAAGTTTGAAAATACATCAGAAAATACACACTGGTGTGAGAGAGTACATGTGCTTTGAGTGTGAAAAGACTTTTACTACAGCAAGCTATTTAAAACTGCATGAGAGGATTCACACTGGAGAGAAACCTTACAAGTGTTCACACTGTGACAAGAGATTCAGTCTGTCAGGAACCCTGACAACACATGAGAGGATCCACACTGGAGAAAAACCTTATGAGTGTTCACTCTGTGACAAGAGATTCAGTCGGTCAGGAGAACTGAAAATACATGAGAGGATTCACACTGGAGAAAAACCTTATGAGTGTTCACTCTGTGACAAGAGATTCAGTCGGTCAGGAGAACTGAAAATACATGAGAGGATTCACACTGGAGAAAAACCTTATGAGTGTTTACTCTGTGACAAGAGATTCAGTCGGTCAGGAGAACTGAAAATACATAAGAGGATTCACACTGGAGAAAAACCTTATGAGTGTTCACTCTGTGACAAGAGATTCATTCAGTCAGGAGACCTGAAAACACATGAGAGGATCCACACTGGAGAGAAACCTTATGAGTGTTCACTCTGTGACAAGAGATTCAGGCGGTCAGCACACCTGAAAATACACGAGAGGATTCACACTGGAGAGAAACCGTATCACTGCACTGCATGTGGCAAGTGTTTCAATCAATCCTCTACTCTACACAGTCATACAAAAAACATTCACAGTAAGTAGATCATCTTCAGATCCAGCACTTTCAGGTCTGATTCGTGTCCTCTCCAACTGTAACAATGCATCAAGCAATATAATATCATCTGGATAAATCTGTCATAAGCGACGTGACAAAGAAACATTATCTAAAGTTTTCATCGTCAAAACCAGCAGATTGAACTGTGAGATTCAGATCAACTCAAAGATGGAGTTCCTCCCCAAAGAACAATGTCAGAAAGTTTAATTCTTGTATGTAATTTTATTTCGTGATAGACAGTGTGCTTTCTTATGAGTTTCATATTATGTTCAATTGTCTTATAATGCATATGTGTCACTTGTAGTTTGCTTACTCTTTCATGAAGGAAAGCAGAAGTTTTTACAAACAGTTCTTGTTTAGGAAGATGAACTGTAACAGAGAGACTGAGATTACATTTTTTATATTGTTGTGTAAGGCCTCTATAGAACAGACCCACCAAAAAGCTGCAGAATAATAACACATTCCCAAAACAGGATCTAAAGATTCCCCCACACAGCCATCACGAGGTGGTAAAACTGACAACACCCTCATTGTCTCAACGTGATAATAGCTAATCCAATCAAGGAAAAGAGAACTCCTTTGTCTCGACGAACTGAAGAGTCATTTAAGCAACATACGGTTAAGTGCTACCTCGTGGACACTATGCATAAATCCATAGTAGAAGCCCGGAAACAGGAAAAGGCGAATTTACGTTACACTCTCCAGGCCTGCAAACACCCAAGATCCATACAGCGTGACCCCCGAGGGCAGGGGTCTGCAACCTTCAACATCAAAAGAGTCATTTTGGCCCCTTTCCCACCGGATAAAATTCTTGCACTTTAGGGCTGTGCGATTAACTTTATTTTATTTTTATGAGTATGAAACTCAGATATACTGATATTAGGGGTGACCCCGAATAGTCAACAATTCGATGCTTCGATAGGAGGAGCCTGATTCGACTCCCAATTTCACAGTCGAATATTCGCGGGGTGTTATGATCATGCCACTCTGGCTATATGGAGGTGCTCAAATCTTTGATTTCACATAGAACTACCGGTTTTCTCCGAATAAGTTAATATACAACCTATTATGATAATGCTGTAAATAAGAATCTGAAAAGAAGTGATGTTTTATTAACAAATTTCGGGAGGAGCATGCGCAGGTAATTAACACGGCCAATTCATCATCAGCAATTACACCACCTATCCAATCAGCACGAGAGAGAATCCCTATAAATAACCAAGCAGTCTTACCGTCATTATCTCTCGTCTTCCAACATTGGCACACCCAATCGCAGAACCATGTCAGAGACAGAACTTTTCGCAAACAAAAATTCCTTGGAAACCACGGATCCTCCTGCATCACCAGCAGCTGTCCTCTGCACCAGCGCTCCACAGGACATCACATTCGAGCCCACGGCTGCAACACGGCGCCGCCGGCTTTCCTGCGCAGCACCCGCTCATACATCCAGGCATCGAGGCACGCCATCACCTGCATCTTCAAGCCGTCAGCCACCTTCTCCAGCATCCTCCTTCATGTCAGCCATTTCTTACGCCCCAGCCGCGGAAAATTGGACCGTGGCAGGACTTCGCCAGGTACTCACCAGCGCCAGCATCATCATTTCAAGTCGTTCTACAAAGCCAGATCTCCTCGCCCTCGACGCTTCTCTCCAGTCCGGGGAGCCTTCAAACTCTTCACCTCCGTCCAAAGCAGTGACTAGAACAAGCCAGGGCCGCGGCGGCGTTCCTTATTCTCGACCAGAACAATTCACCACTCGCTCTGGGATGGGCCTCCAGCCACTAGGCCGCACCAGAAGGCCTTCAGCAAGTTTAGGCCGCACCTCGGATGCCACTGCCACCAGCCCCCACCCTCCACCTCGAGCCACCAAGCTAGTAACCCATCCTGGCGAAGAGCACACCTCCGCTAGCAGCGAGGAACCACCCAAAGCCCCGGCCCCACCCCACTCCCAATCCCCTCCCCTACCCATGGCCAGCAGGCCCAGTGTTGCCAATTTAGCAACTTCTTTGACAAACCTTAGCGAGTCTCTGTGATCGCTGGTACTGCCGCAACGGCGCGAGGTCAGCGCGCACGCACCTCTTTCTCTGTATCTGCTCTGTTCAGTAAGCAGCGCGTTCAGTTCAAATATATATTATGTTGCTTCTCTAATTTTACATGCAAATATTGCCGAAACCACAGCACAGGAATTTTCTCGTCTTATCTTGTGTGTATTATTTGATTTCGTCAGACGATGGCCCAATTGTAAATCAGGATTTTTGTGCAGACTAACTTCTTAGGAGGGAGAGCTGGTTATGTATTCTTAAAGGGCTGCGTTTCAGTCACTATTTCATATTTATCCCGTTGACTGACAACATAAACAGTAAAATATATAAAGAAAAACAGTTTTATTGAGAATTTGGCTGCATTAAAATACAGTATGAGCACAGAGAGACAAACAAATGTAAAAGGCAATGTGATGACGTCATGAATATGCTAATTAGCGCATGACGTTATCTGGCGACATTTAGCGACTTTCAAACTGGCTTTAGCTACTTTCCATCGAAAGAAGTTGGCAACACTGAGAAGCCCCACCACACACGTATAGCGCGAGCATGCCTCCGCAATCGGCGCAAACCCCGGCGCTCGCCATTCCCACTCTCTTCCCCTCCCTTTCCTCTGCTCACCGAGCTTACCCAAGCGCGAGCATGCCTCCGCTAACCATGGTGCAAGCCCCGGCGCCCACCATTACCCCTCTCTTCCCCTCCCTTTCCTCTGCTCACCGAGCTTACCCAAGCGCGAGCACTCAGCCGCTAACAGCGCAACCCCCAGCGCCCTCCATTTCCCCTCTCTTCCCCTCCCTTTCCTCCGATCCTCGAAATTTCCCAAGCACAAGCATGCCTCCGCTAGCTGCCTCGGCGGCTAACTTTCCCCTTCCCTCCTCCCGAGGTCCATTCTCACTTTCTTCAGCCACACCCCTACCCATCCCGCCAAATGCGCTCGCACTGGAACCAGCCCCCGTAGCCAACTCCATCAGGACACAGATCTTGTCAGGTGCGGATATAGACCTTTTTCCCTTTTGTCACCAATTTCACCAACGTCCGCTGATCGCCAAATTGACTGCGGCGAATTTTCCGTCACTTTAAAGAACACAGCTAACAACCCGTCACATATCTTATCATTCACCGAATTCACGATCGCTTTCAACCGCTACACGGAAGTTATTTGCACTGAATTTCCCCACAGAAGACGCAAGCTCGGCGACTATCTTGCGATAGTTGCCGAACTCGCATTATCATAAGGAGGCTCCCACTTCTATACGTACCACAAACTATTTGCAGCTAAATGCGCCATTCGAGTGGCCCAGTGGAATCAAGCCCCTTACTGGGGAGCCCTGGACACCGAACGCCATAACAGAATATTTTTAGGCTGCCGTAACATTACATGCGCGGTCTGCCGATCCATTTCCCACTCCACCACCTTATGCCCCTTCATCAACCCATCCATTCCCCCCTGCCCAGAAACATCTCCGCCCAAATCCACCAGCTACGTGCCAAGCATTCCAAACGTCTCATCCAACCCATGCTCACGCCCGCTTGAAAATTAACATTATAATGAGAACACTATTTTAATAAAACGCTGTGAATTTTTAGAGTTTAGTAGCCGTGTTTCTGAACGTGCGTGAAGAACGCTTCCACATCAAGAGTTCATTCAGAGCCGCGCAGACACGTTCACTTCTGCATTCGTGGCATTTTGAGCAGATAGCCTATAAATCGTAATATTAACTTTATGTTGTATAAATAACGAAGCGTATTCTATGAGATAAATGATGAGTTAAATCCCATTGATTAAAAACCTGCTATCAAATGCTTCATTCTATCGGTCATCTTTAGCGCGTGCAGCTCAAAACAGAAATGCAGAACATTAATAAGTGTCATGCATAACGTTATCCACATAATGATAAAGCACATAGTACAGGCCCCTTTACATCAACCTTCAATAGCTGGACTTCAAAACTGGAGAAAGTATCACTCCACCACCATGTCCAGAGGCCCGTGGAGAACTAAAAAATGCACAGTCTGGAGGAGCAATCTCAACTAGAGGCATCAGTCACCTTGTTCTACTGTGAAGCTGCTTTCAAGCAATCTGTTCTGTGTAAACACTATATCGAGGGGTGAGAACCAGAAGGGTGTAAGTGACATTTCACCAACTTTACAGAAGGGCCAAAACAAAAATGTACCAGAGTTTGATCTGATTTTGTGTACTGATTTTAATCATTTATAATAAAAATGTGTACACGCATGGATGACAGTATACTTATTGAACACTATTTTTGTTATGCGTTGCTGGAGAAGGAATGCAGGACGACGAGGGATGAAGAATAAACAGGTTCTTGTAATCATGCAGATGAATTAACAACAGAAATAGCAGCATAAACATAACTTTACTTTGAGATTCGATGAAGGGTAGAACAAAACTGAATGCTTATAAAAGGAACAGGAACAAAGGAGTAAACGAGATAATTAACACAAAACAGGTGAATGGGATGAATCATTAACTAAACTAGGACATTAACTAAACTACCAAATAAGGGCAAAACAGAACTGAAAGGAAACCGACACGTGACAATTTTAACAATTAGTCAAATTATTATTATTTTTATTTAAAGTCACATGCGCCTTTTTGGCACTGATGTTTTATTCAGTTTCGTGTATAAAAACATGGGCACATCTTCTGACAATATGAACAAAACATTGCATTAATGAGTTTAAAAGAAATAATCCATTGTGATAAAATATCACAAAAAAGCCCTTACATCAGCTTTGTTAATTGAATGTGATTAGTTTTACTGAAATGGTAATCTCAGCCACTTAACAGTTTGGCCAAATGGGAAATTAAAAAGTCTTTACAGATGCCTTCCCTAGTGAAAATGTTTTTGAAATACATTCATTTCATGCTATACTAAAAATACATTTACACAAATCTCATGTTTCTGTAGTGAGAACTATAAAATTGATTTGATCAATGACACAATTATCTAATGTAATATTAACATTACAAATGATGCAGCATTGGCATAATTTTTATGTTTAACTCATTTTACTAAAAACTTTGTAATTATTAGTGTTCAGTCACACTACATGTTTCATTCCATTGATTTCCATTAAAACACAAACGATTCCATTAAAACACAAAAACAATTGCGGGAGACTGGAACGTTTGATCTGCAAATTTGTATCAAGTTAAGATGTATGACCTAGAAGTTACTTCACATATAAGCTGTGTGATTGTTATCATACCATAATATCTTAATTGTTTACCATAATATCTAAAATGATGTGCAATCTGACATTATCGAATATGTTAAAAACAAATAAAAGCACATCTTGAGAGTCCATTCATGAAGACAGTCACTTGCTCAGTTTCTAAATGAATGAATTGTTTGAGTCAATGATCCATCAATTCATTCATTTATAAAGACATGAAGGTAATGATCAATCACTCAGTGGGTTGAATGAACGATTCAATGCATCACTCATTAAGACAGGGACTTTATGGCACCTACTGGTGGTTTAGTATCATATTTATTTATCCTAAACAAGCCAAGACCAGCACAAAAACACAATCAGCACAATATCCTGTAAGTATCATTATAGAAAAAAATCAAGTCAAGTCACCTTTATTTATAAAGCGCTTTTAACAAGACAGATTGTGTCAAAGCGCTTAACAGTATCAGATTGGAGGACAGAGTGTCAGTAATGTATAATAATAATATTAAACACTCAATTTTCAGTTAAAGGCATTTCATTATTGAATTCAGAGATGTCATTGTCTAGCTCAGTTTAGTTTAAATAGTATCTGTGAAATCAATTTGACGATAATCACTAGAAATCAAGTGTCCCCAACTGAGCAATCCAGAGGCGACAGCGGCAAGGAACCCAAACTCCGTCTGTGACAGAATCACTTTAACATATTGAGATAACATTTGTTTGTTTTGCCCTCTTAGCAGAATTAAAAGAACGCAGAAAAAGTTATGTAATTTCTGTGGGAAGAGCTTATCTGCCAAAATAAAATAAAATAAATATATAAGTTTTTAATATATCTATTACTGGATCCAGATATCAAATTTTAGTGTCTGCATCAAATTAAATTTACAAAAGTGTCTATATGTTTCAAACATTTTGTGAAAGCAAAATCACTAAATATAGGTGAAATAATGTCCCATCATCATTCAGCATAACATATATATTTATATAAAACAACATAGTTATTCTGACCTGTACTTCTTAAAATATGTAAAAGAAAACGTGGTCATACTGTATTTTATTATATTTTAAATAATTAAAAAGTTATTGCTAACAATTGGGTAAAACCTAGTGTGAAGAATAGTGGCAAATATAAAAATTAAGATGTCAATTAAAGAATAATTTGGGGCTACACTATATATGATCCTTAAATATAGTATTTGAATATGTCCTCAAATTATTTTTGTTCTAAATATGCCTGATTTGCTCGAAAAACACATTTTTGTCTTTGACTCATATACTAATTGACACATTTAAGCATCTGCATCTGTCTATCATAAAAAACTGATGCTAATTACCACATTTTTAACATAATTAAGTATCTAATTCTAACATTATATATTAATTAAAATAACAGATAAGAAGAAAAAAAAAACATTTGAAAGTATAAAGTCAGAAAAAAAGCACATGTTTGTAACAAACAACCCTCAGTCTGTTGAAACCAATAAAATGAGCTTTAAATGAGCATTTTCAGGATTTCTGAAGACATCAGCATAATAAATGAGGAGAAAACAGGAACTATTGACATGAAATAAAGAGTGTTTTCAGCAGCTGTTAATATTGATGATTCTCAGACGATCAACACTCATTCAACAAGACATTCAGGATCATCAGCAGATCATCTCACTTTATTCTGAGTGTTTGCTGTTAGAAACTGATTATAAGAGTCAGGATATAAGATAAAAGCCTATAAAACATGCTCTACTGAAAGATAATACTGTTATTTCACACAATATTGTAACAGAAGGACCAGGCTCCTCCCAGAGCCAGTTACCCCGATCCACCTCACCTGAATTTTAATCACCGGCACCTGCACCTCATTATCACCAACCACATATAACCACAGTCACCAAAGTCACCAGTTGTCCGATCTCCGGATTACCACATGGACCATCTCTGCTACCTTACGAAGCTGAGTATTACTACCTGCGATTACTTACCTGTCCCTACTTACCTTCTGTCTTCTCCATCCCAGTCCTCTTCCTCGTCTGTTCCGTTGGCTCGATCGGATCCCCGCATCTCTCAGCCGCTCAGCCGCGGCGAACCCCCAGGATCTGTAAGATCAGAAAGACTGATTACTATTGACATTCCGCTCACCAGAAACCTCACGAAGAGACACTCACCACATCCGAAGACTCCTCACGTTTGCTATTCACAATTGCACGCTGTAAATAAACACCTTGTTACTCCACTTACCATCTGTGTCAGACCCGTTCCTTTACAGAAGATCGGACCAAGACGGCTACACCATGAGTGTAAACGACCCATTCCAGGAACTGGTCGACACCTTGAAACGGGTATTAGCCCGTCCGGCTTCACCAACACCACCGGCCTCTGTTACCACACCCGTCACTTCCGCCTCAACCATTTCTTCGGCGATAATGTACGCCAGTCCCATGGCCCGACCAGCGCCCTACTCAGGTGATCCAGAGGAGTGCAATGGCTTTCTTCTCCAATGTACCCTAACTATTGATTTACATCCTCAGATGTTCCTGACCGATCAGGCGAAGATCGCCTTTGTGATCACGTCACTCACAGGCCCCGCATTAAGATGGGCGGAGACAATTTTAAATCAAGCTGGACCTGCCACGCATTCGTTTGCCCAATTTCTCGCTCACTTTAAGGAGGTATTTAGCAGCTCTCCAGGTGATTCTTCAGTGGGGGAACAGTTATATAAACTTCGTCAGGGGAATCAGACCATTCATCAATATGCCCTGAAGTTTCGCACCCTCGCGGCCGCGAGTGGATGGAACGAACCATCATTGATAACTGCTTTCCGGCAAGGCTTGAATACCCGCCTGAAAATTCAGCTGGCAGCCTACGATGACACCTTTGGGCTAGAGAAGTTCATTCAACTTGCCATTCGTTGCTCCAACCGGATGCGGGCCTGTACATTAGAAACCACAACCGTTACCGCCATTGACACTCCTCCAAGCCACCAGCCAGAGGTTAGACCCATCTCCGAACCGATGCAAACTGACACCTTCCATCTATCACCAACAGAACGACAGAGGCGAATTACCAATGGTTTATGCCTGTATTGTGGGAGTTCTGACCACCGAATTCAATCCTGCACCCTTCGTCCGTCTAGGCTTTGGGTGAGTGGTATGCACCCTCACATCCCTAAAATGAACCCCTTAACCACTTGTGCTAATATTGTTCTTGTAAACCACCTGATGCCAGTCACAGTCCTCTTGGACTCCGGATCAGCGGGGAACTTCATCTCGGGGAAACTCAGCCGGCAACTCCACCTCACACCCATTACCACCGAAACCACTTACCAGATCCAAGCCATAACAGGTACTCCACTCACTCGTCGGTTAGTCAAATATTGTGTCGGTCCCCTAGTGCTGAGAATGGGGCAGCTCCATCAAGAAAGTATTCATTTACTAATTTTAGAAGAATCTACAGTAGACATTGTTTTGGGTCGACCCTGGCTGGTTCAGCACAATCCAGTTTTGTCCTGGGCCTCTGGAGAAGTGCTGAAGTGGGGTACTAACTGTTTCCCGCACTGTTTCCCACATATGCCTAAACCATCTCCACGTCCAGTGGTTAATTTGTCTGTGCAGGCCACGTCCGTGGAGAGCCCTGTGGAGAAACAATCAGTGGAGGTTCCACCGGACTACGAGGCTTTCAGGGACGTGTTCTGCCCCAAGAGGGCATCGCGGTTACCACCTCATCGGCCATGGGACTGCGCGATCGACCTCGTTCCGGGTGAACCAGTACCACGGGGAAAGATTTATCCCCTCTCTCTTCCCGAGCAGAAGGCGATGGAGGAGTATATTGAGGAGGCACTCAAACAGGGTTACATCGTCCCTTCCATATCCCCTGCTGCTTCAAGTTTCTTCTTCGTGGCCAAGAAGGACGGAGGACTCCGTCCATGTATAGACTATCGTAAATTAAACCTCATCACGGTTAAATATCGCTATCCACTTCCTCTTGTCCCTGCAGCGTTGGAACAGCTTCGCGGTGCCACCATATTCACCAAACTGGACCTCCGCAGCGCGTACAACCTCATCCGCATCAGAGAGGGGGACGAGTGGAAGACCGCCTTTGTAACCCCTACAGGGCACTATGAGTACCGGGTCATGCCCTATGGGCTTGTCAACGCCCCCTCTGTCTTCCAAAGCTTCATGCATGAGGTGCTCCGGGAGTTTCTTCATCGCTCTGTAATAGTCTACATTGATGACATTTTGATCTACTCCCGGAGCCTGGCCGAACATCGCCACCACGTTGCGGAGGTCCTTCAACAGTTACGGAAACACCAGCTCTACCTCAAGGCAGAAAAATGTCTATTCCACCAACCATCCGTCCACTTCCTTGGATACATCATTAGTCACGGTGGCATCCGCATGGACAAGGGGAAGGTGGAAGCAATTACATCCTGGCCTCGACCCACCACGATCAAGGAATTGCAGCGCTTCCTGGGTTTCTCAAACTTTTACAGAAGATTCGTTGCCAACTATAGTTCTATCACAAGCCCCCTCACTGACCTCCTACGAGGAGGTAAGAAGTCCCTTGCCTGGGATGTGAATGCCACCAATGCCTTCAACCGTCTCAAGGAAGCCTTCACTACCGCACCACTCCTCGTCCACCCCGATCCAGAACTGCCCTTCGTCGTAGAGGTGGACGCATCAACAACTGGAGTAGGTGCGGTATTATCGCAGCAGCAGGGGAAGCCTCCCAAGCTCCATCCATGTGCCTTCTTCTCCAAGAAGCTCAGCCCAGCGGAGAAGAACTACGACATCGGCAACAGGGAGCTTCTGGCCATCAAGCTTGCCCTGGAGGAGTGGAGACACTGGTTGGAGGGGGCAGCTCAACCATTTCTCGTGCTTACCGATCACAAGAACCTCGAATATCTACGAGACGCCAAAAGATTAAATCCACGCCAAGCAAGATGGGCATTGTTTTTCACCCGTTTCAATTTCCAAATCTCCTATCGTCCAGGTTCCCGTAACGCCAAGGCGGACGCTTTATCTCGTCTTCACACCAAGGAGGATTCTCTCGAGGAGCCCGAAGGTATCTTGCCCTCCAACATTATCGTAAGTCCCATTGCTTGGTCCTCTCCACCAGTGGCCTCCGATACTCCTCCTGCCAATCCGCCGGGCTGCCCACCTGATCGTCAGTATGTTCCCAGGACACAACGCACTTCCCTCATCCACTCCTCTCACACTTCACTTGGTACTGGTCACCCAGGGGCCAACGCTACTCTCTCGCTGCTAAGCGATCGCTTCTGGTGGCCGAACATGGCCAGGGATGTGAGAAGGTTCGTTCAGGGCTGCCCAGACTGCGCCATATCCAAGAGTTCCCGTCATCTCCCTTCCGGCAAGCTGGTGCCATTACCCATTCCCAACCGCCCGTGGTCACACCTAGGAGTGGACTTCATCACGGATCTTCCACCCTCCGACCATAATACCTGCATTCTCGTCATCATCGACAGATTTTCTAAATTCACCCGTCTCGTTCCTCTACCTGGACTCCCCACTGCCATGCAAACAGCAGAACTATTATTTAATCATGTATTCCGTTACTACGGCCTCCCTGAAGATATAGTCTCGGACAGAGGTCCACAATTCATCTCCCGTGTTTGGAAGGCCTTCTTCGCTCTCCTAGGTGTGACCATCAGTTTGACTTCCGGTTATCACCCTCAATCTAATGGGCAGACTGAACGCAAAATCCAGGAAATTGGGCGCTTCCTGAGAACCTTCTGCCATCGCCGCCAGAATTCTTGGAACCAGTTCCTAGGCTGGGCCGAGTACGCCCAGAACTCACTCCGTCAATCTTCTACTGGACTCTCTCCCTTCCAGTGCGTACTCGGTTTCCAGCCTCCATTATTTCCCTGGTCCGGAGAACCTTCCGATGTGCCTGCGGTCGACCACTGGTTCCGAGAAAGCGAGGGAGTCTGGGACTCAGCACATCACCACCTGCAACGGGCAGTACGCAGGCAGAAGATCGCCGCCGATGCTCGTCGTTCAGCAACACCCACCTATCTGCCTGGACAGAAGGTATGGCTCTCCACACGAGACATTCGGCTACGCCTGCCCAGCCGTAAGCTGAGTCCCAGGTTCGTTGGCCCCTTTACCATTCTGGAACAGGTCAACCCGGTCACTTTCAAGCTTCAGCTCCCTGCACAATACAAGATTCACCCCACTTTTCACGTATCATTACTCAAACCATATTACCCTTCTGTTTCCCCAGAGCCTGGTCCAACCGAGGAACCCCCTCTCCCACTCATCATTGAAGATGGAGCCATCTACAAGGTCCGAGACATCCTAAACTCCCGGCGTCGTGGTGGGAGACTAGAATACCTCGTGGACTGGGAGGGGTACGGGCCTGAGGAGCGCTCCTGGATCCCCAGAGATGATGTTCTCGATCCCAGCCTTCTGGATGATTTCCACGCCTCCCATCCGGATCGTCCTGCACCTCGAGGCCGAGGCAGACCACCACGACGCCGAGGTCGGCCCCCAGGAGTGGGCCGTGGAGGGGGGGGTACTGTAACAGAAGGACCAGGCTCCTCCCAGAGCCAGTTACCCCGATCCACCTCACCTGAATTTTAATCACCGGCACCTGCACCTCATTATCACCAACCACATATAACCACAGTCACCAAAGTCACCAGTTGTCCGATCTCCGGATTACCACATGGACCATCTCTGCTACCTTACGAAGCTGAGTATTACTACCTGCGATTACTTACCTGTCCCTACTTACCTTCTGTCTTCTCCATCCCAGTCCTCTTCCTCGTCTGTTCCGTTGGCTCGATCGGATCCCCGCATCTCTCAGCCGCTCAGCCGCGGCGAACCCCCAGGATCTGTAAGATCAGAAAGACTGATTACTATTGACATTCCGCTCACCAGAAACCTCACGAAGAGACACTCACCACATCCGAAGACTCCTCACGTTTGCTATTCACAATTGCACGCTGTAAATAAACACCTTGTTACTCCACTTACCATCTGTGTCAGACCCGTTCCTTTACAAATATCACATGAAACATCAATAATAACTCAAAAACTAATGACACTCATCTTCATCAACCACTACAGGTTACAGCAGTCCGTATCTAAATATAGTCTGCTTTTATGATAACTATACATTCATTTCAATAATCAATTTAGATCAAAGAAGACAAAGACCATAAACCTTTTCAAATAAAGCAGCACAAGCAATGTTTATTGTTTTCCTTGTCAAACTTTACTCATATTTATCTATATTAACATAGATTTAAAATGTGTCCCGTGGCTCATTATGGGCTCAGCGTAAAGTATTTAGCAGTTTCTGTTCCAGTATATTTTAACAATGTAAAGTAACAAATCTGATCTGTCAAAGAAGAGTAGAAATAAAATCACAGCAGAAACACTTGAGATAGATTCTGAAGCTCCTCCCACAAGAATCACATCATCAGTGAAGCTCCGCCCACAGCAATTCAGCAATAAATGCTGGAATATTCCCATCAGTTTACGAGTGAAGACGAGCATCAGAGCATCAGGAAGAGCTGAAATCTGCAAAGACTGAGTTTATTAAAGAGGACAGCGAGAAGATGAGAGATCCAGAACCCTGCAGAATCAAACACACTGAAGATACTGAACAACACACAGGTTGCTCTTTATTTTTCTTTCTTTATTAATAATGCTGATGGTTATAACGCATCAAGCTGATTTAGATTTGCTGTAATAGGAAAGAATCTTTAGAGCTCTGCAACAGAATTCATTAATACCTTAAATCCCCCCAAAACTGCACTTTTTGGACAGAAAAATGATTTTGTTTCCTTTTGTGACGTGTTTCTTCTGAGCAGATATTCTTTATTTATTTTTTGTTCCTTTTTTGAAAAGTATGAAGTTTGTTCATTTGTTTAGATACAAAAGTATAATTATATATGTTTCTTTAGTTTGTTGTGGAGTGTGTAATTCTCTTTGTATTGCTCTTCTTGCCAGTAGTAAATTTAGTTTGGGCAGATTCTGGGTCGTAGCACTAATATATGAAAAACATTTTGTAAGCTTTATTTTCTAATCGCTGAACACATGGACAGAATTTTGGCAGAGATCTAATGTTCTTGTGTCATCCTGTGGGTGGCGCTAATGTTGAAGTACATACATAAAATACTGTATAATAATTGCCTTAATATAGTATTTATCAGCTCCAGATGTTGATTTACAATGTTACGAGTTGTGGAGGAATTCGGGCGAGGAAAATAGATCATATGTCTATTCTCAGAACAAACATTAAACACAATAGAACCATATAAAGGCTTTTCATGTGAGCTCATTTAAACTAAAGGATGTATACTTTATTAATTTGATACACTTCTCCACATAGAAAAACAGAGGAGGTCTCAGGCACCATCTGCTCTGCTTAGTATCATGTATACATGTGCGGGATTTTCATATATACTGCTTACTTTACCACAAAATAGTCTAGAAAATCCTAAAAAATATGTGTTGCAGAATGCTGAACACATGTATAATTTATTATTGATTCAGTTTATATAGAGGTCTATGTTTTGGATGAATATTTTTGGAGTTTCATATTATGTTTAATTATAGACGAGCCGCGGCTGCTCCTTGCTTTCTGTACTTTGTGTGATTTTGTTTATTCTTTTTTTTGTATTGTATTTCTCAGTCAATCTTTCTAGTGGGAGAGTCCAGCTGTGGTTATAATGTACTGCTGTGTGCACATAGAGTGCTGTGCTTAATAATTTGTTGTGCTTTCACAAGTGTGCGGGGGTTTCTTTTGTTGTTGAGGGTTGTGTGGAAGTCTAAGGACCCCTGCTGTCCACCTCCTTTATTTTCTATTGTTTTTGTGTATCTATGCATTATTGTACTTTTGTGATTGAGGCCTGGTCTGGAATTAATGTATTGTGTAACTTTTGTATTTGAATAAAGTGCCTGTTGTGTTTTGTGCTCATCCTGTCTTTAGCAGTGAACCTGTGTGTCTTTGATAAGGCTGTTATTTCCGCTGGATTCTGTGAGGCGTAGCTGATCAATAGTTAAACATTTTAGTCTTCTTTGTTCTGTAATCTCTCTCTACTTGACCATCTCTGCCACATATGTATAAAATTAAATTGAACAACAATCTTATTATTATTATTTTTAAATAATTTAACTTAGCTTTAATTTCATTGAGAATTGTATTATGACTCATCATGGACTTTACTGTCATTAAAAAGGCTAATTTTGTAAACGTAAGCTATTAATTTAAATGATAGACAAACGCAAACTGGTGCTTAATGCAAATGGCCATATTTACAAAATCAGGTGATTATGTTTGTCCATCTATACAAATGTCTCTTTATGTATCGAGACAAAAGAATGAGGTTAATCACCATCAGTTTTAGTGATCGAGTAGATTTACAAAGACACTGATGGAAGATACACTACAACAAATCTTCAGCTTTTGCTTTTATTTCTAATCAAACACAAAACCTCTTTAAGCAAATGTGTTAAATCTTATCTAAATGAATTCTAATTTTAATTTTAATCTACATGTAATCTAATTTCAATCGGCTCCTGTTCTGAAGATGCAAGACTTCAAGGAGACTTTGTTTCCGTGTACGCTTGTGCACCGGGGAAAAACACACAGCTTCCCGGTTTTATTTTTTGTTTTTTTGATCTCATCATAAGTTCTAGTGATCTAGACATAACAAAATAGTCAGAAACTTCAGAAAGTAAAAAGAAAATATGACATGGCCTAGGGCTTTCGTGCTTTTCTGATGAGTAAACGCCCAGTAATTGGGAAACGCCCTCTTTTTGTTTGATGAAAACCAACTTTTCCTACCTTTAACGTATTAATTACGGTCTTGAACATGATATTTTATATAATACTGATAAGAGTGTGGTTATGATTTGCAGAACTACGGAGGATAAAAGTATACATTTTCCAGTTTTTAAGTTTTAAGTCTTATAAGAGTCTCACTGTGTGTGTGCGAGTAAAATACCTTGGACATCTTATCACTGAACGCATGGCAGATGATGAGGATATTGAAAGGCAACACCGCATGATGTATATGCAGGTGAATATACTTGTACATAAGTTTAGTTTCTCTTCAGATTAAGTGAAAGTGTTACTTGTTAAAGGGGTCATATGATGCGATTTCAAGCTTTCCTTTCTCTTTGGAGTGTTACAAGCTGTTTGTGCATAGATAAGATCCCTGAAGTTGCAAAGACTAAAGTCTCAAAACCAAAGAGTTTATAATGATGCTATGAGAATTTTAATAAAGAGACCTAGATGGCATAGTGCAAGTGAAATGTTTGTGAGATCAATAGTAATCACTTTTAAAGCACTGCTACGAAACCTTATATATAGATTTATCTGCCGGCTAAATGCTTTTAAAAATGAGATTATTGGGGGTCTATCAAATATAAGGGTTAGTACTACACTGTATCCATCAAAGCAGTGGAGATATTGGTACTGCTGTATTTTATAACTCTTTATTGTGTGTGGTAGATGCTATGGGTTGCATATGTTGTCCTATTGTCTTTTATTTGGACTTTGAGTTTGTAATAAAGTTTGATTGATTGATTGATTGATTACAGCACGATAAAGTTAGTTTTAAGTTCTATATTATTATTAGTTATTGTAAAAAGTCTTACTTATTTACTTATTATGCCCACCTTAATGTATCGCCCCGCCCCATCATCCAGGGTGCACTCTGGGGCTACTCGAGCGAACCTTTCATTAGTTGTCAGTTATAATCATCAAAATTAAAGGAAATATACATTTGAAATATATCAGTCTGTGTGTAATGAATGAATCTAATATACAAGTTTCACTTTTTGAATGGTATTACTGAAATAAATCAACTTTTTCATGATATTCTAATTTTATGAAAATAGATCATAAAAAATTTTGGCAACAATTTACAATAAGGTCTCTTTTGTTAACATTATTTAAGGCATTAAATAACGTGAACTAACAATGAACAATCTATTTTTAGATCATTTATTAATCTTTTTAATGTTAGTTAATACTAACATTAAAAATATATTTTTTTGTTAATTCACATATATAAAGTAATGTTAAGAAACAACTTTAAATTTTAATAATGTATTACATTTTGGGCTTGACATTAATTAACATTATTACATGTTATAAAATCATTGTTCATGTTAACTAGTATAGTTCAGGAATATAGATTTTAACATTAGTTAATTCAAAACTAACAAACTAAGTATGAACAACATATTTTTTACTGTATTTATGTTAGTTAGTAAACAATTGTTTATCTTAGTTCATGGTATTGTAACTGATGTACATTAACTAGAAATTTTAATTCATAATGTAGTAGTCAATTTTAAACATATCATTAACCAAGATTCATAAATGCTATAAAAATACTGTTCATGATAACTTATATAATGTTAAAAACTAAAAACTTATTAAAAAGTGTTACAAAAGTTTTAAAGTCATGGCCAAAAATATCGGCACCCTTGGTAAATATGATCAAAGAAGGCTGTGAAAATTAATCTGCATTATTAATCCGTTTGATGTTTTATTTTAAAAATTCACAAAAATCTAACCTTTCATTTGATAATAAGACTGAAAGGAGCGCTCAAAATATATATAAAGAAGCTGTCATAACGGCGTTTCCTTTGTACTTTTGCTGATATTTTCAGTAGACTGCTGCTCAAGCTGACCCAAAATATGTCTACATTAAATGTAATTTAACCCTAAAAAGACCATATAGCGACATCAGAATATGTATTTATTGCTATTTTATATCAAGTGCACCCCTGGCTATGTGTGTGTGTGTGTGTAACTTCTTCAACTGATACTTGTTTACAGTGAATATTACTGTATTAATTTTCAAGTTAAATCTACAGTACAATTTTTGTACAAATTAATAGGTTAATAGGTTTGCTCATTCTTCCAGTTGATTCCTGTTAACAGTGACCCTGACTATTATTGCAATAATTTTCAAATATATTTACTGTATAGTTTGAGAAAATTAATGGCAAATTCACCCCAAGCATCTGTGTATCCTTGCACTTTTAAATCACGTCCCATTTTCAAACACTCATAAACATCTTTCCTTTATAGGTTTGCTTGTTCTTTCAATTGATTCCTGTTCACAGTGATCCTGAAAAGTTGCGATTTTCTAGGTCAATATGGCTAGGAACCTGAAAGTAGAAGCTATATCATAACTAGTTACCTAGCTGGGGACTACTTTCAAGAGGTCCTCGCTGCAGCCTGTAGAACGATGACGTACTGGATCAGATCCAACACATAGTGCATGTTTTACACGCATGCGCTGTATAGGTCTCGAATAAATTCATATTTTTATTTACATTTAATCATTTTGCAAAGAATTAATCATTTTATCCAAAGCGACTTAGTCTAAGTGAAGTCTAACAGTACATGTAGCAATTAAGGGTTTTTGATCTGCATTACAATACACGATGACCTACATTACATTACAATGATAAAACTTTCATATCTAAATTCATCCACGATGTTTTTGTCTTTACTGGCAACTTCAAAGTGTTTTTTTTTTTTTTTTCATTTCATATGTTATCGCCAGGATGCCCACATCAGTGCTGTATCCATTATTATAAGGATACAATAAGCACTGTAACATGATATGAAGAGTTTATTTGAAAAAACAGATACCTCCGGGTTTTTTTTTAATTTTCAAAAATCATGTTTTTAATTATGTTATGTTTTTATTTATGTTTATAGCTTTCCTCATGCTTGGCCGTGAGCTCCACCTTCCCCTCGACAGGCTCAGCCCCGCACTACCTAAGGGCCCACTACCGAGAGTCAAGGCCTCCGTCAGCCGCCAGCAGAGAAGAATGAAGCAGAAATTTGATCTCTCGGCACGTGTTAAGGTCCCTGACATAAAGGCCGCAGATTGGGTCAGGGTTCGCAGGCCCCACAGAGATAACAAACTCGCTTCATATTGGTCTGCCCCTCTCCAAGTTACTCATCAGCTGGGCCCAGCCACCTTCTTGCTCAGCAATGGCACACGGTGGCACGCAAGCCGCCTCTGCAAAGTGCCGCCCCCGGCACATACAACAGGCATCACGCCTCAAGCCACACCCCCAGCTTGGTAGGACACCCCAGCACTTCAGCTGAGACCTCAGATAGCTCCAACACAGGCTCCAGACATGCCTATCAACCTGCCAGCTGAGATTTGTGCCTGTCCATCACAGGCTGCCCAGCCTTATCCCCTTGTTTCTCCACGGCCTGTCCGCATTCGTTCTCGCCCAGGGCACTTACAGGACTTTGTGTCAACATTTCATGTGTGAAACCCTGTAGGAGGGGGGGAATGTTATGTTCTCTCAAACGTGTTGTTTGATAAGACGTTGAGTTAGTGTTCAGTGATGCATCGAGTTCGATTGTGCTGAAAGCATTTTGTCATGCCTGACCAATGTAGGTGTTCGTTTACTGGGGTCTGGGACGGGGAGTGAGAAAAAGTAAAGTGAGACGACAAGTTGATGCTACTTGCTGTGTCAGTGTGATTCTTGTCAAACACAACACTATCTTTAAATGCTCAGTTATTTCCCTTCTCTGAGTTTCTTTGTTTCTGTGGACTGAATGTGTTTTGTAGTTTCTAGCAGAGTCTAAAGGGGGTCGCACACCGAATGAGAAGCGCAGCACCATGTCTTTAAAATTCGAACACATTGTTCTCTATGTGTGTACCCACACCGGCGGCGTCATTCGGCGTCTGTTCGCGGTGCCCAGCGACGACTCAGGACACTGTTCAAATTCCTGCCGCGCCACAGAGCGCCATCTGCATTGTTTTATATTAAATAACATCATATTTGTCTCAAATCGTTGTTAATACATTAGCCATATACCAAGATACCACTGCTGCAAAATACTGTACAACTTAAATTAGTTTTACAGCTTGAATAAAATGAAAATATATGAATTAAATGTATAATAAACATAATCCTTTTAATCTTTTATATTTCTCTTGAGACATTTTTACATACGCAAAATTTTACAGTATAGGCCAACGTAACAATTGCCTGTCGTGATTACATTCACTGTCATCGGCTTCCACCTACTGGATTTACCAGAACACAACCGTTACAACACACTTCAGGTCATTTAAATAGAGTAGGGAAATACCCAGAATTATATGCCACAAACCACTGATTCTTCAAAGACAACATAAGGAAGTCATCAGCGTGGAGGAAGATTGCCGATGTCATCGGTTTTTCAGGTAAGAATGTCTAATTTACGATCTGAGGTAAAATGTTCAGTGACAGTCTAGCAACAACTGTATGTAATTGTACAGTACAATAATAAAATAACGTACAGTACAGACATTGTCTTAACTTCATAATGTCCTTAAAAATAACAATAATGTTGACCACAAACTGACAATTGTTATTTTACGTAAACAATCATGCTGAATTAAGACAACCTACCTCAACAGGAATGATTATAATTGAAGTTAACAAAGAAATAAGCATACCTTACGCAAAAACATATGTAGCATCTTTGTTTTTATTGAGAAAAAAATCATATTAGTAGCTACAACATAAGAAATGTTGAAATTGCTTATAATAATACAAAACAATGCTAATAATTGAATAACGGCAATCTAGCCTAATATGAATGCTAATTATAATAATGGTAATCAGAGACTAAATTTTGAGCTAAATAGGAATTAGATATCTAGGAAGTGATCAAATCTAATATCAATTAAATTATTAAAGTTATTATATAAATTATATAAAGTACCCGTCAGTAAGGCAACACTATAGTGACCATTACACCATTTCATTCTGCCAAGATACATGTCCTTCAGAGTTGATATAAGAGCAGAATTTATCTCGAACAGTGTAGGCCTCCCTTGCACCACGAGGTCCACCAGCAGTAGAGATTTAGTTGATCCATTGATCCAGTAGTTGGAGCACTCGTATTTAGCCACCTCTCTACCCAGCAAGCAATTTTGCGTCTAATAGACGTCTAATAGCCGTCAAAACACAGCCCAGACGTCTAGGCTAAAACGAGGCTAATTTTGGGCTGTCAGTGAAAATCTAATAGACGTCTAAACATAGCCCAAGAATAGACAGCTATTGAATGACTACATATATACGTCTAATAGACATCTAACCATAGCCCAAGAATAGACAGCTATTAAACGACTACATATATACGTCTAATAGACAGGCAATATGGGTCTAGGCTAAAACAAGGCTGATTTTGGGCTGTCAGTGAAAATCTAATAGACGTCTAACCATAGCCCAAGAATAGACTAGTCATCAATTACACTACATATACATGTAATAGACAACAAAAGGAGGCATAAGGATTCTTTTCACTCAAATATAACAGGTTCTCATAAATGAAAATCCATCCAAACTACTTGAATATAAAGGGATTTATTAAGAACAATTATATTAACAACTTAGACAACATTCAAACATAAAAATGAACAAATAAAATATTGCAAAAATATGTAAAACAACTTAAGATAATAAAATTTTTAATTAATTGTTAGCTTTATAGCCATAACCCCCGCCCCCTGCTCTCCCTGGTGCCTGTTTAAAATGACCAGAAATTGCATTTTTTATTTCCCATTCAGTCGCCAATGGAAAGTTGGTCATCACTGCGTCTGCCAAATGAGAAAAAGAAAACAATTATTGCTCAAGAAAAGCATTGTGGACAATCATTTTTAAAGGGGTCATATAATGGTACATGCACTTTTACAAGTTGATTGTACTTATATGTGTGTTGGCAGTGCCTGTACACAACCATCATAAAATGATAGATATCCATCCAGTGTTTTTTTTTTATCTTCTTGTATGTTTACCCCTCTCTGAAATCAAGCTGTTCGATTACAGTATTTTTAATTATCATTCTAATGAAGGTGAAAACAGATTTTATTTTCATTTCTTTAGTTCTTCCCTCATTTTTAAAGGGATAGTTCACTTTGAAATTAAATTTTGGTATGTTTTAGCTTACCTTAAGGGCATCCAAGATGTCGGTGTCTTTGTTTCCGCAGTAGTTTCAATTTTGATATTTTTAGGTCAAACCATTCTTGTCTGTCAGTCATATAATGCAGGTCTATATGGTCACCACCTGAAAGAGAATGCACAGAGAAGTCCAAATTAAACAATGACACCTACATCTTGGATGCCATTAAGGTAAGCTAAAACATACCAAAATTTAATTTCAAAGTGAACTATCCCTATATATCATTCTTTATCACTTACTCGTATAACTCTAATGAACAAAGTTATAGGGGTAGTTCACTTAAAAAAAAACTAAAAAAGCATGTAATCATTTACTCCCTTTCACTTGGTTCCAAACCTGTATGGCTTTCTTCTTTGGAACACACACAAAAAATATATTTTGAAGAATGTTGGTAACAAGACATTTAGTCATTGACAAGTGTACTGTATATTAAATTGCTGTAGCCTACTTTGTTGACTGATTGCTGGATAATTTGCAATAAACAGTGTCTTTAAATCAAATAAAGTGGATTACATCACTCCACTTCTGAGGTTTTCACACTGGCTATCTGTCTGTCTAGTATCAAAATACTACACCTGGTTATTAAATTAATTAACATTTTAAGGCCAAAGTAAATTTCCAATCTTCTGATGCATTATGAACCATCCAGAGCAGACCTCTCAGGTCATCTGGGACAGTAGCCAGCTACTTTTATATCCCCAAAGTCAAAACAAAACATGAAGAAGCAGCATTCAGTTTTTATGCACCATATATCTGAAACAAATTCACTGAAAACTGAATGTATGCTGCATATTTTAATTATTTTATCAAGTTTAAAGACTTTACTGTTTGCCACTACCTTTTATTAATTGGAAAGGAAAAAATCTTTTTTTATAATTTCTTTTTTATGTTTTATGTAAAGTACTTCGAAAATTTGCATTAAATAAAAAACTATTATTTCTTACTCTAATCTAAAAACAAAAATATACTGGTATATTTAATAATAATAAAAAATAGTAATGATAAGTTTCATAGTTTCTCCACATTGAATTGAACTGTTAGATACATTTTAGAAGGGCACACAGTTGCAATAACACGTGCAGGTAACGTTAACTTGTTGGAGAAAAATAGTACTCTGCAATGGTAATGTTACAATGTCACGGTTTCTACACATTATAACAACTAACTAATTTAAACAATGAACATACCAAAAATAAAACGCATACTTACAAGATCGAAGTAGAAATGTGACGCTTTTCAGAGTGTCGCTCGCCCGTTGCTCTCCGACAGCTGCCTCGTGTAAAACAAAATGGCGGAAATGTTTATCGCGAGATCTGGCTAAAGTGATCTAGTCGCGCAATGCGAGTAGTCCCAGTAGTCATGTCTCAGTAGTGTTTTGATTGCGCCATCTAGCGGTTGAGAAATGCAATTGCATTTGATTTAATTTGAAATGATAGACAGTCATATCGTAGATTGTGTATGAATGTTATGTTTATGTGTGACAGCAAACATTAAGCTGTGTGAGCGAAAACATTTCTAAGACTAATATTCTTATATATGTGGTCTGAATCAAGGCTATAGCCAAGCCGTACGTAGACCAGATTGCCTTGATTACGCCAGGTGGGCTAAAGCAGACCGCATATAGCCCGTCCAATTCGGAGCTAAATCGTGACTACAGATCGACCATGTCGTGAAATGACACATTGAACCTTGTAGATATCATTACCAATGCGAACATGATGGAATATCAACCATTTCATGCACTTCCTGGCAAAAAACTACAATTAATCAGTTCTGACTAAAAGTGGGCTACAAATAGCCGGGTCTGAATACGAGCTAAATCGTGGCTACGCACAGCCTGCACATATAACATGCAAACCAAACAACTTGTAATCACAGTTGACTTTGCTTACATGATGGAATATCATACATCTCACAAGTTATTTTGGAGAAAAATAAATGTATCCAGATTAAATGTTATTTGGGCTAAAAGTGGGTTACACATAGCCAGACTATATCGGGTCTATATTTAACCGAGACGTTGAAATGACGGCTATTGCTTGCTGGGTACTTCCATTAGCTTGAGAAGAAAGTTGTGCAGGAGGCATGCTGACAAAATAAGGATGTTTATTTTGTCAGGGTGAATGTTGATCCTGATCCTCCAGCAAGATGACAAAATGCCAAAGGCATTTTCCACCACATTGTACAAACCCGATTCCGAAAAAGTTGGGACACTGTACAAATTATGAATAAAAAAGGAATGCAATAATTTACAAATCTCATAAACTTATATTTTATTCACAATAGAATATAGATAACATATCAAATGTTGAAAGTGAGACATTTTGAAATGTCATGCCAAATATTGGCTCATTTTGGATTTCATGAGAGCTACACATTCCAAAAAAGTTGGGACAGGTAGCAATAAGAGGCCGGAAAAGTTAAATGTACATATAAGGAACAGCTGGAGGACCAATTTGCAACTTATTAGGTCAATTGGCAACATGATTGGGTATAAAAAGAGCCTCTCAGAGTGGCAGTGTCTCTCCGAAGTCAAGATGGCAAAAGGATCACCAATTCCCCCAATGCTGCGGTGAAAAATAGTGGAGCAATATCAGAAAGGAGTTTCTCAGAGAAAAATTGCAAAGAGTTTGAAGTTATCATCATCTACAGTGCATAATATCATCCAAAGATTCAGAGAATCTGGAACAATCTCTGTGCGTAAGGGTCAAGGCCGGAAAACCATACTGGATTCCCGTGATCTTCGGGCCCTTAGACGGCACTGCATCACATACAGGAATGCTACTGTAATGGAAATCACAACATGGGCTCAGGAATACTTCCAGAAAACATTGTCGGTGAACACAATCCCCCGTGCAATTCGCTGTTGCCGGCTAAAACTCTATAGGTCAAAAAAGAAGCCATATCTAAACATGATCCAGAAGCGCAGGCGTTTTCTCTGGGCCAAGGCTTATTTAAAATGGACTGTGGCAAATTGGAAAACTGTTCTGTGGTCAGACGAATCAAAATTTGAAGTTATTTTTGGAAAATTGGGACACCATGTCATCCGGACTAAAGAGGACAAGGACAACCCAAGTTGTTATCAGCGCTCAGTTCAGAAGCCTGCATCTCTGATGGTATGGGGTTGCATGACTGTGTGTGGCATGGGCAGCTTACACATCTGGAAAGGCACCATCAATGCTGAAAGGTATATCCAAGTTCTAGAACAACATATGCTCCCATCCAGACGTTGTGTCTTTCAGGGAAGACCTTGCATTTTCCAACATGACAATGCCAGACCACATACTGCGTCAATTACAACATCATGGCCGCGTAGAAGGAGGATCCGGGTACTGAAATGGCCAGCCTGCAGTCCAGATCGTTCACCCATAGAAAACATTTGGCGCATCATAAAGAGGAAGATGCGACAAAGAAGACCTAAGACAGTTGAGCAACTAGAAGTCTGTATTAGACAAGAATGGGGCAACATTCCTATTCCTAAACTTGAGCAACTTGTCTCCTCAGTCCCCAGACGTTTGCAGACTGTTATAAAAAGAAGAGGGGATGCCACACAGTGGTAAACATGGCCTTGTCCCAACTTTTTTGAGATGTGTTAATGCCATGAAATTTAAAATAAACTTATTTTTCCCTTAAAATTATACATTTTCTCAGTTTAAACATTTGATATGTCATCTATGTTGTATTCTGAATAAAATATTGAAATTTGAAACTTCCACATCATTGCATTCTGTTTTTATTCACAATTTGTACAGTGTCCCAACTTTTTTGGAATCGGGTTTGTAGTTGAAGATGCATTGTTGTGTGGATAAGTCTCGACCAGGGTAAGGCCGCATCAGATAGGTTTTTAACGGGAATGCTGCATCCCCAACAATGGTGAATGGCATCTTCCTCAAATGCTCTGCTCCTGGTAGCTGCTGATCATCTGGCGCCTCCAGCTTTTTTGCATCCAATGCCTTCCCTATGGCTGAGCCAGCAAAGACACCCCCATCACTTGACCGTCCATACTCTCCAATATGGACTAGATGGAAGCGATATTCAGCATCGACCACAGCCAATAATACTACAGAGAATGTTTTTTTTGTAATTAAAGTATAGGCTGCCTGAATGAGGTGGTGCAAAGAGGAGGATGTTCTTCCCATCTATCGCTCCTGTGCAGTTAGGGAAATTCCACCTAGTTGAAAACTTTGAAGCAATATTCCTCCACTCCTGCTCAGTAGGTCTTGCTAGGTGTGTATCCATCATGCGCCTGTTAATTGCCACACATGTGTCTTTGATGGCTTTAGACACTGTGCTCTCCCCCATACGATAGTGGAAGGCAAGCGTTCTGATTTAATTTCTTGAGGCCAGATACCTGTGAAACAAGCATTAATATAAACACGAATTTCTATCTCTTCACAGAAAATGAGTGCAGGACAAGATGGAAGTCACTTCGAGACAACTACATTAAGTGGAATAAAATACAACAGTTGCCAAGTGGCTCTGGAGCAATGCGTCAACAGGAATGGAAATATGCTGCTGCAATTTCGTTCCTGAATGTATTTCTACAAAATCGAAGGTAATATTTGTAGTAATGTAGTAATTTGTAGTAATGCACTTAAAATTAACTTTGTAACAAAGAATACATATAATTAAAGTATGACTTGAAGTAGACTTTTAAAGGGATAGTTCACCCAAAAATGAAAATTCACCCTCATGTCATTTCATCAAAAATATCTTAATTTGTTTTTCGAAGATGAACATAGGTCTTAAGAGTTTGGAGCGACATGAGGGAGAGGAATTAATGACAGAATTTTCATTTTTTGGTGAACTATCCCTTTAATGGTAGTAAAAATTTTGTCCCCTCTGTCTTTTCCCCAGTACAATCAGTAATGTGGATTTTGAAAACTATATGGATGGGTCGATCCATGAAGGTGATTTAGACACAAATGACTTCAGAAGAGGAAAGCCCAGTACCGGAGACAGCAGGGACTGAAAGTGAAGAAGTTCTAGAACGGCCCCAGAGACCCAGAAAAAAAAGAAGAGACAACCCAAAAAGTCCAAACACACAAATTAAGAGCTCAGAACATGTTTGGAATTTGAGCGTATAGAATGTATGCGTCTGGTGTGCGATACCTCGAGTTGTCCTAGACGCGGTGTGCGACCCCCTTAACTCTGCGCTTGCGCCGCCAGCTGGAGGAGAAACACAGTACAGATTAATTATAGTAATTCATTTATTATTATTTGTTTGTTATTATTATTTGTTTGTTACAAAGGCGATAATCGGAAACTATTAATATTTATTAATAAATAAATAAAATAAATAAATAAATAAAGACAACAAGCAAAAGTCAGTGTTTGCACTAAAGGAGGGTCCTGGACTGCTCTAGAAACAAAAACTTGTTGTTCTTTAATTATTATTTATTAACTATTATAACTGAACATTTTAGTAAAAATTATTAAAGTTAAAATGAAACGATACATTCAGTATGTGTTCAAAAGCTCATCAGAAACTCCTCCCTCTCACAACCTTTACCCTTCCAGGTAATGACTAGTCTTATGATTTCTCTCTTACATATCATACTGAAAGCTGAAAAGAGTGCTGTGCTTCAAAGGAGGTCTCTATAAATGAGGAGTTTTTGAGAAGTTTATCACACGAAATAGATTTTGATTGTAATTATAATTGTTATTTACTTTTCAAAGCAGTGTTCAGAAAGTGAAAGTAAATTGTAGATCGTTGCAGAAGAAGAGGAAATGGATTCAAAATCTGTGGAAGAGCTTTCTTGTCCCGTGTGCTGTGAAATCTTCAAGGATCCTGTTCTTCTGTCCTGTAGTCACAGTATTTGTAAAGAGTGTCTTCAACAGTTCTGGAAGACCAAGAAAACTCAGGAGTGTCCCGTCTGCAGAAGAAGATCCTCAAAAGAGAATCCTCCACGTAATCTAGCGTTAAAAAACTTGTGTGATTCACTGATAAAAGAGAGACATTCATCAGGATCTGAGGAGATCTGCAGTTTACACAGTGAGAAACTCAAACTCTTCTGTCTGGAGGACAAACAGCCGGCGTGTTTAGTGTGCAGAGACTCAGAGAAACATGTCAATCACACATTCAGACCCATCAGAGAAGTGCTTTCATCTCACAAGGTGAGACAAATTTATTTTATTTCATTACGCTAAACACAGTGCTTTGCTAATAATAGCTGTGTATACAATACAAGTTTAACAGATTTTCATCTTAACTTGTAGGAAGAGCTGAATACAGCACTGACATCTTTACAAAACAAGCTCAAACATGCAGAAGAAATGAAAGCAGAGTGTGATAAAACAGTGCAACACATCAAGGTGAGGATATGGAGTAAAGAGTTGATGATGGACATTAGTGGAGTGAGTGTTAAAGCAGGGCTGACTGAAGTGAATGTGATGTGATTTCAGTCTCAAGCTGAGCACACAGAGCGTCAGATTAAAGAGGAGTTTGAGAAGATTCATCAGTTTCTCAGAGATGAAGAAGCAGCTACAATCACTGCACTGAGAGAGGAAGAGGAGCAGAAGCAGCAGATGATGAAGGAGAAGCTGGAGGAGATGAACAGACACATCTCAGCTCTTTCTCACACAATCAAAGACACGGATGAGAGGATGAAAGCCAGCGATGTCTGCTTTCTGAAGGTGATGACTGAATTCAGCTTCATTGTTTCTGCACAAAAGAACTTACCAATTACCTAGAGATGCTGATTAACAATGAGAAAAGTCTTTTAAGTTATTAAAATGTTTTTCAAACTCTCTATTTTCCAGGAGTTTAGCATCACGATGGAAAGGTAAGTTGAGCTGCTGGTGTTTCTTCTCTCAGTGGATCTGAACTCAAATCCTCTGCAGTTCTGATCCTGAATGTTCTTCCAGAGTCCAGATCTCCCAGCCGGATCCACAGATGAGTTCAGGAGCTTTGATTCATGTGCCACATTACTTGAGTAACCTGCGGTTCAGAGTCTGGAAGAAGATGCAGGAGACTCTCAAACACAGTGAGTCTGCAGCAGATCTGACTTCAGTAGATACCAGTACAAAAGATTAAACCTTACAAAAAATTGCTGCAGTTTTTTTAAATTTAATACTGCAGTTTTTGTTACATGTAGAAAAAAGCAGTTTTTTTGGACACGAAAAACCTTTATTTTGCATTATTGCCGTTTTACTGCAATACATCTGAAGCACTATTGAAATACAACTGCAATAGAACCGCAGTATTACTGCAATTCAGCTGAAGTAGTACTACTGTTATACTGCAATAAAACTGTAGTAGCACTGCGATATATAATACAACTAAAGTACAATTCAATACTACCGAAGTGCAATACTAATAAAATGCTGTACAGTAACACTGAAATGCAACCAGAATATTCAGAATAACAAGTTTTATTTGCACATATCTGCAATATAATGAATTAAGGTACAAAACAACAGTGAATGTCTCAAACAGCAATGCAACAATAAATGATTTTACTTTTCTTTAAACTTAAAATAACAGGCTGAGAGTTACACTAAATGTATTTAGTGTTTATTTACAAATCATGGACTCATGCACATTTCTTCCCTCATTATTCAGACAGGTTTCATTTTTTGAAGAGCTTATCCTCATCGTTCCGCTTGGTTCTTATGACTGCCTTTATCTCATATGTGGAAACACTATTTTGGATGTAGTCTGGAAAAACAAAAATCAGAAATTCTCAAGTTTCAGTTACACTTTTCACTATGGGCATATTTAGTATGCTTAAAATAAATCCCAAATTGTGATGTCACTGTCACAGAATGGCCCGTCTCCACCGTCATCACAATCACTTTCACCTGCACCATTTTACTAATCATGCGCACCTGCTCCTTATCACCACCGTCATCAGGATCACATAAAAGCACTCTCCTCCAGTCACTCAGGGTCCGATCTCGTTAATCCAACGTGGACTCCTTTCCTGCAAACCAAAATCGATGAGTATAATCTCCTACCCTTTACCTGTTGTACTTACCTCCTGTTCTCCGTCCTGTTGTCTCCCCGTGTCCAGATTGTTCCTCTCCGTGGTCAGTTTCTCTGTCACCCCAATTCTCATCGGATGCTCTGCTCCGTGCTCCTGGAAAGCACAAAGACAACACTCAGTTCCTTCCCCATTGGCATCCCAAACCTCTTCGAGGCGGACACTCACCTCTCATCACCAGCCGCACTCATCCACTGCACGATCTCTACAAATAAAGTCACTGTATGTTACACTTACCCTTGTGTCCGGCAGCTTCTCTAACAGAAGATCGGACCAAGAACAGAAGAGATAGCAGTCCTTATTAATCTGCCAGAAGCCACCCAGGGACCCCCTCGAATTCGCCCAGGCTTTCATACTGCTCGCCCTCGCCAGCTCCTTAGATGGTGACACGCTCAAGACGCTGTTCCAGCTTGGGATCAGACGCCATCAACCTCTGGAGCTCCCAGACACCACCGAACTTGTTTGGCAGGAGGCTGTAATATGGTGTCTGGAGAGTCTCCGATCCCAGGTCGGAACCCAGTCCGCGGCGATGAAGCCCTCCTGAGTTCCCGCTGGTTCCGTCCAGCCCTCCTGAGTTCCCGCTGGTTCCATCCAGCCCTCCTGAGTTCCCGCTGGTTCCGTCCAGCCCTCCTGAGTTCCCGCTGGTTCCGTCCAGCTCTCTAGAGCCCCTGTTGGTTCCGCCCAGCTCTCCTTCGTCTCCGCTGGCTCCATCCAGCTCCGCGCCTCCCGAGCGCCCTCAAGTGTCCGCGCTGCAAGAGCGCCCTCCTGTGTCTCCGCTGGTTCTGTCCAGCTCCGCGCCTCCTGTGCGCCCTCAAATGTCTGCGCTGCAAGAGCGCCCTCAGGTGTCCGCACAACCAGAGCGCCCTCCTGTGTCTCCGCTGGTCCCGTCCAGCTCTCCTTCGTCTCCGCTGGTCCTGTCCAGCTCCGCGCCTCCCGTGCACCCTCTAATGTCCGCGCTGCAAGAGCGCCCTCAGGTGTCCGCGCTACAAGAGCGCCCTCCTGCGTCTACGTTGGTTCTGTCCAGCTCCGCGCCTCCTGTGCGCCCTCAAGAGTCCGCTCCTCCAGAGCACCCTCCAGTGTCTGCTCCTCCAGAGCGCCCTCCAGTGTCCGCGCCTCCAGAGCGCCCTCCAGTGTCCGCTCCTCCAGAGCGCCCCCTGGAGCCCGCTCCTCCAGAGCGCCCCCTAGAGTTCCCCCTGGTTCTGTCCAGCTCCGCGCCTCCTGTGCGCCCTCAAGAGTCCGCTCCTCCAGAGCGCCCTCCAGTGTCCGCTCCTCCAGAGCGCCCCCTGGAGCCCGCTCCTCCAGAGCACCCCGAAGTGTCCGCTCCTCCTGAGTGCTCCACAGAGCCTGCTCCTCCAATGGTGCCTCTAGAGGGGAACATTCCCAAAGAAATTTTGGGGGGGGGCTATATCCCCGTGGCCTGCGTGGCCGGGCCTAGGGCCAAGGCCACAAAGCTCCCTGGTCCACCATGGCCACCCGGGCTCCCTGATCCGCCAAGGCCATCCGGGACTCCAGTCCCGCCAGGACCTCCCGAGTCTCCTGATCCGCCATGGCCATCCGGGTCTCCAGTCCCACCATGGCCGCCCGAGTATCCAGACCCGCCATGGCCTCCGGAACCTCCTGTCCCACCGTGGCGTCCCAAATCGCCAGTCTTGCCAAGGCCTCCCGTGTCCCCAGATCCGCCATGGCCTCCCGAGTCCCCCGAACCGACATGGTCTCCCGAAGTCTCTGGTTCCGCCCTGGATGCCTCCCCAGTGTCCTTCTCCTCCATCGACATCCAGGGCGCCCACCCCCCCTCCCTGGTATTTTGTTACGGCGCGGGACGCACCTTCCAGGAGGGGGAGGTAATGTCACAGAAAGGCCCGTCTCCACCGTCATCACGATCACTTTCACCTGCACCGTTTTACTAATCATGCACACCTGCTCCTTATCACCACCGTCATCAGGATCACATAAAAGCACTCACCTCCAGTCACTTAAGGTCCTATATCGTTAATCCAACGTGGACTCCATTCCTGCAAACCAAAATCGATGAGTATAATCTCCTACCCTTTACCTGTAGTACTTACCTCCTGTTCTCCATCCCGTTGTCTCCCTGTGTCCAGATTGTTCCTCTCCGTGGTCAGTTTCTCTGTCACCCCGATCCTCATCGGATGCTCTGCTCCTTGCTCCTGGAAAGCACAAAGACAACACTCAGTTCCTTCCCCATTGGCATCCCAAACTTCTTCGAGGTGGACACTCACCTCTCATCACCAGCCGCACTCATCCACTGCACGATCTCTACAAATAAAGTCACTGTGTGTTACACTTACCCTTGTGTCAGGCAGCTTCTCTAACAGTCACCAAGTGTTTGTGAAAAGTATTTATACTACTCATTTCATATACTGTTAATTTCTTATGGCATATTGGTCAGCATTAACAATGTCTTTGAACACTCTGCAGGTAAAAGAAGTTAAAGGGTTGGTTCACCCAGAAATGAAAATTCTGTCATCAATTACTCACCCTCATGTCGTTCCAAACCCACAAGTCTTTAATTCATCTTCAGAACACAAATGAAGATCTTTATAATGAAATCTGAGAGCTTTCTTTTCCTCCATTGATAGTCCATGCAACTATCCTTTACACAATAACATGCATTTCTGGGAAAACGCATAGACACAATCATGTTTAAATACTGTACAGAGTCCTCCACAATTATTTGCCCTCTTTATCGTTACATTAAAAATAATAATAACAATAATAATAATAGAAAAAAAACATATAATTTATAAATATACAAGTTATAATTTAAATATATTATTAGAATACTGTATATAGAATATATCGAGGGGTGAGAACCAGAAAGGCGTAAGTGACATTTCATCAACTTTACAGGAGAGCCAAAACAAAACTTTTACCAATTGTTTATAATAAAAATTTGTAAACTCATTGACAGTACTTTTACCAGTAGAAAGTGCTCATTAAGAGCTTTCGTTTGATAGATATATATATCTCCATTTCACCAAAAATGTCACTTACGCCCTTCTAATATATGAACTTAAAATTAACCTACATCAGATGAAACCGGGCCAGACAGTATAATGGTAAAGGTGTTCTTAAGCATTATACTTTATATACATTTTATTGTTATCCAGTAGTGGCCAAATATGATGTCTAACTTAAATGGACATCTTTCCTCAATGGACATCTTCGCCAGTAACATTTTTGTAATAAAGGTATAGTTCAACCAAAAATTCTGTCATTAATTACTCACCCTCATGTCGTACTGTCGTGAATGATGGCAGAGACTTAACGGAATAAAATAAATTGTTGAATAAACTCACTTTTTTTTTCTTTGTACACAAAAAGTATTCTTTTAGCTTCATAACATTACAGTTGGACATTATTATCATTACAAATACAAAACATTACTGTCTATGGAAGGTCAGAAAGCTCTTGGATTTCATCGAAAATATCTTAATTTGTGTTCCGAAGATGAACAAAGGTCTTAGGATCTGGAATGACATGAGGGTGAGTAATTAATTCATGAGAACATTACAACGCATGAGTGTTGTGTTCATGCCACAGAAGACAAAATAGAGGTTAAACCACTGGAGTCACATGGATTACTTTCACAATGTCTTTCCTACTGTTCTGGAACTTAAATGAGTAAGTTGCGTTGCTGCCTATAGAGGAGCCAGAAAGTTCTCGGATTTCATCAAAAATATCTTAATTTGTGTTTTGAAGATGAACAAAGGTCTTACGAGTTTGGAACGACGTGAGAGTGAGTAATTAATGACAGCATTTTAATTTTTGGGTGAACTATCCCTTTAATGTTTGTGAAGTACAGTTTGACTGGAGGGTAAAACTAAGTTAATTTTCATTAGTTTGTTTGTTTACAGGTCATTAGATCTAGCGTTATGACTGTATGTGTGTGCTACAGTAAAAGCAGCGCATTGATTTAAAATGGTGATTGAACTGATTGTAATTATCTGCATTCATTGTTTTAATGCACACCTTCCAGTCAATCAGAGAGAATCAAAATCCAGAAAAAAACTGTTGAGAGCTGATGTTAAGCATTGAGAATAATTGCTGATATAACTAGATATTCATTACCTTTCCACTCCCTCAGCTCTCTCTCTGTTGGCATACTGAAATGGCACTAATATTGTAAATCTTTGATTTCATTTAACTCCTCAATCTCTTCATGTCTGAAGATCTCTTCCATGGTTGAGGAGCTACACTTGATTTCTCCAGCACTCCCACAGGTCTTAGTTCCTGAAATACAATAGCAGTTATTATGCATTCTAAACTATGAAGATAATAGTTAACAAAAGATACAATAAAGTAGATTACTGCTCACCATTATTTGAGTGCTTGTTTCACCACAGCCATCATCTTCTGTTGAATTATATTTTTGGTCGTCTTTTTTTAGTTGTTACCAGTGCATTTTCCTGAAAATAGCAATCACACACTGATAAAATGTCCATTTCCACACATTAATGTCACACTACTGAACATAAATGCTGGTGTACAGTGCTGTGAAAAAAATCTAATCAAAAATCCTGATTTATTCTATTTTTGAGTATATCCAGCACTAAATATTGCCAGATATTCCTAAACAAATTAACATGAAACAAAGGCAAATACAAAGTTATCATTAATAAACTGGATATTGTGTTTATTCAGGTTGCCTGTTTCATGCACTTTTCTTTGAAGATCTGAACCAATTTAAGTCATCACCATTATTTATATAGTGCTTTATACAATACCGATTGTTTCAAAGCTGCTTTACAGTGATAACAAGACAAATAATGATGCAAACATAATTCATTGTGGGCTATTAATCTATGTGGGTGAAATGTTCCATAGGCGAATACTTTTTGTACAAAGATATTTTTGTATGAACATTTTATAGGGAGTCTACATTACAATAAAAAAATAAAGACTTGCCAAGTCTACTGTAACCACGGCACTTGCTACATGTTGCACAATACAGTATAACTGCAGTACAGGGCCTGTACAAGGCAAGGCAAGTTTATTTATATAGCACATTTCATACACAGTGGTAATTCAAAGTGCTTTACATAAAAGAAAGTGAAATAGACATTAAAATCAATAAAAACATGGAAATAAAAAAAAAAATAAAAACAAGGAATTTTAAAATGATATAGAAAATGATTTAAAATAAATTTAAAGAAAATGATTATACATAAAATGTATTGCAGTCAGTTCGGACATATAGCACAGTGCTCATTCAACAAATGCACAGTTAAACAGATGAGTTTTGAGTCTTGATTTAAATGTGGCTAATGTTTTAGCACATCTGATCTCTTCTGGAAGCTGGTTCCAACTGCGGGCCGCATAATAGCTAAACTCCCCTTGTTTTGTGTGAACCCTTGGTATTTCTAACTGACTCGATCCTAATGATCTGAGTGGTCTGTTCGGTTTATATTCAGTGAGCATATCAGCAATATATTTAGGTCCTAGGCCATTGAGTGACTTATAAACGAGTAAAAGTACTTTAAAATCAATCCTAAATGTAACTGGAAGCCAGTGTAAGGACCTGAGGACTGGTGTGATATGCTCAGATTTTCTGGTTCTAGTCAGAATCCTGGCAGCAGTGTTCTGGATGAGCTGCAGTTGTCTAATGGTCTTCTTGGGAAGGCCGGTGAGGAGACCATTACAGTAATCCACCCTGCTGGTGATAAAGGCATGAACAAGTTTCTCCAAGTCTTGATTGGAAACAAAACATCTAATTCTTGCAATATTTTTGAGATGATAGTATGCTGATTTAGTTATTGCTTTGACATGACTACTGAAACTAAGGTCTGTCTCCAGAATCACCCCAAGATTTCTGACTTGATTTTTAGTTGTTTGACCCCTAGAGTCAAGGTATGCATTTACCTTGAGAACTTCATCTTTGTTTCCAAATGCAATGATTTCAGTTTTCTCCTTGTTTAACTGAAGAAAGTTCTGGCACATCCAACTGTTAATTTCATCAATGCATTGGCAGAGGGAGTCAATGGGGCTGTAGTCATTTGGAGATAAGGCTAGGTAAATCTGGGTATCATCAGCATAGCTTTCTCTTTATCTGACTTAGTGGGAGCATATACAGGTTAAACAAGAGTGGTGCAAGAATTGAGCCTTGTGGGACTCCACATGTCATGGCCGTCCACTTAGACTTATGCTCTCCTATACTCACATAATAACCTCTCCCTTCTAAGTATGACCTGAACCATTTGAGTGCCATCCCAGAAAGCCCGACCCAGTTTTCCAGTCTCTCTAAAAGTATGTTATGATCGACAGTGTCAAACGCAGCACTAAGATCTAGTAGTACCAGCACTGATATTTTGCCAGAATCAGAATTGACGCGAATATCATTTATTATCTTAATGAGTGCTGTCTCTGTGCTGTGATGTGCTCGGAAACCAGATTGAAAATTGTCCAGGTATCCATTTGAGTTTAAGTAGTTGTTCAGCTGATTAGAAACTACCTTTTCAATAATCTTACCTATGAAAGGAAGATTTGATATGGGTCTATAGTTGCTCAACATGGTGTTATCAAGATTGCGCTTTTTCAGAAGGGGCTTAACAACTGCAGTTTTAAGGGAGTTTGGAAAAGTCCCAGAAAGAAGTGAGGCGTTCACCACTTCTAAGAGATCAGCTTCTAAACAGTTAAGCACATTTTTGAAAAAGGATGTGGGAAGTGTGTCAAGATAGCAGGTTGAAGATTTAAGGTGCTGTACTATTTCTTCCAAAAAATTTTTATCAATTTCTTTAAAAACACACATAGTCACTTCTTTTTGAAATTGCGGTCGAATCTGTGTGACCTCTGCATAACTTGAGGATGTGCCAATCTCCTTTCTGATATTATTGATCTTCTCAGAAAAGAAGGAAGCAAACTCATTGCATTTGCTGTCAGAGAGCATTTCACTGGGAATCTGACTTGGGGGGTTTGTCAGTCTCTCAACAGTCGCAAAAAGAGTGCGGGTGTTGTTTAAGTTACTGTTTATAAGGTTTGAAAAGAAAGTCTGTCTAGCTGTGGCTAGTTCCACATTGAAAGCATGAAGGCTGTCTTTATAGATGCTATAGTGAATTTCAAGTTTCGTCTTCCGCCACATCCGCTCAGCTTTTCTGCATTGTCTTTTCATGCTCTGAACTGCTGTTGATTTTCTCCAAATTGATTTCTGTTTCCCCGTCTTCTTGCTGACCTTTATCGGGGCAATATCATCAATAACATTCTTAATTTTTGAGTTAAATGACTCCAGGAGAAGATCAACAGAGTCTGCAGAAATGCTTGGTGTTAATGATATTGCCTCCATAAATAGCGCACTAGTGTTCTCGTTAATGCATCTCTTTCTGATAGAGACAGATCTAGATTCAGTGGTGACCGAGATCAATATATCAAAGAAAATACAGAAGTGATCAGATAGTGCTACATCCTTAATTACAATGGATGAGATGTTTAGACCTCTACTGATGAGTAAATCTAGAGTGTGTCCACGATTGTGTGTGGGTCCGTGCACATGCTGACTCAGGTCAAAAGTGTTTAAAACAGTTATAATTTCTTTTGTAGTTTTGATTTCTGCATTATCTATGTGAATATTAAAATCCCCTGCAATAGCAAAACAGTCAAACTCTGAGGAAATCATTGATAACAGTTCAGTGAAATCATCAACAAAGGCTGGAGAATATTTTGGAGGCCTGTAAATAATGATAAACAGGGTGCGTGGAGCACCTTTCAGCACAATACCTAGGTATTCAAAAGATGAATACTGACCAAATGACATTTGCTTGCACTGATAAACATCTTTAAACAGAGCAGCTACACCTCCACCTCTCCTAACAGTCCTGCAGACACTTATAAAATTAAAGTTAGGAGGGGCTGTTTCAGTGAGGACTGTTGAACTGCAGCTGTCTTCAAGCCATGTTTCATTTAAAAACATAAAATCCAGGTTGTTTGTGGTTATTAAATCGTTGATCAGAAATGATTTATTTTTAAGTGAGCGAATGTTTAAAAATGCTAACTTGATGGAATTACATTTAGTCTCTACAGCAATCTTAGATTGATGCATTATAGGCCGCAGGTTAGATGGGTCAGCCGTACGGCTTGAGAAGGCCTTAGACTTTCTATTGCTTAATAAAACAGAAATAGAGGAGGCTACAGGCACACTGGGTTCCCGCTTGTTCTGTAAACATTTGTGAATGTTGGTGCTAATATAGCGGGGACCCGACACATATCACTGAGAGCTGTTATCAGTTGTTTTTGGTTCACCTACACCAGATGGAGAGGGGTTTGGGCCCTGACGTTGTGGCAGCGGCCGGAGAGCTCTCGCAGGAGGAGGAGGGTGAGCTGGGCCTGCAGTCTTTGGTGGTTGTGGGGCCCGCCGTTTTTTAGTTGATATCTGGGGGCTTGAAGCGAAAGAGTGGGAGAGTTTGGTCCCAGCATACACCAGTTCCTCCATTTTTCAAGAAGACTTTATGAAAAGAACCTCATTGCCATTAAAGTGAAATTACTGAGCCTAATCTCATGAGCTTTATTTAAAAAAAATGCTTATAAAGATAAATACAATTAAATAAATTTAATCAGACAGACGTAGAAGTTTTTGCATCTGAAATCCTCTCCTGCATTTCAGCGTATCACTGAACTGTAGTTATATTGCATCTGTACTTCATTATACTGCAGATCTACAGCTGTACTTCATTGTACTTCATTGTACTTCAATTTTACTGCTGTTGTACTTCAGTCTAACTTCAGTTATTCAGATATAAACGAACACAGACAGATTCACATGCATGATAAAAAAAATATATATAATAATCACTTGAAATTCTATGGAGTTGAAGTGAATCTGAACTGTATTTCATCAGATCATACAGCAAACTTTTAATGACTACAAAACACAGTCTATTCCTCATGGTGTATGTTTATGTTTTAGGTTTACTTTTCTAATATACATCATATTTTATCCTCTAATCTGATTTTATTCTCTTTGCAGCTCCATTGACTCTAGATCCAAACACAGCACATCCTTGGCTCACATTCTCTGCTGATCTGACCAGTGTATCGTTCAGTGATGTTGGTCAAAATCTTCCTGATAATCCAGAGCGGTTTGACGGGTATCTGTGTGTTCTGGGTTCTGAGGGCTTTAACTCAGGAGCACACTGCTGGGATGTGGAGGTTGGAGACAATACATATTGGAGTGCTGGAATAACCACAGCATCAAACCAAAGGAAGGGATTGGTTTTCTTTAAGACTAATGTCTGGCGTGTGGGGTACGCGGACAGCAAATACTACTCAAAATCCCCAGATCAACCCTTGACTCTCTTGGCAGTTAAAGAGAAGCTGCAGCGTGTGAGAGTTCAGCTGGACTGTGACAGAGGAAAGGTGTCCTTCTCTGATCCTCTAACTAACATCTGTCTGTGTTCATTCACAACAACCTTCACAGAGACTGTCTTTCCATTCTTATCTAATCACTGCACAGCTTCTCCTCTGAGGATCTTACCAGTTAAACTGATTGTAACAACAGAAAATCACAGTTAAATCTCATTCTGCTTTTAGATCAGTTAAAGTACAAGAATTTGTTGTTTTGCAATTTATGGTTCAATAACACTGTAATCAAAGGAAAAGGGTCTCATTCATAAATAAAAATCTACTCAAACCAGTGGTGGACGAAGTAAACAAATCAAGTACTTGAGTAAAAGTATAGAAACGGATCATAAAATATGAATCCACTAAAAGTACTCCTTTTTCAATTTTACTCAAGTGAAAGTAAAAAAGTACTCGATTTTTTATGTACAAACCTGATTCCAAAAAAGTTGGGACACTGTACAAATTACGAATAAAAAAGGAATGCAATAATTTACAAATCTCATAAACTTATATTTTATTCACAATAGAATATAGATAACATATCAAATGTGAAGTGACATATCAAATGTGAAGGACCTCAGCCATCCCAACAATGGACTCTTTTCTCTGCTGCGTTCAGGGAGGCGCTTCCGCTCCATGAAGGCGAACACAGAGAGAATGAGGAGGAGCTTCTTCCCGCAGGCCATTCGGAGTCTAAACCACTCTCCACTCTAATCACATCACCCCACACTTCCACTTTGCACATTTTCATTACAATCTGCACTAATTTGTAGAAGGTCACGTAAGGATAAATGAGTGGGATTTACATACCATTTGTCTTTGTCTTTAGTATTCCTTTTACTCACTTATACACTTTACTGCACTGCACAGCACACGGACACTTTATCACTGACATACACTTTACTTTTTATAGAATCCATATAGAATCATATTCTATTTTTATTCTTCATATCTATTTTTATTCTCATATCTATTTGTTATTTTATTTTATTGCTAGTTTATTTCTATATATATGTTTACTGTACTTATTCTATTTGTATTTTTGTAAACTTGAGGTTTTTCTTAATTTTGTTGGACAATTTGTTGGACAGTCGTACAATACATTTCACTACATGTCATACTATTTCTGTCAGGACCACTATCGTCAAAATGATAGATACTCAGCATAAAGTTTGGTTTGGCGGTATGGTTCTGTTCTGGGCAAAACTCCCTGTCCATCCGTGCAGCCTGTCATGAATGAGCAGGGAGAGCAGCAATAATAATAATAATAACCCCCCAAGGGTTAACAGAACAGAACAAAGCAGATATCATTGATGTACTCAATGATATTTAAGTGTAACATTATTCAAGAAGTCTGATTCAGCAAGTAAAATCAGAAAGCAAAGTCCTGACTGCGCAAAAGGAGGAGTTGGGGATGGAGGAGGGTAATTTGCTCCTGAGCAAGCGGGAAAAGTTGCCGATTCAAACTGAATAGAGCTTATATAGGAATGCCGCAATAGGTGTCATATTCCTATAGGTAGATGTGATCGGCTGAGAATCAGCTGATGCAAGCTTGACTCACGTGACCTGCCAGAATTAACGCTAACGCTCGATTTCTGTCAGGACCACTATCGTCAAAATGATAGATACTCAGCATAAAGTTTGGTTTGGCGGTATGGTTCTGTTCTGGGCAAAACTCCCTGTCCATCCGTGCAGCCTGTCATGAATGAGCAGGGAGAGCAGCAATAATAATAATAATAACCCCCCCAACACAAACGAAAGGCCAGAACCCCCCAACACACGATAGGCCAGAACCGCCCAAACCACAACTGATGGCATTCTGAAAGAAGCATAGCCTTCTTAAAATAGCAGAGACTGCGGCAGCAGGAAGAAGGCAGTGAAGGGGTGCTCTTCTTTATAAGCAGTTAAGAAGAGCAGCAGCCCCTTACCGGAGGAGAGTAGCAGCAAAGGGGTGCTCTTCTTTATAAGCAGCTAAGAAGAGCAGCAAGCCCCTTTAATGCAATACCTGAAAAAGATGCAGAAAACGCACTAGAATTGGCAGCCTAATCTGCAGCAAACACAGCGCACTGCAGCCATATGAGCAAACATGAATGGTTCAAGAGATCGCCGGTTCTACATGGCCTAAAAGATTCAGCATCCATTTAAAAACTCTATAAAACAGCATATAACAACTCAAATCAACTCATCAGTTTACAAGTGTGTCGTCTCCCACTGACATTGTGCTCGTTGTGTTACGTGTCCTCAATCTTGACAACCCACATGAGCGAAGACAAAAAACCTTACCAATACACTCGATAGCTTGCAGCAAGCATGTTGCTTGCTTAAATCACAGCATGTTGCAGTAGTCAAGAAACTTAAGGAAATAGCAGTCCCAATACTAGATGAGCCATAAGCAACAAGCATATTTCGAGAACAATCAGATGGTCTAAACAACAGCAAAACATTAGCTTCTTGCTGTTGCAAATTTAACGAAGTACCAGCACTTGCAGTAACACCAATAGTTTAAAGCAACAAGCAGGTCTAGCAACAAACATGATACTGAGCACTAGATAAGCCCTAAAAGCAAGCGAAATCCCTATACCCTAACAGCTTTAAAGCAAATACCTTCTGAAATAGCATAGACGGGGGCAGCAAGCCCTTTAAGAAGAAGAGAAGCAGCGAAGGGGTGCTCTTCTTTAATAAGCAGCTGAGAAGAGCAGCATGCCCCTTTATTGCAGTACAGCATATGGTCAATAGCCGAAGTTTAGGCAACACCATGTAGCCCTTATCCAGATAACCGTTAGCATTAATAACCTTTGGTAGCAAAATCTACATACTGCCCATTAGTATCAAGCATGTTACAGGTACACTAATTAAAGCAACAGCATATCACTAACTTAAAATACAGCGTTTTGAAAATAATGGTAGGATAAGTTTAATGAAACATAATTCCCAATACTAGATGAGCCTTAAGCAGCAAGCCTGTGTCATATCAGATAGCCTTAAACAGATTAAAAATAAGCCTGGCTGTGGTAAGTTTAACTGGGTAATGTTACCAGTGTGTCAAGATACACCAATGAGCCTAAAGCAACAGCATGCCTAGCAAACAAACATGTTACTGAACAACTGCCTTAAACAACGAGCAATATTTGATAGCATAATTGCCAACATAGCATAAGGCAATGAGAATGAAAAAGAACTTCGCTTAGCTTCGTGAAGACATTCAGAGTGAGATGAATAAAGGGTTAAATGTTCAGTTGTTACGTATGCTTTAACCCTCCGTGATATCTTTGCTTCTTCCAGCAGGGAAAGCAGATCTCTTGTAAAAGTGTTGTTGATGCAGTCACATTAGCACAACTTCAGCGAATTGCGGGCATTGCAGGCAAGAGTCTATATCAATGATATATCGTTGTGAGAAGCAGTGCTTGCTCAGGTCACTTCCGAGTCTATCAGCTTATATCAATCACGGCGAATTCGCGTTCAAGTTCACAAACTTGAATCTGGTGAGAACTCTGTGAGAAATGAACCCATGAAAATTCCTGATTGAAGCTTTCCCATAGAGATGGAATTTGCTGTCTAATTTGCTCCTGAGCAAGCGGGAAAAGCTGCCGATTCAAACTGAATAGAGCTTATATAGGAATGCCGCAATAGGTGTCGTATTCCTATAGGTAGATGTGATCGGCTGAGAATCAGCTGATGCAAGCTTGACTCACGTGACCTGCCAGAATTAACGCTAACGCTCGATGTATGTATATGTATGCAGTGTTGGGGGTAACGCATTACATGTAACGCGAGTTACGTAATAATATTACTTTTTTCAAGTAACTAGTAAAGTAACGCATTACTTTTTAATTTACTAGAAAATATCTGAGTTACTTTCTCAAAAAAGTAACGCCAGTTACTTTTTGGCAGCGGCTATTTCCAATAGTAAGTAAATAGCGATAGACGCTATTTACACTAAGTGCAAATAGCTATAGATTCTATTTACACTTTTAAAATAGCAAGATTTTCTGCTATTTATACTACTTATTGCAAATAGTGGCAATTATCTGCACCTCAGTATTGTAGTACATTATAAAACAGTACGCAATAATAACGTACTGAGTGTAAATTATAATTTTAATACAAATTTATTAAATGGATGCCACCTTATTGGGACAATAAAGCCCTCCCTAAACCTACCCTAACCCTACCCGATACGTTATTTTCAACTTTTTGATTATTTCCTTCATTTTTATTGAAAATAAATGCCTTTCTGATGCGATATGAGATTTGAAAAGGGAGAAAAAAATGTTTGGCAAAAGGTGGGCTCGAACTCCGGTCGATCGCGTCAAAAAGCATACGCCTTACCATCTACACCACTGAAACTAATGTTGAACTAACTTCTTTTGTTATTGTTGACTAACCCAATCATACGTTAGTGGGTGGAGTTAGTGTACATAGCCTTTGCCAACAAGATGGGCTATTTGCACTTAAATAGACACTCCGTTACTTTTTCCCCATTTATTGACTGACAGTGCGCTGTGTGAGCATGCTGTTACTATAGATTTAAATGTGAATGTGCATGAATTCATCCCACTCGCAAAAAACAGATTTAGTATTCATCAAAATGAATTAAAACAGTGAAATGCAAACCCAGAATATGACGCATACCTGCAGTAATTAAATGTTAAACAACACAAATGTATCGAATCCTATTTTATTAACCAATGTCTTTGCTGCTGACCTTTTGATGATCCAGTTCAACCATACTAATAAGCAAAATTAATGGAATGGAAATCACAACATGGGCTCAGGAATACTTCCAGAAAACATTGTCGGTGAACACAATCCACCGTGCCATTCGCCGTTGCCGGCTAAAACTCTATAGGTCAAAAAAGAAGCCATATCTAAACATGATCCAGAAGCGCAGGCATTTTCTCTGGGCCAAGGCTTATTTAAAATGGACTGTGGCAAAGTGGAAAACTGTTCTGTGGTCAGACAAATCAAAATTTGAAGTTCTTTTTGGAAAATTGGGACGTCATGTCATCCGGACTAAAGAGGACAAGGACAACCCAAGTTGTTATCAGTGCTCAGTTCAGAAGCCTGCATCTCTGATGGTATGGGGTTGCATGAGTGCGTGTGGCATGGGCAGCTTGCACATCTGGAAAGGCACCATCAATGCTGAAAGGTATATCCAAGTTCTAGAACAACATATGCTCCCATCCAGACGTTGTCTCTTTCAGGGAAGACCTTGCATTTTCCAACATGACAATGCCAGACCACATACTGCATCAATTACAACATCATGGCTGCGTAGAAGGAGGATCCGGGTACTGAAATGGCCAGCCTGCAGTCCAGATCTTTCACCCATAGAAAACATTTGGCGCATCATAAAGAGGAAGATGCGACAAAGAAGACCTTAAGACATTTGAACAACTAGAAGCCTGTATTAGACAAGAATGGGACAACATTCCTATCCCTAAACTTGAGCAACTTGTCTCCTCAGTCCCCAGACGTTTGCAGACTGTTATAAAAAGAAGAGGGGATGCCACACAGTGGTAAACATGGCCTTGTCCCAACTTTTTTTAGTTGTGTTGATACCATGAAATTTAAAATAAACTTATTTTTCCCTTAAAATTACACATTTTCTCAGTTTAAAGATTTGATATGTCATCTATGTTGTATTCTGAATAAAATATTGAAATTTGAAACTTCCACATCATTGCATTCTGTTTTTATTCACAATTTGTACAGTGTCCCAACTTTTTTGGAATCGTTTGTACTTAAGCAAAAAGTACTAATAGATAAATTTATTTAGCAATTTTATATAGACTACTTAATTTAATTTTATATTAGCATATATTTTTTATAATCCTACCTGTGATTTTCCCAAAATAAGCACTACATGGAGTCAAGATATATGTTTGTTGTTGTTGGACTATGCTGAGGAGAGAGATGTAGTAGTTCACTGTGAAGCTTACACTGAGATGTACCTGAGAGAATACCTGAGATTGATCTGATTTTCACCAGTAAGAAAAAAGTGTTTTAAAGCTTGTTGTTTTGCAGAATATCACAGTTATATATGACACGAGAATAAGGCTTGAAGTTAGGAAGAACATTTTAAGGAAAATATAATTAGATTTTCATAATTGTTTTCTTCTCAATCCTTGTCTGTGGTGTAAAAACACCCAAATGCCCCCAGAGGACATCACTTCCCACTTTGATAATTACTGTATGTTCTGAACATCACAACCTTTCTTTTTCCCTCGGATGTAATCTATCTAGGTGGATGAATACAAATATTTAGGATTTTATATCTAAAAATTACCTCAACTTAGCACCAGCGAGCTTGTTAGCTAGACAGTTAGCATCAGCTAACAATATTGACTTATTTTCATAGATCAACCTTTACAGCAGATTTAGTTCACAAACAACTGAATATGATTTGACCTAAATATGATTTTCAGTTTCAATAATTAATCCTAAATTTAGATGAGTTCAGTTGACTGGAGACTCGCTCTAAACGGTTCATTTGAATCAGTGAGTTGTTGAGTCGAGAACAGCTGCAATCGGATCATTTCAGTTCGTGAATGAATCATTTGGTGAGATTTGTGAACCGATTTAACACATTCATTGAAAAGAATCAGCCTGCGTCCCAATGTGCTAATATCCATCCTAAATTCTGTGTGACATTAGTCATTTTCAATACTATTTAGGGCAGATAGGGTGGATAGTATGCACATTGATACTGATCTGTGATCTGTGATACGGATTTGTGACTACGTGTTTTGAGTTTGAGCTCTGTCAAGTTGATTCTTTATCGTCTATTTTTTTTTATCTTAAAACTATTTTATACACTATCTTTTTCATTTTTATAACGTGTGAATATATCCACAATAGCATTCTAAAACAAAAACAATCGGAGCGCCTTGTTATCACTAGTTTTATTTTGATTTCTCGTGTTTGCTATTAGCTTATAGCCTGTTAGCATAGGCAGCGTGCCTGCCGCTAATCTAGCTTACACTGCTAATACTCTATTCACACACATTGCCTTTGTCTCACTCTTATTTGCTTAAATGGCGGATTTGTGTCTACCTTTGAGTGCAGGTGAGGACACGTTCGAGCTGCATTCGGTGCAGCTGGAGCTGGAGGCCGTGGAGAAGCAGATCCGTGACCTGGTGGAGAAGCAGGCCCAGCTGAGAGAGAGGAGAGCCGCGCTGGAAACATCCCGGGCTGAAGCTCACAAGTCCGGGGTAAGTATACAGCACGCTGCTAACACTCCCACCACCTCTACTCCGTGCGTTTCTCTATACAGACACTGTGCACCCAGGACGCGGTCTTCACAGATGTCCTTCACTCCGGCGCCGGGACGCCACGGACCCTGGGTGCAACAACAGCAGCGGAAGACGCGAGCCAGGCCCTGGGGGACAACCTCGCCGCCTCCGGTCTTCGAGATCTCCACCCGGAACCGCTTCGCTCCCCTCCGCGAGACGGAACGCGACGCTGTGATCGTCGGAAGCTCCATCGTCCGGCACGTCCGTGCTACGCTAGCTGAAGGTAAAGTGCACACACACTGTTTCCCCGGTGCTCGTGTTCTCGATGTTTCTGCGCAGATACCCGCGATCCTGAAGGGCGATGAGAGCATCGGGGCTGTCGTGCTGCACGTGGGGACTAACGACATCAAGCTGCGGCAGACGGAGACACTGAAGAGGGACTACAGGAGCCTGATCGAGACGGTACGCAGCACATCGCCCTCGGCGAAGATCATCGTGTCAGGTCCACTTCCGACGTATCGACGAGGACACGAAAGGTTCAGTAGACTGTTTGCTTTAAACGAATGGTTATTGTCATGGTGTAAAGAACAGAAACTGCTCTTTGTAAATAATTGGAATCTTTTCTGGGAGCGTCCTAGGCTTTTCCGTGCTGATGGCCTGCACCCCAGCAGAGTCGGAGCGGAACTCCTGTCGGACAACATCTCCAGAACGCTACGCTCCATCTGACTAGTAAGTCAATTCTCAAATGACTTTTGTTCTACCCACTTAAATGATAGAAGTACCCGCGTTGTCCAATCTATACAGACTGTGTCTGTCCCCCGAATAGCGAGGTCAAAATATAAATTTAATGCAGGATCTAGAAAAAATCTGATCGTGATTAAACCAGAAAAACACAAAATAAATGAACAAAAACAATTTTTGAAGCTTGGGCTCCTAAATATTAGATCACTCGCACCCAAAGCAGTTATTGTAAATGAAATGATCACAGATAATAATTTTGATGTACTCTGCCTGACTGAAACCTGGCTGAAACCAAATGAATATTTTGGTCTAAATGAGTCTACTCCACCGAGCTACTGTTATAAACATGAGCCCCGTCAGACTGGCCGTGGCGGCGGTGTGGCAACAATATATAGTGATATTCTCAATGTTACTCAGAAAACAGGATACAGGAGGTTTAAGTCATTCAAAATACTTCTGCTTAATGTTACACTGTTAGATATGCAAAATAAATCTCTCTTATCTCTTGCTCTGGCTACTGTGTATAGACCGCCAGGGCCATATACAGATTTCCTAAAAGAATTTGCAGATTTCCTCTCAGATCTATTGGTTAATGTTGATAAACTGCTAATTGTCGGAGATTTTAACATTCACGTTGATAATACAAATGATGCGTTAGGACTTGCGTTTACTGACCTAATAAACTCTTTTGGAGTCAAGCAAAACGTCACCGGGCCCACTCATCGTTTTAATCATACGCTAGATTTAATTATATCGCATGGACTTGATCTTACCGATATAGATATCATACCTCAAAGTGATGATGTTACTGATCATTTCCTTGTATCGTGCATGCTGCGTATTACTGATATTAATTATATGGCTCCGCGTTATCGTCTGGGCAGAACTATTGTTCCAGCCACCAAAGACAGATTCACAAATAACCTGCCTAATTTATCTCAACTGCTCTGTGTACCCATAAATACACATGAACTAGACGAAATGACTAGCAACATGGGCACTATCTTCTCTAATACATTAGAAGCTGTTGCCCCCCTCAAATTGAAAAAGGTTAGAGAAAAATGTACTGCGCCATGGTACAACAGTTATACCCATTCTCTCAAGAAAGAAACTCGTAATCTTGAGCGCAAATGGAGAAAAACTAACTTGGAAGTTTTTAGAATTGCGTGGAAAAACAGTATGTCCAGCTATAGACAGGCTCTAAAAGCTGCCAGGGTAAAAGCATATCCGCAAACTCATAGATAATAACCAAAACAATCCAAGGTTCTTATTTAGCACAGTGGCTAGACTAACAAATAAACAGACACCGCCCGATCTAAATATTCCCTCACAATTTAATAGTAATGATTTTATGAATTTCTTTACTGATAAAATAGATAACATCAGAAATACAATAACAAATGTAGATTCTACTGCGTCTAGTATTTCAGCTTCATTCATCGCACCCAAAGAAAAACTGCAGTGCTTTACAACTATAGGACAGGAAGAGCTAAATAAACTTATCAGTGCATCTAAACCAACAACTTGTTTATTAGATCCTATACCCACTAAACTACTGAAAGAGTTGTTGCCCGTAGCAGAAGAACCGCTTCTCAATATTATTAACTCATCGTTAGCCTTAGGTCACGTCCCAAAACCATTCAAGCTGGCGGTTATTAAGCCTCTTATTAAGAAACCACAACTAGATTCTAATGAACTGGCAAATTACAGACCCATTTCAAATCTTCCGTTTATGTCAAAAATTTTAGAAAAAGTTGTGTCTGCTCAATTGTGCTCCTTCTTGCAAAAAAATGATCTCTATGAAGAATTTCAGTCAGGTTTCAGGCCTCACCATAGCACAGAAACTGCACTTGTTAAAATTACAAATGACTTGCTTCTTGCTTCAGACCAAGGCTGCATCTCATTGCTAGTATTACTTGATCTTAGTGCTGCGTTTGACACTATAGACCATGATATACTCATAGATCGACTACAAAACCATATTGGTATTCAAGGGCAGGCTTTAAGGTGGTTTAAATCATACCTGTCCGATAGCTACCACTTTGTTCATTTAAATGGAGAGTCATCACAATTATCACCAGTAAAGTATGGAGTACCACAAGGATCAGTCCTAGGTCCTCTTCTATTTTCAATATACATGTTGCCTCTTGGTAATATTATTAGAAAATACGGGATTAGTTTTCATTGCTATGCTGATGATACTCAACTATATATCTCAACAAAACCAGGTGAAACTTCTAAACTATCTAAGGTAATAGATTGTGTAAAAAATTTAAAAGATTGGATGACCAATAATTTCCTCCTATTAAATTCAGATAAGACAGAGATATTACTTATTGGACCAAAAAACAATACACAGAATCTCTTGGATTACAATTTACAACTAGACGGGTGCACTGTCACATTCTCTAAAGTCAAAAATCTGGGTGTTATATTAGACAGCAACTTGTCCTTTAAAAATCATATTTCCCATGTTACAAAAACAGCATTCTTCCATCTTAGAAACATTGCCAAGCTTCGAAACATGCTTCCTGTTTCTGATGCAGAAAAGCTAGTCCATGCATTCATGACCTCTAGACTGGACTATTGTAATGCACTGCTAGGTGTTTGTCCTGCATCTTCAATAAACAAGCTACAGATAGTCCAAAATGCAGCGGCTAGAGTTCTTACCAGATCAAGAAAATATGATCATATTACCCCAATTTTACAGTCTCTGCACTGGCTACCTATTCAGTTCCGTATCATTTACAAAATATTATTACTTGCCTATAAGGCCCTAAATGGTTTAGCTCCTGCGTACCTAACTTGTCTTCTACCACGCTACAATCCAACCCGCTCCTTAAGGTCGCAAAACTCTGGACTTTTGGTAGTGCCTAGGATAGCAAAGTCCACTAAAGGAGGTAGAGCTTTTTCACATTCGGCTCCTAAACTTTGGAATAGCCTTCCTGATAACGTTCGGGGTTCAGACACACTCTCTATGTTTAAATCTAGATTAAAGACACATCTCTTTAGCCAAGCATTCACATAATGCATTTTATAATCTTGTACTGTAGTATATCTGATCAAATGTACATTATTATTATTCTTTAGCTTGGGTTGAACAAATCATTTTTGCTTAGATGGAACAGCAGCTACGCTAATTATGTCTCTATTTGTCTCTGTTTCTGCCACGGGATTAACATCCCGTGGTAACTAGGAATGACAGAAGCTTCAGTCTGGATCCAACCCCTAAATGATCTGAGATGACCGAACACCTGAGAAAAGATAATGCCAACCCCTCAGAGGACCTAAGAGGATGCCAACGCTCAGACAACATACAGAATTACCAAATGACCACTGGAACTAGTTGAGACCTTACAATCTGACTTTGCTGCAGTTAAATTGAACTGCTGGTTTGTTGGCCAGAGGATTTTGATTTTGATATTGTGCAGTTGCTTTGACACAATTTACATTGTTAAAAGCGCTATATAAATAAAGGTGACTTGACTTGACATTGGGAGGCAGGGCTAGTTTGTTCGTGAATCAGACACCGCTTCTGCGTCTCGGAGCACGTGATTTACTATAAGATATATTTGATTGTGATTTATTATAAGATATATTTGATCGTGATTTATTATAAGGAGTAACGACGTGTTTTATTAAATGTAGTGAAGTAAAGTTAGTCAGAATAAAACTACTCCACTAAAGTACAGATAAAGCTACTTCGTTACTGTCCACCACTGACTCAAACTGTTCTTCAAGCCACTCTAATAATTTTTTTTCACATTTATTATGGATTTCTTATTGTTTTTATCGAAAAGGAAAAAATGTAGGGCAGGTCTTGTTTCTGTTCATCTGTTGTTGACTGGATTTTGATTGATTTTTAGATTTGATTAATTTTGATTGATGTTACACTCAAATATGAATGTGATCTTGCAGTTGATGGTGGAGGGATGGGGTTTAATCACTGCTAAAGTCCTGCGTACATCACCAGAGGAAAGTCTGACATCATGAAAAGGTTTTTTGGTTGTTGTTTTTTTTTAATAAATGAAAATTACACATGGATTCATGTCAACTACAAGCAAAATACATCACTTGACTGCTTGGAATTTCCATTTTAGTTTTTATTATTATTATTATTTTATATTCATTGGAAACAATGATCTAGTATAAATTTATTTTTATAGAAATGAAAGGAAAATAACATTAATTATTTAACTGGTTGTGAGAAAATATGTAAACACAGGAACAGAAAAATAATCTAGAATGGGGGGAAATATCATTATAAAATAAATGTTTTTCTCAAATACATTTGGACACAATTATTGGCATCTCTAGAAATTCTTATGAGTAAAATATCTCTGAAGCATATTCCTATTAATATTCACAATTTTGAGCACTCCAGGGTGATTACGAACGTGAAATTATCCAGCCATGGCTTCCTGTTTCACAGAAATATAAATAGGGGGGAAAACAATGCCCAAATTCCCTTAATAATCCATCACAATGAGAAAAACCAAAAATATATTTCTGATGTGCAGCAAAAGATAACTGAGCTTCACAAATTAGTGAAGTGACTTTAAGAAAAGAGCTAGAGCAGTGAAAATTCCCATTTCCATCAGGGCGATAATTAAGAATTTCCAATCAACATAAAATGTTATGAATCTGCCTGGAAGAGGACGTGTGTCTATATCGTCCTAATGCACGGTGAGAAGGAGAGTTTGAGTGGCTAAAGACTCTCCAAGGACCACAGCTGGAGAATTGCAGAAAATAGTTGAGTCTCGGGGTCAGAAAACCTTTTAAAAAATTATCAAACAGCACCTACATCACCACATGTTGTTTGGGAGGGTTTCAAGAAAAAATCTCCTCACTCATCCAAAAACAAACTCCAGCATATTCAGTTATCAGACACGACTGGAACTTCAAATGGGACTGGCTTCTATGGTCAGATGAAACTAAAATATGAGCTTTTAGCAGCAAACACTCAAGATGGGTTTGGTGAACACAGGGATAAAAAGTACCCCATGTGTACAATGAAATATACTGCTTTACTTTTGATGTTGTGGGCCTATATTTCTGCTGGAGGTCCTGGACATCTTGTTTAGACACATGGCATCATGGATTCTATCAAATAGCAACAGATAAAAAAATCAACAAGTGACTGACTCTGTTAGAAATCTTATAATGGACCATGTTTGGATCTTCCAATCAAACAATAATCCAAACACAACACAAAAATGGGTCACTGGGCACAAGTGCTCTCTAGCCTCATCAGGCATTATAGGAGAAAGTTTAGAGCTGTTAAACTGGCAAATTGAGGTTTCAAAAAGTATTGAATAAAAGGGTGTCGTTAATTGTGGCCAATGTGTATTAGAGAAAAGCATTTATTTCATAATGATATTTCCCCCTATTTTAAATTCTTATTATCCAATGAAAGGTTAGATTTTTGTGAATGTTTTAAATAAAAGATCAAAAGGATTAACAATGCAGATTAATTTTCACAGCCTTCTTTTATCATATTTACCAAGGGTGCCGATATTTTTGGCCATGACGGTATAACTGTTTTAAACACTTTTGACCTGATTCAGCATGTGCATGGACCCACACAAAATCGTGGACACATTCTAGATTTACTTATCAGTAGAGGTCTAAACATCTCATCCATTGTAATCAAGGATGTAGCACTATCTGATCACTTCTGTATTTTCTTTGATATATTGATCTCTGTTACCACTGAATCTAGAAAGAGATGCATTAACGAGAACACTGGTGCGCTATTTATGAAGGCCATATCTTTCACTCCAAGCATTTCTGTAGACTCTGTTGATCTTCTCCTGGATTCATTTAACTCAAAAGTTAAGAATGTTATTGATGATATTGCTCCGGGAAAGGTCAGCTTGAAAAAATAATCTTGGAGAAAACCAAAAGCAGTTATGTAAAGACAATGCTCTCCGACAGCAAATGCAATGAGTTTGCTTCCTTCTTTTCTGAGAAGATCAATAATATCAAAAAGGAGATTGGCTCAACTTCCAGTTATATAGAGGTCACACATTATCAATTGCCAACTTACACACAAGTTGGCAATTGATAGCAACATTTTGGAAGAAATAGTTCAGCCCCTTAAATCGTCAACCTGCTATCTTAACACACTTCCCACATCATTTTTTCAAAAATGTGCTTAACTGTTTAGAAGCAGATCTCTAAACAGCCAAGGCCACGGAGCTCCCTGATTCGCCATGGCCTCCTGAAAAAATAATAGGGCCATGGCTGCCTGAGTCCCCAGATCCGCCATGGCCTCCCGAGTGTCCAGTCCCGCCATGGCCTCCCGAGTCTGCAGTCCCACCATGGCCTCCTGAAAAAATAATAGGGCCATGGCTGCCTGAGTCCCCAGATCCGCCATGGCCTCCCGAGTGTCCAGTCCCGCCATGGCCTCCCTAATCTCCTTATCCACCCTGGCTTCCCCAGTCTCCTCCCTGTCCTGGCCCTGCTCCAGCCTCCAGGGTGCCCGCCCCCCCCCCTCCCCGATGTGTCTGTTACGGTGTGGGACGCACCTTCCGGGAGGGGCCGATATCTGACACGGTTTGGTTCCTGTTTGCCCATATTTGGTTTTGTTCCGGTTTTTCTCATTAGTTCATTATTAGTCTATCATCGTTAAGTATTCTCACCTGTGTTCATCTCGTTTGCTCATTAGTCTCTATGTCTTTATAAGCCTTTAGTTTCTAGAGTTTCATTGGTCCCGTCAACTATACAACTATACAAAAATACATTAATTAAATATATATTTGAACAGACATTTACAAAGATATGTAAGTCATATAAGTAAAATAAAGTGTTTTTAGTAATCTTCTTGCCTATTAAGACCTCACTGAGTAGTGGAAATGATGCATTTCAGTGCACTGAAAGTACAACTCCAGTGACAAATTAAGACATAATACCATGTAGGCTATAAGACAAAAAAAGTTGATGAAAAATTTACAAAATAATAATAAGAAGAAGAAGAAGAAGAACACTGATGATGCAACAGGTCCCAGTTGTTAACTGGATTTTGAAATGTGGGAATTACACTCAAAAATGAATGTGAGCTTGCAGTTGATTGAGGAAGGACGGGGTTTATTGAGATTCAATGATTGGAGATGTCAGGCATACGTCACTAGAAAGTCTGACATTTTCCCTGGAGCTATGAAAATGTAAAAAAAAAAAAAAAAAAAGATTCATCTCTTGACTGCTTGGAATTTTCACTTTTATTTTGTACTTTTATACGCATTGGCCACAATCCTGTGTAAATTTACTTTTATAGAAATAAAGAAAACTAACATTAGATAATTAACTAGTTGTGAGAAAATACGCCAACAAAGGAACATAAAATTGTGCTCATCTGTAGAGTTGCTGTATTATTATTATTTAATTTCGTTCCCACTATTACGGTACCTGACTGAAGACAATGAAATGAGAAATCAAACTAATCACAGCGGACAGAGTCATTGGGGGAACCTCACACTTGGTTAGCCAGTTATAAAACTAGTTACGACTTATGCACTTAAGATTTTCTCTATAGCTCTGGGTCAAAAGAAAATTTATTAGGAACTTGATATTTGGTATGAACAGTGTATAATCTAACAGTGTATAGTTGTTATCAAACACATAATTTAACACCTTTTCTTGATAAATTCAGTTCTATGTATGAGAAATCATCAGGGGTGGACAGGCTCATGATGTGCACTCTTGAAAGTAAAGGCTCTTTTAGACATCAATAGTTCCATGACAAACCTTTAAATGGATAGTTCACCCATAAATGAAAATTCTGTAATTATTTGGCCATCTTCAATTTGTTCCAAACCTGTATGAAGTTCCTTATTCTGTTGAACAGAAAATAAGATATTTAGAAAAATGTTGGTAACCAAAACAGTTGCTTGCATTGATAAAATACAAAGATCAAGTTTAAAGTTTGCAGAATTTAGGTATCAATTGTATCTATTTGTTATTTTGAATACACAAACTAAAAATATCTGCCTGCACTCTGAAAAAAGTCCATAAAAATAGGGCCCAATGTACTAACATATTAATATGAAGGAATTTTCTTTACTGTTTTACTTGTATTTTGAATTGTGCTTTGTTTTAGAGTCAAAGAAAACATCTGAAAATTTCACAAATAATGTCCTTTCAGAAAATTACCAGTCAACTACCTTTGACATTTTTCCAATAAATTACAACAAAGTTACAGGCTGAGTGACCATACTTTTATTGGGCAATATGTTGGTTGACTCACCAAAGCAGACTTGTTGGTCTTTGCACAAAGGCTGATGCTTCCAAATCAAAGAACAGAGGCTTAGTAATTAGACTGCAAGTAATCATTAAAGAGAAAACATTGATCATACTTTTTATTTAGCAATACAAGGCCTAAAACAACCAACATAATCTGCCACAGTATACTTCTGCCCCACAAACATAAGTTAATTAGTGAATTATTGGTCAAACTGAACCATTAAAGGAGACCTATTATGCCCTAATTATGCCACTGATATGTGTGGACTCTCATCTGTTTATACAAATTAATGGTATATAAGTGCTGTTCTTTTTTATGTGTGAATCTTTTTTTTTTTATTAGCAAAACATCACACAAAAAGTACACCTTTAAGTGGGTTGGGTAAAACCTTGTTATTATATGTTTTGTTTGACAATCAGGTCAGTTCCATGACATTTACTGTCCACAATTCCACACGCATGTGAATAATTGTGTAACTTTTGACTTCTATGATTGTTGTAAAGTGTTCATACATTATTGCTATTGAATTGTCATTAAGACTAATGTATAAGGTTTTATCTCAGAGGCAAGTGCTCAGAACTGGATGTTGACCTCACTGTGTGTACCGTCACCATCAACAGTGCTTTCATTGCCATCTGAGAGGAATCCGCTGCCAGAGTGCCGTGTGCTACACTCCAGTACTGTAAGTCTCTGCTTCAGTCGCTGTTGAGTCGCTGTGTACTCGGCCAGTAATCGAGCAAACCGAGTCTGTAGTATTTCAAGAGAAGCTTCCAGCCTCTCCACTTTCTCCTCAACCCGTTCTTCTCCCATTCCACCTGCGTCCAACTCCTCCAGCAGACCCTCCTTCAGAAGGATCTGTCTTCCCCTCTCTTCCAGAGCTTTCTTAGCGTCCGGATACTCCATTACAGCCTCCATCAAGTCATCCTTTGACAAACAGAAGAGGTCAGAGTAGCCAATGCTACGGATGTTAGCAGTGCGTCGGTTGCCCATTTTGCTGCCTTTAATGTTGAGGATGCTAATCTCGCCAAAGCAGCTGCCACCCGTCAAGTGTGCAAACTGGGTCACCCCATCATCAGCCACAACCGCAAGGCGACCCTCTTTGATGATGTACATCTCTTTTCCTATGTCTCCCTTTCGGCAGATGTAGTCTCCGGGACTGAAGACCTGAGGCCGCAGCTTGAGCACCAGTTCAACCAAAAGTCCAGCTTCACAGTCCTGGAAGATACGGACCTTCTTCAGTGTATCCAGGTGCACATTGATTGCAATCTCAGCCCGCAGTTTGTTGGGCAGATTCTTCAGGACATCCTGCTCATCAATTGCTTTCTTGTTGGTCCACAAGTAGTCGAACCATTTGATGACTCTGGCTTCCAGCTCTTTGCTGACCTTTCTGAACTGCATGTAGTGTTTGATGGCATCGATGTGAGCCTGAAACTCGGCCCGTGTGGCATTCATGTTTGATATCATGGCTCCTACGTTACCAACAATGGTGGCAAAAATGAGAACACCAACAAGAAAATCAAAAACAACAAAAACATACTCCTCATCTCGCACCGGAGCTGGCATTTCACCAATGGTTGTCAGTGTGAGGGTTGACCAGTAAAGGCAGTAGACGTATCCTCGAGTGAGTGTCCCAAACTCAGGATCAGACATGTTTGGGTAGACCCACTGGTCGGATCCAAATCCCAGAGACTTGGAGATGGCAAAGTAGATGCAAGCGTTCCAGTGAATGATGACTAGGATATAGAGCACCAAGTTGCAAATGCGGAATATGTTAGGGTAGTTTGTGCGGGTCTCTGTGCGGTCGAAGAACTCAAACAGGCGTGAGAAGCGCATCAGTCGATTGAAACGCAGCTCTGGCACATGAATGCCAACGGCGATGTAGGCTAGATCAGTGGGTAGTATGGATAGCAGGTCTAACTTGAATTGCATTGTGTGAAAATAGCTTTCTCTTAACTTGACAAGGTCCTTCACCAGAAGACCCTGCTCAAGGAAACCTATGGTGAAGATATACATTGTCAGTTCTTTATGATTACTCATATACACTGTACCGAAGCACCTATTGAATTATTAAAGCAAAGTGTGACAACATCGCTTCCAAAAACATGGAAGATTATAGAAGATTCTGACCTGTTCTCAGTCTCACACAGGTGTCCAGTATATAAATGACATCTGAGAGATAATCAAAAACCAGCCACAGAATGAAGTTCCTGGTTTGAAGCTCATCAAAGCAGGCCCTGTGTTTGGGATATGAATAATGAAACACCATCAGCTTGAGTCAGGACTAACCCTTTCACATATGACACAAAAACGCTTATTTACATGAATCATCATCCAAATGAGAGCCTAGATCACACACTTGCTCTTGAGGTCTAATTATACCGTTTGGATTTAATGGAAGAACAGCTGCTACAAATACCTTCCACACAGGCCCTGCATTCAGCATTCAGAATCCAAAACGAGTAGGTTTATTCTTTCTTCCACTTATAGTATTCATATTATTTTACTGTATAATTTGCTGGCTAATTTTCCATTGGAATCACTGGATTCATTTTAGAATCTTAGCTCAGAAATGTTCAGTACTGAGCTTTAAATTCCAAAAACAGACATTTATTTTGTCTTACCTAGCCACCACAAAGCACCAGTTGTACAATACTGCTGTGGCAATAACAAACAGCCAGCGGTAGTACAGGTCATCAGCGGGAGCCAATATGAAAACATCAGACTTTTTCCTGATAACCAAATACATTTTAATAAATGTTGTGGTTGCATGGGTGTTAAGCAAGGCAGTAGAAATTTTATACAGTTGTACATAATGTTGTGAGACGACAAACTCACTTGCTTTTGGCACTGTTGTTTCCATCATGATCGGGTCTATTGATGCTTATCCGACTGGGAGCAATTTGGAGTTCAGGTCCTCTGAAGCGCTCTAAGAAAGAATCTGGCCTTTCTTCCTCTTCCTGAAGGCTTTTATGGGCCCATTCTCTAAGAGTGACCACCATACTCACCAGCCTTGGAAACAAAGGGAACTAATGAATCAGTGTGAAAATATCCATCTTGAGCAATCACAGTCTTCTCTGTATCACTAGAATTGTACTATAAGAGTTCATCTTCCCACCCGGTTATAACAGAAATACAGTAATGGTAAATAATCCAGAGATTTGGTGCTTGACACTTGTAGGTAAATTCTCATGAGTTCCTTCATCAAAACTGGTACTAAGACACAACTAACTAAGGTCTTGACCTTAAGTCTAAAAAAAAATCTTCTCGAGTTCTTTGACTTAAAGTATGGTGATCTTTGAAAGGTACTGCACCATGCCAAATAATCTCAACATAAGTGCTCTATCCTTTGGTTATGGGGTGTTCTGTATTGTTCAGAAATTGCTTGAATAATTTGGTTAAAATATTTTGTGTTTGACCAGCGTTTATTTAGTCTTTTTTGTCACTGATTTATCTTTGTTCAGCTTTAAGAACACATCTTTTCTTCCATATTCCGATCTGAGTATAACAGACTTGATTCTATCCATAGGTTGTGGTTTGGATGTTGAAAGGTGGGTGGGGAGGAGCTTACAGGACAAGTTAAAGAGGACAAAACGATTGGAGAAGTCCAGCATACATTACCAGAGAGAAGTCTGATAGTGTCAGTTATGGCATTTTAATCAAACATTATGAGGTCAAAACATTTTCAAATGTTCAAAAAATGAAACATGCACTGACAAAGTTTTCACAATAAGCTATATCAATTGCATTTATAAAACATAAAAATTATAGAAATAATAATATATATTATAAAACTTTTAGAAAATAGACTGATTTTAAATGACATATTCTATATTCTATGACATAAATGACATATTATATGATACTGACTTCATATAATATATTTTCTGTGCACTTGAAGTACAACACCAGAAAATACAAAAAAATGTTTTTTAAAAACCACCATTTCAGATTTAAATTCCAAAGGCCATACTTGAATACAATCCGGATTCTGGAAATGTTGGGATGTTTTTTTAAAATTTGAATAAAATAAAAACTAAAAGATTTCCAAATCACGTGAGCCAATATTTTATTCACAATAGAACATAGATAACAGAACAAATGTTTAAACTGAGAAATTTTTACAATTGTATGCACAAAATTTGCTAATTTCAAATTTGATGCCTGCTACAGGTCTCAAAATAGTTGGGAAGGGGGCATGTTTACCATGGTGTAGCATCTCTCCTTCTTTTCAAAACAGTTTGAAGATGTCTGGGCATCGAGGTTGAGTTTCTGGAGTTTTGGTGTTGCTGAAGAGTTTGTGGTCGTCTTTTTCATTTAATGATGCGCCAAATGTTCTCTATAGGTGAAAGATCTGGACTGCAGGCAGGCCAATTCAGCACCCGGTCTCTTCTACAATTAAGCCATGCTGTTGTAATAACTGCAGTATGTGGTTTTGCATTGTCCTGCTGAAACACACAAGGCCTTCCCTGAAATAGACGTCGTCTGGAGGGGAGCTTATGTTGCTCTAAACCTTTATATACCTTTCAGCATTCATAGTGCCTTCCAAAACATGCAAGCTGCCCATACCATATGCATTTATGCACCCCCATACCATCAGAGATGCTGGCTTTTGAACTGATAAAACGCTGGAAGGTCTCCCTCCACTTTAGCCTGGAGGACACGGCGTCCGTGATTTCCAACAAGAAGGTCAAATTTGGACTCGTCTGACCATGAAACACTTTTCCACTTTAAAAAAATCTATTTTAAATGAGCCTTGGCCCACAGGACACGATGGTGCTTCTGGACCATGTTCACATATGGCTTCCTTTTTGCATGATAGAGCTTTAGTTGGCATCTGCAGATAACACTGTGGATTGTGTTTACCGACAATGGTTTCTGGAAGTATTCCTGGGCCCATTTAGTAATGTTAATGACAGAATCATGCTGATGATGCAGTGTCATCTGAGGGCCCGAAGACCATGGGCATCCAACAAAGGTCTTCAGCCTTGTCCCTTACGCACAGAGATTTCTCCAGTTTCTCTTAATCTTTTGATGATGTTATGCACTGTAGATGATGAGATTTGCAAAGCCTTTGCAATTTGACATTGAGGAACGTTGTTTTTAAAGTGTTCCACAATCGTTTTACGCACTCTTTCACAGATTGGAGAGCCTTGCCCATCTTTACTTCTGAGAGACTCTGCCTCTCTAAGAAATCCCTTTTATAGCTAATCATGTTACAGACCTGATGTCAATTAACTTAATTAGTTGCTAGATGTTCTCCCAGCTGAATCTTTTCAAAATGTCTTGCTTTTTCAGCCCTGTGTTGCCCCCGTGCCAACTTTTTTGAGATCTGTTGCAGGCATAAAATTTGAAATTAGCTCATTTAGTGGATAAAAGTGTAACATTTCTCAGTTTAAACATTTGTTATGTTCTCTATGTTCTATTGTGAATAAAATATTGGTTCATGTGATTTGAAAAAATCTTTTATTTTTCTTTTTTTTCAAATCCCACATTTCTGGAATTCGGGTTGTAAATCCAAATGAGCTGAAGAAACTGTCTGTCCGTGCCGCTCACCTTGACAGCGCCCCTCTGCCGTGGAAGGAATTCTGTGAGTTCAGTCCACGCGGTTCGAGGGTGGCCACTCGCTGTAATTCTGAGGATGTGTCATCACATATGGACTGACCACTGCATTGGCAAAAGAGTCAAAATGGGGATTTATACAGACTGACAGACCGTATCTGACCATTAGACAATTGACAGTAATTGTTGAGTTCAAAAATAGCTGTAACTGCAATCTCACCGGCTGAGAGTGCTATCAGCGTGCTCTGACTCATCTTCAACAGACGTCTTCACAGACAGTCTGTGAGCTGATAAATCCATGCTCTCCACCAACACTTGGCTGGTCATGCTGTAAAAGAGTTTGTCCTGGAATAAGACATGTCTCCATTCAACAACTACATGCTCTAGTCTAAATCATAATAATTGCCTCCATCTAGCTGCATTTGAATGCAAGAATATGACCTAAATGTGTTAAACTCTTTTTAAAATGTTTTACTTCAGTGCTCCAAGGCAACATTAATTTAATTAAAACACAGTAAAACAGTAATATTGTGTAATATTACTAAAGTTAAAAATAAATATTTTCTTTTATTAATATATTTTAAAATGTACCTTACTCCTATGATGGTAAAGATGCTTTTCAGTGTACAAATTCAAGCAGATATTTAATTGGCACACTTTGCTTGTATGTTATTTTAGCCTGCAAAAAAAAAAAAAAAAAAATATATATATATATATATATATATATAATCATATAATACCTTTGTACAAATTAAAATACAGTAATGCTGCAATACAAAAACACTACAAACATTATACATTTTTAAGGATGTTTGATTAATTGAAAGTTCAAATCTACAAAAACATCATTTATTTAAAATATAAATATTTTGTAACATTATAAATGTCTTTATTTTTGATCAGTTACTGCATAATATTTCACAATACTTCTGTTCTGATTGTATTTCTGATCCAATAAAATCAGATGAGCAGAAGAGACTTCTTTCAAAAAACATGAAAGAAAACCCCATCTTAATTCCAAACATTTGACTGGTAGTATACTGTATATATTTATTCACTATGTAAGTCGACTGGCCTTGATAGTTTAAGAATTGGCCCGTCGTCCTCTTACGGTGGCTCTTCAATGTCTATGGAGACTATTGTGCTTCATCTGGCAGTAACTATGAAACCATTTTGAAATTTCCATGCAAAAATGGCATCATTTCCTGAGAATGTGCTAGGCCGCAGTTGAATTGAATATTGTTAAAATTGTAAGCATTTTAAAAAATATTGTTATCATAAGATGACAAAAAGTGAATTTAGACTCCAGATCATTATGGCTGAGTTTGAAGCCATTGCTTTAGCACTGAACATCAACGGATCTAACAGGGAATATCTCAAATTATTATTTAGATGATTAATAATTACAATTACTTAGAATATGCACATGTAAGATTTCCTAAAACAGTACATTGATGATTAAGCAATAGAAGTGTTGTGTTTATTCACTTACCTGCTTGTATTTTTGAGCTGTTTCAGGTTCAAGTGGTGGTGTATTAATTCTTCATGAGTTTGAAGAACATGCTTCTGAAGTCTTCAAACATCCTTCCTTTCCTAAACTCTGAAGAATCTTCCTCTGACTTCAGCGCAGTGATGTTTTACCTGCTTGTTTGATGGATTTGTGCGTTTATTCCAGAGAAATCTGATGTGAAGGGCTGCGGTGTGATTGAAATGAGGCTGAGAGGGGAGATGCGTGTCTGGAGGCAGGAGGGGGATGAGAGACACATTACCATACGGCACTTCAGACATCACACACCTCCTCACCGCTCTCTCGTCTCTCCCAGCAGCTTCAACATCAATCTCTATGTCTTTTTCTCTGTCCTCTGTTTCTTTAAACTCTGATGTGTTTGCATGTCCAGCGCAGTTGTGTGATTGAAAGCTCCTCCTGTGGTTTTCTGAGAGGGCGAGCGCTGTGCTCAGGCTTATTGTTATTCCAGCAGATGCTTGTGTGTTTGAAGTGCTCTGATTGCAGCGCTGTGTTTTTAATGCTCGTGCTTTGCTCTGGTCAGCACTTGATTACACATACAGGGACTGTTTGCTGCTGGATCCTCAACCATGTCCTCAGTGGTAAAAAAAAGAACAGTATTTTTACTGCTGCTGTCTTGATTTACCACACAAGAGAAATGATTACAGAAATATTGACGTAAATCAAATACTTTGTTCATAATACTACATCTAAAGGCCCACATTAAAATGTGTCTTTCCAACTGAATGACAATTATTATATACATTATGAAATGTTTTTATTAAAAATGTATTTACTGAAAACTACTTATGTGAAAGGACAAAGTTAATTTTGAATCATATGCAGTGAGGTGGTGTGTTTGGGGTCAAAGATCACCCAGTATGGACCAAAAGGCACCTGGTATCCATATAGGACGATCTACACTACCAGTATATGTTTTTTTTTTTTGTTTTTTTAAATAATTCTACTATGTTCACCAAGTCTGCATTTATTTGATCAAAACCACATTGAAAACAGTAATTGTGAAATATTATAACTATTTAAAAGAAGTGTTTTCTATATTCATGCATTTTTCCCTGTGTAATGCATTTCTTTTTGTTTATTGTAATGTATTTATTCCTCTGAATTTTCAGCATCATTACTCCAGTCTTCAGTGTCACATGATCCTTCAGAAATCATTCTAACATACTGATTTGCTGCTCAAGAAACATTTCTGATTATTATAATTAAAGGGTTAGCTTACTCAAAAATGAAAATTCTGTCATTAATTACTCACCCTCATGTCGTTCCAAACCTGTAAGACCTTTGTTCATCTTCAGAACACAAATTAATAATATTTTTGATGAAATCCGAGAGCTCTCTGACCCTCCATAGACAGCAACACAACTGCAATGTTCCAAGGTCCAGAAATGTAGCAAGGACATCGGTAAAACAGTCCATGTGACATCAGGGGTTCAACCGTAATTTTACAAAGCTTATGAGAATACTTTTTGTGTGCAAAGAAAAAAAAAATCGACTTGAAGCGGAAGCAAGTGCATGCATTGTGGGGCCTCCAGGAGGACTAAACCACCTAGACTGGACCAAAAGGGCACTTTTCCATTGGCAATTAAAGGGGCAGGGGCTTGAGAATGAAGTCACTTTTCTCTATTCAACTGTGAAAATAAAAGTGTCAGTAGTACATGTCATGCTCTTTTGTGCCTTCAGGAGCCATTAGTTCGTAGCTGGTCTCTAGGCGAACACCATAGAATCCTCTCAGGCAAAACCTTTCAGGAGGTGTGTGGGGTTTCTGATAGCTTTCTCATCTTTGCACCATTTTGCCTTCCGAGCTGTTTGGCACATCCATTGAAACAGTGGTTGGAAAGTTCAGGAGGAGGTGAAAGAACAGTCGGCTGCCTTTGAGAGGTACATTCCATGCCGGTCTAAATCCAAAGCCTCTGAGGGCCCTGGCCCGTCCCGATCTGAGGACTGGAAGCCAGAAGGTGAGTGTCACCACTCAAGCTCCTCCTTCACCGAGAGGTAAGTTGCAGAAGAGACAAGATGTGAAAAGGGAGAAGAAAGTGAGCTCTGAAAACATGCCTAGTTTGCTATGATAAACACCTATATTAGCAGACAAGATGTTTTTTTGTTTTTTTTCTAAGGTTGTAGCTTACTCCCCGAGATATTGGGGTCTTTCAAGTTGGAAGCTCCCTCATAGCACCACCTCAGGGACGTGGTTTTCTACTTAATTTGTTTGGTGCATCCTCGGGTTGTGTACCCCTGTTACGCGCGTCCTCTGCTCCCCAAGAAGAGCTTTTCTGAACTCTACAACCCAGCAGGAAGTTTTCTTCACAAATTGTTAACAGTTGTTGCTGTAGAGTACTTGTAAAGATTGCGGTTCAGAGTGAGTTCCCTTAAATAGTGTCTTTGCTATGGGCGTGAGCTACGATCCTTACACAACCCTTACAAAAAAAGGGTCCTCCTCTCATTCGAATAGCTAGGTATGACTAAAACCTGTCATACGAAACAAGCTCAGACTGTTCCCCTTAAAGAGGGTTTTTTTTTTTTTTTTTTTGCAACAAGGTTTGCATGCCCTTATTGTTGTGCGGAGTCCTGAGAACAGTTTTGGTTAATACTGAGCTTACTTCCTTTTCCCATCAGGACTTCAGGGACCTCGTTAATAAAATGTTGCACAGAAACGATCCTAAAATGGAATCTTACAATCATTTCTCAAATACGCATACGTGTTATTCATAAAATGAACGTACGTACAGAAAACACACGTACATGGCTCTTTTAGATGCGAAATCTATGCATCACAAATGATCAGTTTCAGCTGTACCTTGTAAACGACTCCTAATTAATGTCATTAACATGTAAAAGATCACCAAATGCTTCAATTTAGAACAGCTTATATTTTCAAATACCTGCAGTACTTGAACAAGAAAAAGTGCGTACCTCTGCTCAGACCCTGACGTGACGCTAAGCAATTTTCCACGTCAAAGTCAGTTTTTGATTTACAAATATGAGCACTGACATAGATTTAAGCGTATACACACTCTAAGATCAAATCTGAGCATATGAATGCTTTATAAATGAGGCCCCAGGATCGTCACCCTGAAATGAGCTTTGTCAGGTTCCTGAAATCACACCACCCGAAGACAGCAAGATCAAGTGTTAGCAGCTAGTGCTTTTTGACATGCAAGTCTTTAGGGTTGAGTGCAAAGTAGTGCCCTCAAACTCCTGCCCATAAAATTCCACATCTCAAGAGCTCAATGAGAAGACAATGAGACACACCTTATTGCTCATTTTTGGACTGCCTAGTTACTTCCTCAGACAAAAGAGGATGACACTACTGATGCCCTTTCATACTCAAGGTCACACTGGTAGTGATGCCATGGACTGTCGTCAATCAATAATGTTGTGTTTTGACCTGCTTCAGACACCAGACATGCTGGAGGCAGTCCCTCATCTCAGACACAATCTTGTTCCCATTCTCAGAGAACCATGGTTACTCTTATAACCTGAGATAGTTTCCCTTAATAAACTACTAATTTGCTGCTTATTGTAGGGATAAGGGATCTAGAATGTGATCATGTATTAATATGTGCTTTATAAGTACTAATAAACAGCTGATATGCATGCTAAAAAGCAACTACCGTACTTAGTGAATAGTGTTCCCTAATCTATAGGGTTACCTTACAATATTACTCTTTTTACTGGATTATTGATCAAATAAATGCAGCCTTAGTGATTTCTTTCAAAAACATTAAAACATCTCAATTATTCCAAACTTCTGACTCGACATTTTGGAGCTAGAATGATAGTCATTTCCAAAATAATCACAGACCTAACAGTCTTTTATTGGACTATTTAACCAGAAGAAGTATATTCATAAGAGACCGTTTATGCCTTTCAACAAGGCTTTTGACCCCCAAAACCATCCTTTCTATTATTTAGCCATTACTGATAAACTGTGGATTTAAATGCCTTAAAAAAACAAAAAAACAGCATACTGTGTACAGTATTTAAAACAAGTATACTCAGTTTGCCATTATACTATTAACATGATCAATGTCTGTAATTTGCACTAATCCGATTCAGGTATTTGATTAGTAAACTAGTAAAATGTTTAATTCTACACCATGACATTACGGTTTACTTGAGCAGCACAATTCATCCAAACCCTCACAACACAACACCATTCATAGAGAAAGAAAAAAGAAGACATGCTGAAGCTGAAATACTATGCACAGTTGCATTTTCTGCTTTATTTGTATGATGTTTTTGAGTTACAGACATTTGGATTGAGCTGATTCGGTCCATAGATAACATGCTGCCATATGACCAGCCACTTCCAGTTTCATTCCCGGCAACATGGTCACTTATCATCAACCAACGCTAACAGGTTTGACATTGAACACACGCGATGACCTTCCTCTGCACCAAAGTTTATTTGTCATCTTCGTATTGAACACAGCATGGATTGGTTAATGCTTAAAGCTTTTAAAGGCATTTTCTGAGGAGTGTATTGTTTTAAATAAAAATATAGCTCATGCATAGTTCATTCTGTTTGGATGTCTCTTGTACGTAAAAAGAGTATACATATACATAAGACACATAGTACACTGAGGTTTAACTACGGAATGTGTTAAAGTGTCTCACTGAAACGTTTCTGGTAAATTTTGTAACATATAAAACATAAGGAGAATAAGCGGTCCAATTCAATGATTCAAACACAATCATCAATCTGCATAGAGGCAATACTGCATCTAGTAAGGCCAGTCGTGACTCTAAATGTCCAAAAACTACACCTATCACTCATACATACATCCTTTAACAATTATGTAAATAGAGTATTGCAAAGCGGAGTCTGACATGGTTTGGATCCAGAGCAGATATGTTTTAGTCATCTTGCATTTCTTCGAAGATATAATTTGGTATTAATTTGTCCCTTTTGCAGATGGAATTGTAATTGTTTTGGTCTAAAAGAACCAACCCTCCCTTTCCAAAAACTTCAAGCATTGAACATTGTAGTCCTGCCAAACTTAAACTTGATTCTTTAACATCTGTTGGCTTTTTTTTATTTTATTGTGGTTGTAATAAATTTACTGAACCAGAAGCCTTTCAACCAGCAAAATGGCTTTTGGGTGGGACATCAGCGTTTGATTGTCCGCAGGGTCCCGTTTTATGCCCTCTTCATCCCTCTGCCCATTAGACACGCGAACACGGTCATCACCATCTTGGGTTTGACCTCCACTAGATCGTCAGGCAGGGCATACACACGAGCACCAATCTTCCTGGCCATGGATACAGCATACCTGCAAGAGACGGACAGAAATAAGCTCGCTATAGAGACACAGCGAGGGGGGGGGCAATCCAACTCTCTCCATTGACTTTGTATTGCGGGAAGCTGCCTCCTTGTTATTCCTGACTTATAACAAAAAACAGAACAATGCCTAAAAGCTGCTACATGACAAGGTGTACAGCAAACAAGCTAAAAAACTGTTGACCCCCAAAAAATGACACAAAAGTACAGCGCGACGTGTTATATTTCACGTTGGACCATTCATTTTGGATCATTTCTCCAACAAAAGGAAAAGGAGCACTGACAAAAACCAATAAAATTAAGTTTCTCAATATATCTCTTCCTCTCAGGTTCACATCGGGTGGAGAAATAATCCTTTGGCATGGTTAAAAATAATGAATATTTCCTGATTACGTTTTCCTCCAGTGAGCGTAGTTCTCAGACATATTGCTCTCTACTTTTGTGTCCTAAAACGCTTGTTTTTTGGGGTCAACGGTTTATTAAAATGTAGTTCTGGGTTTTTTAACTTGTTTACTGAACACTTTGTCACACAGCAGCTTTTAGACATTGTTCAGTTTTTTGTTAAAAGTCAGAAATGACAAGGAGGCAGCCTTCTGCAATACAAAGTCAATGGAGAGTATCGGGATGAGTTTCTTAGTTGCCCTTTATTACTTTATATATGCTTGTGTTTTTGGAAGCTATATTTAGTTAGTTAGAAAGCTTACTTTGCATTGTCCAGTTTGTCTTCATCGCTAAGGCTTCCTCTCTTCACGAGGTCATAGTTGACACAGCCGGGCTGGATGGCATCAATCAGGTCCAGCACCGCCAGACTGGAGCTGATCTCTTTGTCCTAGAGTCCAGAACATTACACTTACTTCTGATGTTCAACCAACACATGCAGCTACATGAATACAGGGCTGCTTTAGCAGATAAATGAAGGCTTGTGCACCTTGAAACTGGATATTTTGGTTGATTTTCCTGCTTGTGACAAAGTCTTATTAACCCAGTTGACAATGATGTCGTCGTTGACCTTCTGGCCGTCGCCCAGGCCTTCCAGTACATTCAGAGTATATCTGGAGAAACACAGCACAAAGACTCCTCAGAATCAGTTTACTAGCACATTTATACTAATAAATAAACTCTTCAAGCTTTATATTCATGTTCTAATAAGAAAAAATAGAACAAATAAATAAATTATTATTTAGGTTGCTTTTTTGCAACTAATAATTTGAATTCTGGTATGTCTGCATTTAAATAAAAAATGAACTGTGAAATAGTACCATTTAAATATTACTTTTCTATTTGAATCCATTTTAAACTGTAATTTATTCCTGTGATGCGCAGCTGTATTTCCAGCATCATTACTCCAGTCTTCAGTGTCACATGATCTTCAGAAATCATTCTAATATGCTAATTTACTGCTCAAGAAACATTTCTGATTATTATTTTGATAGTCCACTTTAGTCATTCTACTAACTATAAGTAACTTAGCAACTACATGTCAACTAATTCTCATTAATTCACAATAACATGTCTACTAACTCTCAGTAGGGTAGGTTTAGGGTTAGTAGAATAAATTGAGATATACTTGCAAAGTTTCTCATACTCAGTATGTTGTGGACCCATCAAAATAAAGTGTTAGAAGTTATTAAGCAGACAGTTTACTAATACTCTAATGACTGCTAGTTGACATGTAGTTGCACAGTGTTAGTAGAATGTAAAGTACACTATCAAAATAAAGTGCTACCATATTTTTTGTGGAACTGTGATACATTTTGTTTATTTGAAAGACAAATCCTTCAGAACATTATAAATGTCTTTACTGTTACTTTGAGGATCAATTTAATGTGTTCTTGCTGAATAAAAGCATCCTTTCAAAAATAGTTTGAATGATAGTGTATACAAATTGTTTTACAATATTAATTATGAATTACATTTTGATATTTACTATACTGTCCATGCTAATTTTCTTATTGGGTACATATCTGTGCTAATAGTTTGAGTTGTACCTCCTCATGAGCTGCCAGACCAGGGCGAGAGTGAGCGTGGGGTTCCCATCATTCAAGTCTTGCCCCCCGATGCCCACCAGCGAGAAATTGGCTTTGGTCTTCCCCAGTTCCACAGCGTAGTTACAGTTCTCCAGCTGGACACACAGAAACACACACATGCATGTCCAATCAGAAAACGAGCTGATTAGAAACACTATCTCTCTCTCTCGGTCAACCATTCTGCATGTGTGTGTCCTCAGAGAGCAGGTTTTGGAGAAAGGGTAATGACTGTAGAATAAATACCTTTTTCATGTTGGCCCCTAGTTTAGGATATGGAGGCTTGTTGACTTTGTTGTTCCAGTCGACAGGAACCTTGATCTTCTCATAAAGTTGCAGGATGACCAGAGCATCTTGAAGATCACTTGAGAGGGGAGGAAAAGACCGAAACGTTCAAATGTAGCACTGACATCTCATTTCATTTACAGTTACAATGTTACACTTGACATGCATTTAATTTCATTATCAACTTGATTAGGGTTTCACGAAACAGCTTAAGACATGAAGGTATGAGAGCGTGTGATTTACACGTATAAGTGATTGACATGAGGATTGACACCCAGAGAATTCATCCAGTTTCTGAAAGTCCTCTCCTCTCTAGTCTCTCCTAGAGAAAACCAAGCAAAGCAGGAGTTACTCACTGTCCTCCAACACAGGACTTACTAACACAGAGAACATTTCGGCCATAACACATCAGTTAATGCATTAACTAATAATGAGCAATACATTTTATTATTATACCTTATATATTATATCTTTCTTAATAAAAGTTATCTGCTAGTAATCTGCAAGTTAACAAAAACAAAACTGTTCATTTTCAGTTCATGTTAGCGCAGATCCATTAAATAATAATGATAAGAGATACTACGTTGATTTTAATAATGCATTAGTAAGTGTTGCAACTAACATTAACTAGAAATCAAATGCTTTAGAAGCATTTATCATTGTTTGACTAATGTAGTTTACTGACAAATACAAACTTACTGTATACGGTTATCAATATTTCTAGACAATCTTAAGTGACTGCATGAAATTAATCATGTTTACTTTATTTATCCCCACTGGAAGAGTGAGTTTGCAGCATATTCACAGACATCCGAATTCACAATACACATACATAAACCTACATAATATACAATAAAGAAGAAAATGACTACATGACGCTGGTCACATGCTTTGAAAAAACATTTAAACAACCTATTTTTCTAAAATAATATAGATAATCTTGACTTTAACATGTTTTATTCATTATTTTGAATCATCAATTCAAGAGGTGGACATTTCGGGGGAAAAACAGGCAGCATAAAATGTGTGAGACATTATATTATGTGCTCTATTAATGAGTAAAATATTGTATTTATTAAAGAAAATGGTTAAAAAACAAACAATATCAATAGACATGAAATGTACTCTAAATTATAGAATGACCAGAATGCTATCTATAAAACATGGGTTAGGTCTAAATGTTTTTTGTGTGTTTTGTACCACAAGAGGGCGCAACCTTCACCAAAAGGGCGTAAACTGCTCAGGCCTCAGGAAATGAGGCAACCAGGCCCTCCCTTCGAATCTCTGTCTGACGACGCGCTTCACCAGTTTCCATAGAACAAATCCCGAATGTCCCTTCTGTGATGCCATCCAGTGTATTTTTAGAAGTAAGTGTTTGGAAGAAATGCCACCCATTTTCATGAGTCATTACGTGGCACATGTATTTAGCAAATGCTAAAAAGGCAAAATGAGACAGGAAAGAACAACAATCATGAGCAAAACACCCACCCTCCAGAAGTCCCCAGTTGATGTCTTGATTCTCGGGTTTGGTCAGCGCCGGGTACTTGTTGAAGAGATTGGCCACAAAGGCCAAGTTGAGTTTAGGGTTGCCAGACACGACGTCAGTAGACGTGACAAACTGTCTGCAGCCCAGCCTGTCTGCCTGCTGCAGCATACACTCGGCTCTCTTCAGGTCATCTTTCTCCTGCAGAACACACACCAGGACAAACTGAGATCGTTGCCAAACAGAATTCACTGCATTCAGGTGCTGACAAATTAACTAATCTCTCCCTCTCTGCTTCAATTGGACACATTTGCTTAAGCCACAGATGCAAAACAATCTCCTTTTCTATCCCATGGGTTAGTGAGAAAACAGACGGCACAAATCAAACAAACACTACTATGAGAAATTGCATAGACAATAAAAGTAGATTACTTGAGCCAGATTCACAATCTTCAGAATCAGTTACATGTGGAATAGTGCAGAACTCTAATCAAAATGATGCCGTGTACATTAAGGCTTCATCCCAAACCCTAGCGAGCCGCCTACCTAGGCTGCATTTTTAGGACTTTCAAATGAAGCAATGACAAGAAGACAAGCGATAAGGAGCTGCGATGCCTTATAACCTCTAAAATACTTTTTACTGCATTGTTTGTTGCTTTATTATTATATTTTGAAAGGATGGGTTGTTTAAAGAAAATAAACTTCAAAAGTTTGGGATCAGTCATTTTTTGATTTACTCTATGTATAAAAAAAAAAGATAAAAAAAATAAATGCATGCTGTTCTTTTAAACATTTCTATTTGTCAAAGAATCCTTGAAAACTATGTATCACTATGCATCCAAAAATATGAAGCAGCACAACTGTTTTCAACATCGATAACAATCAGTATATTAGAACGATCATGTGACACTAAAGACTGGAGTAATGATGCTGAAAATTCACAGGAATAAATTACATTTTAAAATATATTCAAATAGAAAGGTTATTTTAAACTGTAATATTTCATAACATTATTGTTGTCTTTTTTGATCAAATAAATGCAGCCTTGGTGAGAAGAGATTTCTTTAAAAACATTAATAAATCTCACCAACCCCAAACTGTTGAATGCTAGTGTACAGGTATATACACATTTCAACAATGTATTTTTATTGATTTATTATTTATTTTTTTATAGCTATTGTGCACTTGAACTGCACAAGTAAACAACAAAATGTGAGGCGATTCACTAGTTTGAAACAGAACGTAATACATGGAAGTTCAAGCATTGAAAACAAACCTTATTTGACACAACACGACGGCAGCAGAAAGCTGAAACACTGGGTAATGTTGATAATGAAATGGCCCTGACCGTGTCCCAGCGCTACAGCAGCTGCCGGCCGGACCACAGCCACCTCATTCAGCACAGTCAATAACAGCTGCTCTGGCCAGCGTGCGGGGTTAAATACACTCACATGAGACACCCAGCACTCAAACATCAGACCTCTGTCTGTTTAGATGCTGCTAGGAAATGGGCAATGCTGTTATTGTCCTGAACCAAACCAGTGAATGACTTGAATCATGGCATACTGGGGGTGGACTGTGGCATTTGCAGTGTTATGACTGCCACGGGGCCACAGACTGGAACACAATGTACAATAAACAGTGGCTTTTTGCTGATTTCTAATGGAACTCACTATCATCGAAACCCATCCTGCTTAGAATTTGTAGTTCTTCATTTTGGCAATGATTACAAGAATCAATCCCAGGTTTGCATACACTTTCACCCTCTGATGCCAAGTTTAGACTCCCACAGAAACACTTGTGTTTGAACTGCTGATGCTCGACAACTGCTCTCCAAAAAGCAGGAAGCTCCCGGTCAGAGGCTTTCAGGAAGTCCCTAAGGTGCCTCATCACACATCTGAGATGAACTGCCTCCGTCCTGACTTACAATGAGCTGATACAGTGACTGAAGCTTTGATATTCTGATACAAACCTTCCTCCTCTACTGAGAGTAGCTCACTACTGTGAATGCATTATAAGACCATAGATATGGTGAAGCTGATCTTATGTTTCCGGCCCCACATTTTTGGGCTGGTTTAAGACACAGAAATGCATAGTGAATGATGTGCATTTTGAAATTGTATAATTTGAACTCACGCTGAAGCCTGACATGTCAATGTCAATACGATCTTCACCCTCCTTCTGACCTTTAGGCGCAATCTGGCTGAGCAGGTGGAAATAAGCCCTCGAGTCCTGCAAGAGCGAGAAGAGAAGAGAAAAAAATAAAGAAATCTTTCAATGAACATGTAGTGTGATGCTGCCTTCAAGTCCTGCCTGTAGGATTGTATTTATGAGCTGAAAGCACACGAATGCCATAAATGGCATAATTACTAGAGACACAATCTATTGTGCCACTGCATTCAACAAAAAACAATGTTTACTTAATTTTGTGTTAAAAGCTGAAATAAAACATTTATTGATTGTCAGAGGCTTAAAAAACAGTTTTTAGTGTTTCAGTGATTAAAAAATTATTTTCTCTACAAAATCTCTACAAAATACATGTGGGATTTTCTTTGAGCCCAGACTTACTGAAATTTGACAATGTTAAAAGTTTGCAAATGTGCCTTTTGCTAAGTATCATATTTGATACAGGATTTTCTAGCTCATATAATATGTATATGGAGCTCACACTCAAGGAGGAAAATCTCTTTCATTTTAGACCCAAACTGAGCAAAAATATGCAATTTGGTGCATATGAAATGCTGTTAGCTTGTCATGTATATCAATGAGATCTTTAAAACAGTATAGCAGGCTACTTGTATGTGACTGTGGACAACAAAAGCAGTCTTAAGTCGCTGGGGTATATTTGTAGCAATAGCCAAAAATACATTGTATGGGCCAAAATTATAAATTTTTCTTTTATGCCAAAAATCATTAGGATATTAATTAAAGATCATGTTCCATGAAGATATTTTGTAAATTTCCTACCGTAAATATATCAAAACTATGCATTGTTAAGAACTTCATCTGGACAAATTTAAAGATGATTTTCTCAATATTTAGATTTTTTTGCACCCTCAGATTCCAGATTTTCAAACAGCTGTATCTCAGCTTTGTCCTATCCTAACAAACCATACATCAATGGAAAGCTCATCTATTCAGCTTTCAGATGATGTAATATAATTTAATAATTATGACAGGTTTTGTTGTCCAGGGTCACATTTAAAATGCATATAAACATGGGTTGTCACTGTTTATGACAGAAGGCATGTAGTAGATTGTGTGCCACGGGTTTTTCAAGTTTTGATAATGCTGATCATTTAGAGGCCTGAGATATTTCCATTTCAAATGTGATAAAGCAGGCTTTATGGGGTAAAATAATCATTTCATAAGGTGGTATTAATCACATTTAGGTTTCCATTGAATGTTGCTGGTACAATTTAGTTTCTATGCATTTAGTTTGCGCTGTTGTTGAAGAATAATGATAAGGCTTGCCAAAAATACTATGAGGCAACATGCTTTTGCAACTACATAATGGTCCAATGAATCCATTTTATTTTGACCAAAATCACAAAGGACTTGAAGGCAGCAGAATACATTTACATTACAAATTATATTTAGACCAGACACAATAGAGATTTGAGAAAATATCAGAAACACACAATCATGCATGAAATCCTAAGGACATGAATGTGGTAGATGTGAATGAATAAACAAAAGCAATAACAAAAATGCATACTGTAACCGATCTACAGTACATTTGGAAAAGTACCTTTACACAGTTTGACAAATCTGTTAACTGCAGCATAGAGGGAGATAGAGACAGATATTAGTTAAATCATTCAGTAGAGATCAGATTCACTGAGTCTTTATCACCAAACCCCTTTTTTGAGAACGAATGAGTCAAGAGGGAAATCACGTAACAGCTCAGGTCACATATCTTTTATAGATACTAAATGACCCCTCGCGTGTTTTATAAAATTCATGGTATGCCAGAGCATTTGAGAGTCAAAGTAACTGCCCTTTCACTCTGGTGAACTGCCTTTATGAAAGAGAAAATGGAGTTAGCTGTTATGTAAATTCTAATTTGGATACATTTGGCAACATGACTCCATTCATTTGAGGCTGAGAATTATTTCACCTTTTAAGGAAAGCTAAAGTAAATCTGTCATCTATCCATTAGTTCTTCAAGAGATTTAAAAAGTGCAACATGTCTACATAAACCTTTCCATTTTACATTTACACGTTTTATGTTATTCAAAAATATATATGTATATTTTGCAGGTACATGTCATTTAATATACTCTAGTAGTACATCATTTAAAGTCTCTGTAGAACTATAAGTACATGGAAAAACTCCCTTTCACAATGCTAGGGTGATGATATGCTGATGTTGTGGTGCTCTGAAGTCAAAATAGTCCACCCACTCCCAAGTCCTTATAATATGGTGTGCTCTATATATAACTCTGAATTTGAATAGAAAAATAATAGAATGCCTCTTCTCAATAAGCCATGTCCCTCTGCTCAGAACATTTTGTGGCTGCGTCTGAAAGCTTGATGACTCGCTGCCTTATCAGGCAATGACTTTGTAGACTGCGCTTGTGCGTGAACATAGCTACCTCATGAACTGATTTCAGACAGGCGTCTGGGGAAGTGTAACAGTTTAATGATCTACAACAAAATTACTGCAATACTAATTTCTTGCTAGAAATGACATCAAAAGTGGATAAAGTTGGTCAAAAACCTACATTTACACAAACTGACCAACAACAGCAACTTTCAGACGCCATCTTTAGTTTTAGCTCAATTGTCACAGAATCGAACACATAGGATTGTGGGATATCAAAGGCAGCGAAGGATAGATCTTTGCTGCCTTCAAAAATCGATCAGATAAATGCATCTCAGGAGACAGGAAGTGAAACTAACATTAGATTAGGATGTGCCTTGATGCCTTTCTACCTTGGAATACATCTTTAAAAGGCAGCTTTTTTCAGCTTTCAGACACAGCGCATGTCTTGCTTATCTGACACACCTGATTCAGATCATCAGCTCATTAAGGAACCATGAGGCTCTATGAGATCAACTGGTCCCCAGGACCAGAATTAAGAACCATTGCGGTTTAATAGAAACACTAACTTAAAGTATGAGCAACACTAATAGTGATTTCCTTAATACACAACACTAAAAATCAACATATTTATCTGTGACCGTTTAACCACTATTGCACTGATTGGCAAATATTATTCAAAACAACAGGACCGTAATGGAAATATTCACTAAAATTTGACCATGAAAGTGCTTATGACTCTTACAATACATAATATGATTAGTAAAGCCAAGTCATGACATTTTAGTTTTTCCTTGAAAGTGAACATGACATCAATACTGATGCGCATAAAATTTAAGGGAAAATATTTGAAAATCATTTTTTAAATATTTTTTATAATCTTTTTTTTTTTTTTTTTTTTATTCTGGAATACATCACATTAAGAAATTAGAATGCAGTCAAGTTGACCGTAGAAAAGATATCTGACAACTGGTTTCCTCTGGAGCTCCAATTTCAGTTACATGTGTTACAAGAGAAACGTTATGAACATTATCATCCATTACAAGATAATAATACATCTGTACATACTAATATGTTACGCCAATAAGCAGGAAATCAATTTTATATCAATTATCTTGATAATAGAATAAAAGCCCTCATATGAGAGTGGTACTCAGACCAACAGTTTTCATATCTTACAACTAAATGAATATAAAAGATATGTGACTACCACCACAATTCTCATGCTTAATAACCTTATGAAAACATTAGTAGAAACCGAGATCTGATACTTTATTAGCATGCAGACACACAATCAGAGCACAGTAAACAAACACATTAAGACTGACCTTAATATCATGGCTGAAGTTGTTGATCTTGCTGCAGCCGGCATTATCCAGGTGGAAGTTGGCCCAGCGAAGCAACAGTTCCTCTGGAGACAGTTTCATCAGATCCTCTAATGTCTCTCCATCCCTCAACAGTGCCGCCAGAGCTAAAACAAGACCATGTGTATCAGTTAACCAGAATGCTGCGAATCCAATTATTTTAATGTGTATTAACTTTTGCCACACAGTCACTTATAAGATTTAGGCATTCGCTGAACACTGACAATTTCTCAATCCCTGTTGTGCTTCAGAAAGTCAATTCACTTAATTTCAAACTGACCAGGTTCTTTCCACATCCTCAAAGTGCACCACAACGCATTTGTTATGTTAAACATTTCTGTCAGCGGTTTCTCCAGTGTTTACTGTAGTGCCCATACTTTTCCAACCACATTCAAGTAGGCAAAGGTAAACCCACGACTTTCAAAACTCTATACTAGCAGAAAATTACAGACCAGCTTCAGTTTTCTTGTTCATATTTCTACCAGGTCTCTTTTTCCCTTTCACAGATCAAACCAGCCATTGGAGTACCTCAAGGTTCGGTGTTGGGTCCCTTTCCTTTTTGTCATTTACACAATGTTGCTGCTATCTACCCCCAGTCACATGGATTTTCCTGCTACTGCTACACTAAGGACAACAAGGTAATTGCATGGATCTCAGCTTGGCTGGTAAACTTTGGCCTAAATGAAGGAACATCCCCTAGCTATTCACTAATCACTGTTTAGCAAGGCCCATTAATAACAACACCATTTTAGGCTAGATTACTGCTGTGTTCTTTTAGCTATTCTCCCTGATTATGCACACAAACCTCTGCATATCAACCTCTGCATATCAAACCTCTGATCCAGAACATAGCAACATGTTTATGGGTTTTTAACCCAATGAGAACCCAGAAGACAGCGCATTTGTCTCACTTTTACTGATGGTTGCTGCCTGCAGTTCAAGACGCTTATGCTTCTATACAGAACCATCACTGGATCTATAAATGTCAAGCCAAGGCAATTATATAATTTGTTTACATAATTTGTCATCCCAGTCCTGCTTTGTGACTAATCATTTCTGGCAGTCTGTCGGATGAAAAGCAATTTTATGTAATAATATAAATGTTTATTGATCCTTTCAAGCATGATTCAAGGTTCAGACTCAAGGCTAGACAACTCTCTACCGGACTGTTAAGGCACAGAGCCTCTGAGACAGGTCTAAACTCCCTTAAGTTCAATTTTGGAAGAGAAAAACCATTCAGTCCAGTAATGAGGTCAGATATAAGAGTTCAAGTCTGCCACAACAGTCAGTTTGGTTAACAGTTAACGTCTTTAAAAGAGACGGTTTATCTGTTTGTCAAGATTCCTGGATGTTGTCATCATCCATGACAATGCCAGCTCTATTTGGACAAGAAAACCGTGTTTGTGCAACAGACACACATACCCTCATTTCTGCTCAGCTCAATGTCAGCAAACAGACCAATTTTGATGATCTGCCACAGCAGGCCCAATACCAGATGAGGTTTGCCTTCTCTAAGGTCCAGAGCCCCGATGTTGACCACATGACAGCCAATGGCTGAGGCCGAGTTAAGAGCCAGGTTAAGATTCTCCTGCAAGACAGAAACAATGATTTGTGTTAGACTCAAATCCCTCTCCAACACATATGTTCTTTAATGCACTGGGGGAAAAAAAGGATTAAAACCATGGAAGTGTTCCAGAGTCATATTTCAAAAAATAATCTTAAAATCAGAACCAAACCTGTATTGTGAATGGTGTTAGTTTCTTCTTGTTGATGGTCCTCTCATCAATAGTATCAGGTACTGACAGGTTGATCATTTTACTAAAAGGAAGCAAAGGCATGTGTATTTATTTGGTTTATTAAACAATATAAAATAATAAAACCACAGACATGATGTTAAGGAGTGTGTCTGACTTACCAGAGCACAATACCGTCACCTACAGCCTTGAAAAGATCATCTTTATTGGGATTCATGGGCAACACATGTTTACAGTCAGGGTCTTGTTCCAGCGCGGTGTTGATCCAGTTCACGAAAGCAAACCTCTCCTCCTCTGGATGAAGACACAGAGAACAAGATCACATCACATAAAAAAACTAAAAACATAGTACAGTACTTACTGTAAAGTATGTTATGGGATTTTGGAACTGGTATTACCATATCATTGTTTGAAGTATCTTTTCAAGATAAGAATATGGCAATCCACACAAAGACTATATGATTACCATCTGAAACCATTACTTTACCTTGTACACTCCAAGCCAGTGGGAAGTGTGGTGCAATGTAATTATATCAAAAGGAAGCAGTGGTTTGTTTGATTCAGTTAAAGAAGAGGCGTTTTTACCTGAGAACGAGTGCTGTGTGCCCGCACTGGAGAGCTCAGATGTACCTCCGATAGCCAAGATACCCTCTTTCCTGTTGATGGCCTTCCGGAAGCTCTTTGCAATGTCACTGCTCTTCAGCTCTTGAAAGATCTGTGCAGACACAGGGGCCATGAGATTAATTTTAAAATAATTCTCAAATGCTCAGACACATGATACAGAAACTGTACAGTACCCATACATGCAAATATTAGCTAACTATTTACTTAGTTTGCACGTCTGAAACTACTTCGCTTAATAAAAAAAAATATATATAAAACGTTCTCCTTGATATTTTTTGATAAGATGCACATTATTTTGATAGTCCACTTGAGACATTCTGCTAACTACTGAATAAGTAGCTTTGCAACTTCTCTGTGTGTTAACTAAGGGTGTATTCACACCAGGAAAGTCTGAAAATTCACTTGCTTTGGTGCGGTTCGCTTTCACACTGCCCTTTTTGCAAGTGAACCAGAAACTGTAAACAAAACCACATGTGTGCTTAAGGTCGTCCAATCATTGGTTCATCCATTAAACCATACCAGAGTTCGTTTGGATGTGGACCTAGACCACCTCTTCAGCTGGGTCTCGGTACAGTTGTTTGGTGCGCACCCGAGTGCGATTGCTGTATTCCCATCTGCCCAAAAGATCCGCACCAATACACCCTGACTCTCATTAATTTGCAACTACATGTCAACTAACTCTCATTACAGTATTAGTTGACTGTTAGGTTAGGGTTATACTTAGTGGGATGAGTTGACAAGCATTTGCAAAGCTATTTATGGTCAGTAGAATAGACCATCAAAATAAAATGACACAATAATAAAATAAACCTTTTATTATGTCAAATCTGTCACTTGACGCCATGCTATATTGTGAATATAGTCACTGCACAATGTGTCTGATAGCACCTTTAGCATGGGACTTCAGCATTGACTGTACCTTACTGCTTGAATACAACCAACTGATTCACACATGAAGAACATATTTTACTAATTTAAAAATACATGTGGTCAAGCACACACAAGGTCTTTGAAACTAAACAGATGCACATATTTTCTGACATGTGGCATGTGAGGGCAATTAAAGCATGACTGTCAGTGCCAAGTGGAACATCTAGTGAATGGAGGCTGCTAGCAGCTGCTCATAACCTCCTCGTAGCAGTGCAAACAAACACAGGGTCATTCAATGGGATGACGCTCTATTTACAGGAAACGTCAACAGTCTCAATGAAAGAGTTTTAATGTTATCAACAATTACTGACTGCAAAAAAGGTATAGACCAGAATCTATAGATATGCCTTGGGTCTCTCCTTTAAATGTGCATTACTGGTCAAAAGTTTGGAATAATTACGATTTTTGAAAATGTTTTTAAAACAAGTCTCTTATGCTCACCAAAACTGAAATCATTCTAATATGCTGATTTACTGCTCAAGAAATATTTCTTAAAATTAAGACGTAAAAAAAAATACAAATGAAAAACTGTAATTAATACTTTTATTCAAAAAGGACAGTAAAGACATTTATAAGGCTACAAAAGATTTCTATTTCAAATAAATGCTCTGTTAACCAAAAAAATCCAGAAAAATAAAAAAAAAAAAAATATTCACAGAACCATTCACAAAAACAGAAAATCATTAGGCAGCAAAAACTGTTTTCAGCATTATTAATAATAATAAGAAGAAATGTTTCTTGAGAAGCAAATCCACATAATTAGACTTCTGAATGGTCATGTGACACTGAAGACTGGCGTAATGATGCTGAAAAATTCAGCTTTGATCACGGAAATAAATTACATTTTACAATATATTTACATAGAAAACGGCTCTTTTAAATTGTAATATTTCACATAATTACTGTTTTTACTCTTCAAATTAATGCAGCCTTAATGAGTATAAGAGATTTCGGTAACACTTTAGTATAGGGACCAATTCTCACTATTAACTAGTTGTTTATTAGCATGCCTGTTAACATATTGGCTGTTTATTAGTACTTATAAAGCACATATTCTGCATGACCATATTCTACATCCCTAATCCTACGCAACACCTAAACTAAAACTACCTTAGTTATTAATAAGCAGCAAATTAGGAGTTTATTGAGGCAAAATTCACAGTTAATGGTATGTTAACATTGAGAATTGGACCTTAAAATAAAGTATGACCAAGATTTCTTTCAAAAACAAATCATAGTTATTCCAAACTTTTGACCAGTAGATTAGTTTTTGGGGATTTCTAAACCTATTGTATCATCTAGAATATTTGTAGCACAACTCTATTCAACTAACACAGTTTGAAGCATCATGTCTGTAGCACATGGGATGAGCTCCAAAACAGTCTTTAATACTGATTATCTTTATTCCATCATTCTTTTAGTTACACTAATTAAAATGATGCAATGTCAAAATGCCGTCTGGATTCAGCACTGAAACTCTAATCTCAATGTACAATGTATTGCCTACTAATGCTAAAAGATACTGCTGATTATGCAAATGAGGGATTTAAAGCTGTAATGGTGCTTTCTGAATAATTAGTTGGTTTTTAAATTCTAAAACTCACATACAATTCTTACTAATCTACTAATTCTAATTAGTTAATCGTGCTAAAGTAAACATTTTTACTTTATTCAACTGTTTTCTAAAAGATGTAATTTAAATTCACCCATTAAAATCTCATGCGTGCACAGCACAATATCTGAGCAGTATATGTGATCATGTAAATGTTTTTTTTTCTTACAACAATAACATTTGATTAGTACATTTTAAATCTATAGACAGAACAAAGCGTAGATTCACTGGGCTACGTTTTATTATCCAAACATTACAATGAAAATTTGGGAAAAAAAGTGATTTACGTGTGTAGCAAGTCTTTAGCATAGTTTGGATGTTTATGTAGATATAAATCCTATTTGTAGGAGGCATTTGTATAATTATTATAGGAATGTATATGGCCCACATCCATGAGGAACAGAATGGTTGGAGAGACTTACAGACACAAACTCATCAAAGCTGATCTTATTGTCCTTGTCTTTGTCACCCTCTTCCATCAGTTTCTGGATGATCTCTCGGACTTTGTACCCCGGCAGGGGCAGATTAGCCTCTTTGAACAGGTCATGGAGCTCATAGTCACAGATAAAGCCATTGCCGTTCAAATCTATGGAGAAAAATTTTAATTATTGGTTTAGTGTCAACTTCTTCAATCTTTCCAAAAAGCACAAAACATTTTGGTTACAATTGGGTTACGTTGCGGTTCAACAGCTTAAAAAAAGAAACCTCAACTACAAAGAAAAAAAAATGTGAGGAAATGCAATTTAGATGAATGATCCGCAACAAATTCTGAGAAAACCTGCATTTTGCTGCATATATGCACGCAAAATAATACATTATGGAAATGTGAAAATATCTCTTGGGTGCATTTTAGGCTGCTTAATAACGTCAATATAAATATACATTTTAATACAAAAACAAATACATCTATACACAAATAAAACTTTGCAAAAACAATGAAAATGTTTATATTTATAGAATGTATGCTGATGACTAAAACACAGGCCACTTTTTAATGATGTGATGCATTCCGGTATTATCCACAAAAGAGACCCAACATGGCCTTAGATTCTGGCCAGAAGGTATCTTGGTATTTGCCAAATATGTGGAAGCACAGAATGCCTGTTTTGCTAAAAGCTGGCTGCAGTAGACAGGCCACTGGGTTTGAAACAGAGCTGTTGTGTTATAGGATCTATATACATATGCCATCTGCAATACTAAAACAGATGAAACAACATTAAAAAAAAAATCATCAGGAACTGTTCTAGTACGTGCATTCACAAAGTCACACCATGACTTTGGCAACAGTTTAGGCCTCAATTTTCTGCGCTGTCTGCTGGAGAAATCAGATAAATGGGAAAATGTAGTCTGAAGCACATTCTTGTCAAGGACCACGAAAAACATTCAAATTCAACAAACCTTAAAACCCAGAAAACTGCACTACACTCTTAAATGCATTGCTTTCTGTAAATCTACTGACATACCATTTTAATTCTCTTCTGATACGCTATGCAATACTCAAACTCAGGTAGTGGCTGAAATGGATGTTCCAGGCATTTAAAAAACACGTCTGAAGTACACTAAGAGCTTATGTGAGTATATATGTTCAAGAAAAGAGCATCAGCCAGCGTTGTATAGAAACAATGTCGTGTTTGGATGAACTAACACTTTCAAGACACTTGGTACTGTAACAGAGCTTATTTTGTAGCTGACACTCACACTGCATGCACAGTAAAATGCTACTGAATTAATAAAAATAATTACTTGTTAATAGATTAAAGTCCCATTCAAAGTGAATCTTTCAGAGAAACTACATAATATATTTGGAGAATAAATATAATGGCAGTAAGCAGTTGTTTGTTTGGAGACAAGAGTACAAGAGTCCATGAGGACCATTTAAGCGCCAAGCAACAGGTGATGCCAAACAACTCATGAGGTCAGATGAAAAACCCAGATGTCTCTCTGAGCAACAACAATGCAGAATGTTACGGAACAAGCCGCACAAGCAGTTAGGAGGACCGAAAACAACATTACAGAACAATCACATCACAAAAAACAACAGTCTGGAGTTTCCCAATCAATGTCATTTTAAACCAGAATCCAAACGCTATTTGAAGAACTTGCTCATCTTAATTTTCGGCTTTGCACGTAGCTGTTTTCATATATGCAAAGAAAACAAAGACGAATCAGTAGAAATCACAAGAAACGTGAAGGAAAAAGGCACCTTCACGGGTAGCACGCCAAGTGGTGATTAGAATAGGCAAAACTGGTCAGACAGGAAGAACACTCACCGACTTTCCCAAAGGCCTCCCGCAACTCCTCCAGCTCTTCTTTGGATATCTTTCCTGCCATCTCCTAACCACCTGAAGCTCTCTCAGTCGAATAAAGTGTGTCCTTCTGGGGAGAGAAGGACAAAAACTTTATTGTCTGAACCTCCAAGCTGTGGTAAATGAACACTGTCTTCTGAGAGAGAAACCTGGAAGAGGGATTGTACAGTAAGATGATAAGACATGCAAACGACATGCAAACGTCTATCAAGCATGCAACAGAGTAGACTATATTTGGGCAAAATGCATGTTCGAGAGGGTGTGTTAAGGCAGGTCCTTTTGAATGCAACCTCACCGTAATGCAAGTAACGCAGTGACGTGATTCTTTGCCATGACAAAGATTGAAACACTACTACATCTATTGAAATCCCGCTTCATTGTGTTTAGTCAACTACAGAGACGACTACAGAAAAGCTGGAATAAATCAACCAAAATGAAGAAACCACAGCCAAAAGTCAAAGTCTGGATGCGTTTCATTGGAAGATCAGCGTGTTTTTTTATCACCGAGTTATGAAGATGTGTACAAATCTGAACACCAGATGCCGTCCGCCCTGTCCTACAGTCAGTAGGATTATTTTTTATTTATTTTTAACTAAACTCTTAAAAATAAAGCTTCCAAACAGGGTTTCTGCAACAATGTCATAGAAAAACAAGTTTTGGCTCCCCAAAAAAAACTTTCAGTAACCAATTCTTAAAAGAACCATTTTTTTTAACTTACTGTGAATAATATTTTAATAATCTAAAGAACTGTTTGTGTCTATAAAGAACCGTTTGTACAATGGAAAGACTCTGTGGATGTTAAATGTTCTTAGAACCATAGCTGTCGATAAATAACCTTTATTTTTTACAGTATAGCATAAACCTTATCACCCAAACACACAATAAGCAATAATGCACTAAACACAATACACTAAAACCAAGGTAAATATTTGTCCAGGATATCACAATAATTAATAGAGTCCATTTGATTGCAGTATTATGGCACTGGCCCAACATGTCAGTGAGCGGTAAAGAACAGATTATGGTGACAAACCATTTGAATCAAGGACACAACAAAAGCAAAACTGTTGAGCAGAGTCCAACCTAAGCAACTGAACCGAGAACAGATGCAGCATCTCAGCTTCAATCATGCTCCGACCTGAGATCTGCTCTTACATGCAGCGATCACAGCACTGCAGCACTATAAGCTGCCCAAGTATGAAGATGTATCTTCCTGTTCCTTACAAGAAGTTATAATGAATCAGGACATTTGCGCATGTCAACATCTTCATTCCCATAGTTGCCACTCCAGCTTGTTTTTTTTCCCCCAACACTTTATGTCATTAACGGTGCAATCCGTCCCACCACACCCCAGTAGAACAGCATGAAGTTATGGACTTCTAAAAATGTTCAAAAATAAGGCGATGCCAGCGTTACATAACGGTTAAACTGTTTATTGTGTGAATAACCCTCAAAGAAAACACCAGACTAAGGTTATTGGCTGATTTTGTCTCAAGGTCTACATTTGATGTCATCCTTCAGCTATTTAGAAAGCCAACATGGAAACTTCACTGGAATTTCTTTTAGAAAAAAAGACAAAAACAAACGGGCCAGTTGTCCACCCTTGTGGCACTCCTTTCCCTGAGACAGCATTGTGTGCTACATACCTTCAATGAATCATCAGTTTGAATCGATTCTTCCAGAATTCATGCTTTAATAAGTTTCTTCACAATTCAAAGTATAGATGTAGACTAATTTGACTAAGGTTTGTTTACTTCCCAAATGAGTGAAGAGTAGCGTGACCTCATGGGATTGAGTCATGCACAAATCTAAGCAACCACAGAATCCTGTCTAGTCACTAGTTTTCAGTGTCTCTAAGGACTGCCAACACTGCACGAGTGATTGAACAAAGTCAAAACCATTATGCCATGTTAAGTTACAAAGCAAAAGAAAACTGCCACCGAACTGCTTTCTCAGGGTTTTATTCAAAAACAGAAACCTGACCATGTGCTCTAACACACAAAATGGATTTACCAGTCTGACGAGATGCAAAATACACTTTAAAATCTCACTTAAAACAACCGCCCTTTTACCCCAAAGCTGCTTCCTTCACTCCAAACAGATGCAACAAATCTGAACTCAAACAACAGAGAGCTTTTACAGATGCTGTGCCGTTAGGAAAAGAGACAGACACAGAGAAAATGCTTTTCCCCAGTGTATAACATTAATGAGAGAATGGGGGATGTAGAGGGAGACAGGAAGCAGCAAAAAAAAAAAAGAGAGAAAAATAGAGACAAACCGTCCCGATGTGAGCTGAGAATGGAGCTGTAGGCACCAGCGGTCGCAGCAGTAGACGCAGTACTCACTCCACACCCTTCAAGGCTGATCTGAAACACCAGCATTCCTGCCTGCCTCACAAAGACCTACGGCAGCAAGTCATAACACTTCCTGACAGGCTATGGGAGTAGCGGTCGGCGTGTCCGCCGGAGAGGGAGGAGGGATAGGCAGGCACAGACGGAGAAGGAGAGGGGGAGGGGAAAGCATGCTTTTCTTTTTTCTTTACTACCAACGTTTCCATCCCAGATGTACTGAGTAATGCAATAAAATCGCGAAAAAGGGGTGGGGAAAAGCTCAATGCATCTCTTAAATCCACATACCGTCACTCGTCTTAAAACATCCTGTTGCTTTAAAAAGTCGCTACTGGAGAGGAAAAATAACACAGTGGACAGACATATGCTGAATCACTTGAAACTCCACTGAATCACTTGGAAACACATGCTGAACATGTGATACGGTGTATGTTCAAGCAGAAAGTTAAAATAAACAGATTGTGCTTTTCATATAGTTCAAAATACATAGTGTCAGCGCAAAAACTGCCAACGTTGGGCTCAAAAATAAACCAAACATCCTCCCAATCTATCAATGGTAAACTAATTTCAAGGACGTCTGAGCTGGTATATGTAACAAAGACTGATTCATTTGCTAAGGAAATGGGCCACATGAGAAATAACAGAACATTCCCAGAGACAGACCTTACATGAGGGCATGATGACCTCAAAACACATACTTACTGCTTTAATTCAGCATTATATTAATCAAATTTGGTGTCTGTCATAATCTTACTCAGCCTAAAGCACAAGCTGTTGGCAAACTGCAAATGGGTTACAAATGGCACAGGGTTTTAGCGCATGGCCATGCATTTGCTAATGCGTTAAAATAGCCCACCTTCACATATTTTGGGCACTGGCTCTTTTTTTTTGGCCCATTTCACGTAATTCTTTATGAAAACCAATGGCACAACTCTCAAAATCTGGGTTATGGGGGGGTTGCATGACAACAGAAACGTAAACTCGTTTACATATGACTGTTCACATTTATACATCAATGTTTTTTTCAGCAGAAACATGGCCACAACTTTATGAACAACATTGTGAAGCATGTTGTGCTTCACATGCAGTGAGGTTAGCCAATCTCATTTACATATAACAAGCAACATACTCATTCTACGACATGCAACCTACATTCATCTAAAACCCTACCTACCTATACAACTGACTTCAGTCTCCAGCTGAAATGAACACTAGCGGCAGTAAAACGTTCCAACAACTTTGATTCTGAAACGTATTTTTTTAATTTTCCTATAGCGCATGATTTGTAAACTAATAAATTATGACATTCACATAACCAGCTCCGCAAGTATATGGCTTTTCTGAAGTAAACTTGCTCGGTAACCCACATGGTATAGCGCTGAGGTCCATGAAACACGTCACAATAAACGAGCTCAAAAACTTGTACAAGCAATCTAAAATGGCAACACAAGTGTTTTTATCTCACGTTTGCTTTTGCTAACACTATCGGGTAGGCTTTAGGGTCAGATTTAGTGTCAAGTAAGTAGCATTAACATTTTAGCACCACTCACCGGACACTTTCAACCAGTGTAATAAAACAATGCAAACATAATGACTATTTTCATGACATTTTGCTAATGTTGTTTAATAACACTGGTTGCTCATAAATTAACTAAAAGCATTTTGGGAGCAAGAATGCTTACAGGAGCTTCGCGATTGGGCTAATTTTGGGATAGTTTTGAGTAGCAATTGGGCGGGTTTAGTTGCAAAAACCTGGCAACCCTGCTTTGCACACATTTCTAGACAGAAGTGAAAGGTTCCTTTCATTATGGCTAAATGTGTTACCAGACCACTGAAGAATTCAATGAGATTTTGACATTCCTGAAGATCAGACTACAGCACAACACATCACCTGTTAAACAAGTCAGATCTTGAAAATCAGGAACGTTCAGTTTTAAGAGGCAGAATTGTAGTGGAAAATATCAGAGTCAGAGTTTGGTTGGCTCTTCAAAATCCACAACGACAAATCAGATGTTAAAGCACTCTCATCTCTGTTGTTCACAAAGGTAGCTGAAACTTAGCATCTTGCTGCCTGAGGAAAAATCATGTGGAGTGTGAAGGAGCAGAATAAAGCCTACTTCAGTGCAAACAGAGAAGACAGGTGTTCACTGCCAGGTCCTTTTGTAAACTCAACCTGAACTGCACATGGGATATGATTTTATATTCTGTATGTAAACCAAGGAATAACAGCCTGGCCAGCTGAATAAAAACAAGACTCACCTGTCAACAACCTGTCTGGGTTGAAAGAAATGAAAAAATAATATAAAATAATAATATTTACCTTCATAGTATTAAAGTATTAATTCCATACTTTAGCATTCATATATACCTGAGTTTATTTGTTTTTATTTTGATTTCAAGTTAAACTTAAACAGGAAATGTTCTGAGATAAGTTCAGTGCAGGTGGAGGAACTTGAATGGCACAGTAAACCTGACACTACCAGCAAACATGTCAGAATCAGAATCAGAATCAGAATGAGCTTTATTGGCCAAGTATGTTTACACATACAAGGAATTTGTTGTAGTGACAGAAGCTCCACAGTGCAACAGAAGGACAGTAACAGGACAGGACACAGGTAATGAAACAAAATAACAGGAAATAGCCAATGACCAATGTACAAGCAGCAAAAAAAAAAAAAAATACACAATATATAATATATAATATAGGCGACTATGTATGTACAGGTCAAGTATGTGCAAATTAGAAACGAGAAAATAAAATAAGTAAGTGTGGTGAATGGATAATGTATTAGTTGTGTGTTTTACGTTTATTTATTGAGTTGTTCACTCCTAACTAGTGTTGTCACGATACTGGAATTTCTAACTTCGATACGATACCTTGAAAAATATCGATTTTCGATACCACGGAGAAAAAACTGAACTAATTTAAAGATAAATGTAACAAGTCGAGAACATGCGGTATATTTTACAAGAACAAAAAATGTCTTTAAGTAGTGCATTTGTTGATTTATTTATTAATCTTTTATTAATCTTAGTTAAATGTTAATTTAAACTAACATTTACTAATAAATGTACTAATTAAAATCCAAAGTTATATTTGTTGATATTTTTTTCATTGGACCAGAGCTAACATGATCCGTTGTATTTTTATTACGCACTGTTATCAAAGACTAAAATATACTGTAACAAATGCATTGCTCATCGTTCATAAATGCTGGTTAATACATTAACGTTATTTGATGAACAGATTTAAATGCAAACATGCATGCATCACACGTGAAAACAATGCTCAGTGGAGCGATATGAAGACAAATTGCAGAATTTAAGTAATCATTTTTTGAATAAAGTTAAATAAGCACCAGTTAATTTACATTTGACCACAGTTAAAGTATTTACTTGTCTAAGATTCCTCAGTCAGATTATATTAACTTTAAGAATTACAATGAAAAAATGAGACAACACTCATATCAGCAACAATACTAGGCCATCTTGGTTAATGTTTCAGTAATGTTAAAATGAGAACAGTTACCAACCTCTCGAAATTCTTAATATCGATCCGGGTGTCTGTCTTTCAGGTTAGCGCTGCTCTGTAGCAACTCATTTGCTTCAGAACCAAAATATTTCCAGATATAGGGCCCTATGAAATCCGTTTTATTTTTTCCCAAATTCTGTTTTATTTTTTTCTACATTCAGTTTTTTCCATTTTAATTTTTCTGGATTCCATTTTTTTCCGTTTGAATTTTTCTGGACTCTTTTTTTTAATGGTCAAATTAAATGCTATTAATCAAAAAGCATGTCTAATTCATTAAAATCATGAAAATTATACAATTTAAACATTTTGACACGTTTTGGGCCGTACTAAATTTTTTTTTTTTTTTTTCTCACCTTATGTTATATTGTTACCAAATTCTGTGTTTTAGCATGTCTATTATTTTTATTTATTCTTACAGTAGCCTTATGAAATGTGTTTTCCCCCTCTGTGGGGGGAAAATTCTGTGTTGTGTATTGAAATTTTACTGGATATCAGATGAAGGCATAAAACAATTTTAATTAATTTATATTTGAATTAATGAAAATTAAACATTTATATTTTTGGCAAATGAAGGGGATTTACTATTAAAATTAAAATATTTTGTGATTATTTCTTTAAAAAAAAAACTAACATTCTACTAAATAATACATTCTACTAAATAATAGTAATATAGCCTATTTCTGGCACAATGTCTTTAATAAGTTAAGCCAAACTTTTATTTTGACGGGTTGCCGTGAATGCCTGAAATCATAGAGCCCCACAGAAAGCGCTCCTGCTGTGTTCTTTATCAACCAGAGCAGGTCGGGAGGTCGGGGGGGCGCCGCACTCGCCATCTTTCTATTCACTTCACTTGTGCTATTTAACCAGAGCGAAGGAGACGAGTGCGGTCACGTGTGGTGTTTGTCCACGTGCCTTTGGAGAGAAGTGAAAGTGACAGCTCGGCTAGTATCGGTGTATCGATACTTCGGGAAATTAATATTGGTACCGTTCAGATATTTCAGTATCGATATTTATCGAAATATCGATATTTTTGACAACACTACTCCTAACGGCTCTATGTAACTCAATCTTTCAGCCAGACCCATTCAAAACATCAGCTTTTAAGTGATGAAATCGACCAACAGAGTGACGTGAACTTTACGGTTTCTAAACTTCATGAAGAACATTGATAAACTTGGGCACTTTACAATCCAAATGGGGTTCAGAGTCGGACAATACAATTGAGGAAGGAATAGCTGTAGATTGTTGATATGACCCCTTCCCACCATTCAGTTCAGAAAGAACTTAAAACAATGAAGAAAAGATAGGAACATGAGGTCCGGCCAAGAGAAGAGCACCAATATTCACAACGTTCAGATTCATAAAAGTGTCCGTTTGAGGTGAATGCAGGTTTGTGTAGTCAGACCAGGAGTGTTTAGTCTACAGCCTCCACCGGTTTATCATAGATCATAAAGCATGAATAAACCAATGAAGTGCTACAAAACCACATGAAAAAGGCCAACTACCGGTCTGACATTTTTGTCGTCGAAGTACGGTAGTTTTCAATGGATCAATCAGGGTTTGTTTTCAAGAGATCTTGCTCTAACTCAGCTGATTCCTGACAGAATAAAGTCGTTTGCTTCTACAAGCAGCTGCACAAACATCATTCTGATACTCAGGGCTGTGCAGATAATGAACGGTACACTCAGGATATTAGAGTTTAGCCTAAATCAAGTTCTCATTCCACACTAAACTTTCAGAATGTGCAACCTTCTTCAAACTATTTGTTTTTAATCAGTTTTTTTCTACTTAAAGTATTTGCATTGTACCATAAATAGGAGTGGGAATCTTTAGTCACCTCACTATTCGATCCGATTCCGATTCTAGAACGATTCCCCACTTATTAATTAATTAATTTACTGACTTGAGAATTTTTAAATCCTTACATTTACATACCCTTACATAAGTAATTAAGTACTTTTTAAAATAATTACAAATAAAAAAAATTATTAAAACAGTTGTATGTTAAGAATTTTAAACTAATAGCCTATAACTTCAAAACATACTAGCAAGTAGCAAATAATAAAGAGGAGCATAGAAACATAACAAACAAACAAACAAAGAGTGCTTTCAGTATTTAAGATTAAATTAATGTTTTCCATTCAAGAACTGAGAGTGATTTTTCTTCATCTTTCCCTGCTAAAAAAAAACAATAGAAGCCCAATAGAAACCATCACAGAAATTCTAATGGTTTCCATTAAAATACCATTATAAACCATTAGCTTTTTCCAGTAAAACCATTACAAAATGTGGTGTGTTTTGGGCATTTTTCCAATAGGATTTAACATCCCACCAATAGAATCCATCACATACCAGTAGACACCATTATAATTTCCATTAAAACCAATACAATTCCCATCATAACCATTAAATCCATTACATTTTCCACGAGCGTCAGCATTTGAAATTGAAAGCAGCCTTCTGTTAGTGAGGTTCATATTTTAAATAAATAAGTCCACTTAGGGGTGGGCGATATGGGAAAAATATCATATCACGATTTTTTATAGAAATATCACGATTCACGATTTTTATCCCGATTCTTTGTTAGTTTTACTATTTTGGTTTTACAAGTTGTCTGAGCATTACAGCCAAACTAGAAAGACAAAGATGCATGGCAGATATTTAGGCCAAAGTGGGTGAAGATAAAAAATCTTTGTCATTATTTTATTTTTCTTATTAAAAAATAAGAACAAAGATACACATTACAAATACACATAATATACAAATAAAACAAACAGTGCTTTATTTCCAGGTACAATAGGTGTATTTAGCAGAGCATTCAATGAAATTGAATGAACAAATATAAAAATAAAACACTAGATAGACTGATTCCTAAAGATTTTCAGTCAAGAATAGTGAGTGATTTTTCTCTTTGTGTTTTGTTGTTTTGTTAACGTTAAATGAATAGTTCCCCCACAAATTAATATTCTGTCATCTGTCTGTCAATTCTGTCATAATGTTTTATTTTTATATCATCATTTACTCAAAAGTTGTTTTAAACCTGAATGAGTTTCTTTCTTCTGCTGAACATTTATAAATGCTATTTTGAAGAAGGTGGAAAACCAAACAGTTGCTGGTCCTCAGTGACTTCCATAGGATTTTTCTTTCCTACTATCAAAGTCAATGTAGACCAGCAACTGTTTGGTTTTCCACTGAGTAAATAATGACAGAAATTAAATTTTAGGGTGAACTATCCCTTTAATGACAGTCGACAGCATGTTTAGTGTCCTGTCCCTTTAAGAGCTGCACGCATCTAATATACAGGCACGCATCCGTTTCTCTCTTAACTATTTACTTTCATTTTAGAGATAACCAACTCAGTCTGTATGTAAACCTTGTGTGTTTTGACAGTATTAGCGCAAAATATAACTTAGTTGAGTAATCAGGCGCTGTTAGACAGGCGTTTTAGTGCGCGTGCTTCAGGTGTATGTGCTCAGAACAAGCGCACGTCAGACCAGCGCGCGAATTAAACATTTAACCAGCAAGGCTTGTGTGCAAATAATGTACTTTTGCGATCGCGAATAAGTGCAGTGTCCTGTCAGAGTAACTCTACTGCTGTATGTCGTGTTGTACAGTATATAGAGACGGCGGCGCCAGAACTGTATTTGACATAATGTGTGCTGTAGCACGATACTACGATATTTCTTCAAAAGCAGATCGTGGAGACATTTTTATCGTCCACGATCAAAAATCGTCATATCGCACACCCCTAAGTCCACTGCATTCCAAACCACATAAATGATGACTTCGTAGAGCATTTGTAAAGAAAATACCAGCGGGCGAGACCGCACACTTCAAGTGTAACATCAACCAAAGCGCGCGTCTCTCACAGCGCATCCTGTGCAACGAAGCTCGTGAATGTCGTTGTAATTCGCTTCAACCTTTCCGAAAGATTATTTTACGGAAGGTTCGAGTGGTGTATGTGTGTGAGGAATTGGAAGCAGAATACGGGTGTTTCTAAAGCAAACTCGGCGTCATTGCACATCTGGTTAAAAACTAAGCTAAGCTCGATCCAGAATCGTTGGAGAGAGAATCGCGATGCATCGATTTTTTCTCCCACCCCTAACTATAAACATGTACTGCTAACGCCATAATACAGCTGGTGCAATAGAAAGCCACACGATGAATCAGAGATCTATCATACATGGCCCATAATAATCTACAGACATGCACAAGCTCACACACACACAAACACCATCATAACACACAACACGAGAATATGGCAATAAACTAGTGCTGTCAAACGATTAATCGCATCTACAATAAAAGGTTTTGTATAATGTGTGTGTACTGCGTATGTTTATTATATAAATACACAAATATACAGTATATTTTGAAAACATTTACATGTATATATTTATATTCATGTAATTGATATAAATAAATATTATTATATATAAATATATTTAATAACATAACATATTTAACAAAAATAAACTCTTAAATATGTGCAAGTGTGTGTATTTATATACATAATATATAAGGACAGTACACAAAAATATATTATGTAAACAAAATCTTTCATTTTGGATGGGATTAATTGCTTGACAGCAGTACAATAAACATTTACTAATTAACAGAACATGTAGGCTAACACAAAACACCCTAATGTCAATAATTATAATAAACAACACCATTTAGAATAAAAGCATATGTTTTACTGTAAATTATATAGCAATTCATATTTTAGAATTGCAAAGGCCAAACATTTTTCAGTGTTTTACAGTAATATTACAAGGATACAAAGATAAAAGAGATAAAGCCTAAAAGGCTTATTTCATTTATTTCTCAGAGGTCACACAAAAATATGTGCAGGACAGGGCAAAAAACAGTTTTGCACATATTTTTGTGTGACCTCTGAGAAATAAATTAAATAAGCCTTTTAGGCTTTATCTGGATGAGTACGGATCTCTTTTATCTTTGTATCCTTGTATTTTTTGGATCTACGCACCTTGATTGATTTTTGGACGAGTGTTTGGCGCATCAACCTTTTTTTTGCAGACAGTAGTATTATATACAATGCAATGATAAACCATTTAACAGCTTTGTGTGTGTGTTGTGCTATAAAAATGTAACGGGTGAAGGCATTGAAGTGTCCTTGTTATGCACCAACTGAATAGCAAAGCTCTAGAGTCACGCTGGCCATTTCTCCATGGCAAAAACAACTGACATTGTCTTTAGAACATTTAATTATGTATTTTATTCTATTTTTCCAAGCGTAATAAAGGTCTTATGCACAAAAACAGAAAAAAAAAACCACTAGTAATTTTCTGCCAGGACATTATTATAGTCTACGAAGTATTCCTTTAACCCTGAAACACAACACAGTGCAATGCATAATTCAAAAATACACGGAAATACACAAAAAAATGTCATTTTAACACAGTACACCGAGTCCTATTTTTGCATTGCTGTTGCATGTCAAGGCTAAAAGTTCGGAGGCTTTATGAGGGAAAATGTGGCAGAACTGGGGTGGAACCCTCTGGACTTCCCAAAAAGTCAAAACACTGAGCCCAACAGATGACAACTAAATAGTGTTTTTATAATAATGTAAGACTTTTAGTTATATAAGCTCTTGAAGAGACAGTGAGACACAAGGCCTGTGGAATATTAGTTAGGGAATCAAAATGAAAGCCAGTTTTGAGCCACTGCAAACTATAAAAGCCTCCACATCTGTGGCGGGGTCAATGCAGCAGGAATCATTTCCTGTAACTACAAGCACATAGACGACACAATCACTCAAAATAAGCAAGTTTCATCCACTGTAATCTAGTCAAATGCTTGGAGGTCATGAGCAAACAGCCGCCCATAGACATTGTTGAGGTATTTTGTCCTGACATCACTTTAAGCTCAGCATTGACAATGGCATCCAAACCACACACTCCTCCACAATGAAAGGCCAGAAACTGCTCTAACAGATAACATGCGCTTGTAAACAGGCTGCAAGTGAAGAATGAAGGCCTTCCAGAATGAGAGAGGAAGAATATGACCACAGCGTGAGCGGTCTTACATAGAGTCAGACAGCACTGGCTCAGTTATGATCAGGAATGCAGACGGATTCACCTTCCTGAACCAATTAAAGACTTGGAAAAGCAATGTAAGAGATTCATTTCTTAGTGTCTGGGTTGGCCTTTTAAGTCAAAACCACACATTCCTATCTAGCCCAGCAATGCAGACGGGGAATTGCCTCGCTTTAAGGGATCACATCTACACATCAGCCCAGACTGGAAGTTCTTTCCAAAACTAAATATTTATATAAGTGAACTAATGAATATTAAATAAAAGGATGGTCATTTTTATAACATGTATTTACAGAAGTATATTATATTATCGGTTTAATTTCTAGTAGTGCATTCAAGTGCATTCAAGTCATGTTGAAAAGACTGTACGTATGATGAACACCATCACAAAGTCATAAATACAGGAACTCTTAACTTTCTGGGTTGGCGAAGTTTCAGTGTGTGGACGCAATTAGATCCAATTAATCACATTAGCTGCGTCCCAAATGACACACTATACACTATGTACTCAACAATGTAGTGTATGAATTATATTAGGTTATTTTACTAATAGGTTGTTTGCACATGACGTCATTGCTGTGGCATATTTATATATGTCTTTATTAATATATTATTATAACTTATATTAACAATTTGCACACACCAGCATTATCCGATCGGCTCCTCCTGACCGCAGACGCAGGTTTACAAGCCACTTTTTCCTGCGTTTTTCAGTCAATTTCTTGATTTTTCCTTCCTTATGAGCAACACATTTTCGTACACGATAAAATCTCCACTTGACCAATTTGAGCATTCATAAACAACGCACAATACATGCACGCTACTGATTCCTGTGGAGAAAAAATGACTTCCTGCCCTCCAGCTGCATTTCGCGCATCATCAGATTCACGTGTTTGTAAACAACCTATTGGAGTCTGATAGCCCTTTCCCTTTCGTGACGTAATTAAAGCTGTGACAGTTGAGTGAATGAAGTGCATCTCTCCTTTGTCTGACACAACCATTTCAGGTCTTGGAGCAGGGATCTCCAACCCTGCTCCTGGAGAGCTACCGTCCTGCAAACTTCATTTCCAACCCTGCTGCAACACACCTGTCTGTAATTATCAAGTAGCCCTGTACACCTTGATTAGCTGCTTCAGGTGTGTTTGATTGGGGTTGGGGCTGAAATCTTTAGGATGGTAGCTCTCCAGGAGCAGGGTTGGAGACCCCTGTCTTGGAGTCTCTACTAATGAGCTGATGATCTGAATCAGGTGTGTTTGATTAAGGAGACATGGAAAACATGCAGTGTTGGGGGGCCTCCAGCATCGTGGTTGGGAACCACTGATTTAAGTGCATCATCCAGGTATTTAAAATGCACTTTTTCTCTTCCGAATTTTCAGTGTGAACACACTACTTGCACTGTTTATGCTACAAAACGTCATAGAATAGTGCATAAGTACGCGATTTGGGACCCACCTATTTTTTTTAGAAAGCCAGCTAAGCTAGTTTACGGTTGCAAAGGGACAGAAAATTCCTGGAAACGTCCCCCATTTTTTTTATTTTAAACATTCTGAATTTTTCCGCCCCTTTGCAACCCTTCAAAAATAGCACTTATGATAGAATACATAATTCAATTTATACCACCTTAAACCTTATATTCCTAAACTGAATTAAAAAAAACGCAAAAACACTCCTGATGCGCAGTCTTTATTCATCAGTCTTGCTGAATATTTGTAGAAAATGCACCATCTTCACCATCTTGCTCTAAAATTTAACACACGTCATAAAAATGACTCCCCATCTTGTGTATATATACGAACTTCCCAGAAAGACTTGAGCATACCATAATATGTGCGACTAAAGGTCATTGCACACGGAGTATGAATTTTTCACGTGCGTTTTTCAGTTTTTCCGTATTCCTCATCCTTTCCTATCAAAATACATGCTACGGATGCAAAAACACAGAAAATCTAACCTGATTTGAATTTTTTTTGTGACAGACGAAAGTTTCGGAGGCAGTGTGTAAACGGTATTGACATGAAGTGAGGTCATATTAATTTTTTAATGTGCGAAAATTTTGGACTCTGTGTGCAATGACCTTAAGTATGCATAGTGTATGCAGAATGCATGAAAAAGTCAAAATATGCAGTATATGCTAGAGTTAAGCGTGGAATACTGTATCCCATAATGCAATGTGTTCAATACAACTTTCCATTACGACAGCTAATATAAACTACAGTTTGAACATCTGTTTATTATTAAATTGGACTGCCAAAATTGTGAAAGTTTTAAACAAATTGCATACTGCACAGTATATACTGTATACTTATAAGCAAAGATAAACACTCTTCAAGTGATGCCATCACTACATTTTCCTTCAAAATTGCACATTAAGACTAATATATTAAGACTACAGTTGATATTAGAGGTTAACCCTCAACAAGCAGGGTCTAGTAGCCGATACAGGTTTCCATGCATTATGTATGCTGCATACTGTACTACACAGCAAGCAGGAGTATGCTAATCCAAACATAAACAAGCATACACACGTTCAGGATGTCTTAGACTGCTAATAATACTCTCATAAATCAAAATATTAATAAAACAGGTACACGTTTTAGCGGTGATCCGATATTTTATCTCGAATAAATCTGTAAAATATCGCTAACACATCACCTCTAGCCTCCATTCATCAAACATATGAAATCAATCATAAGTGCTTCCGACTGCAAATAAACACTCATATCACATGACCAGCGTCTCTCACAAAACACTGATGAGTATTAACTCAACCTTGCTCGTACAGAAAGAGAGAAAACAAAAACGTTTTATATCAGGATATCTAAATGCTAATGTAAACTAACACTTCTTAACGCATTGATGGATGAAACATCTTCTAATCACGCTCGGGAGAATGTTTGTTACTCCATCGTCGCTATAAATTAGAGCCAAACGCCTCAGTGTTTGTAGAAAGAAAACCAACACAATCTGATAAACCCAAAAGTCCTCTGAAGAGTTGAATAAGTTGAGTAACTTACTGTGTTAGTTGCCCTGCTGGCGTTTCTCCCTCACACTGACTGTCTCTGGCCGCGTCTCAACACTCAGACTGCTTTATGGGGGCAAATCTATGCCATAAATAAGCGAGCGCACCACTGATGCTGGCGCGCGCGAGTCTGTCCTCGATGACGTACTGGATCAGATCCAATACGTAGTGGATGTTTTGCGCGCATGTGCAGTATTTGATTTTAAATGGGGCTGTCATTTAAGCTAGTATTAAATGTAAATTAAACTGTAATTACGAGATGTATAGTAAACTAATTATAGTAAACTGTGATTTTAAACCAGTAGTGCAGGCTATTGAAACTTTTTTAAATCAAGGATGGCGTAGTTTTGAATCAACAAGTTTATTTTTTATTAGTTTGATTCGTTTTGGAAATACAAATCTTCTAATTACAATTTAGTTTGTTCTTTATGAAAAAATGGGTTCTATTGTCTTGTTTTTTTTTTTTTTTTCCATAATAGTTTTATAGTTCTGTCAATAATTCGTTCATGAATCAAATATTATTTTTCGTTCCCACTCTCTGTGCTATAGGCCTACGTGACAGACTATAAAAGTTATAGGCCTACTAAAATATGGGGACATAATTTTTTATACCGTATACAAATAAAAAGAAGAAAAACAATCCTGTCAGTCGGGGTTCTGTTAGCCAGACCCGATATCCCGGGTTATACTGGGTTTTTACAGTCAGTCCTATGTCCTACAAATAAATACACACACGGTCGGGGACAAGGTAACAAAGCTGACAATTTCTATTTTTTGTGTGTTATTCATATGCAGGTTAAATCCCTGGAGATAGATCTAATGGCTAAAGACATGCCATCCATTCCTTTACGAGAGCTCTCTCTCTCTATGAAGACTTTTTTTGAGTGTTTTGTATTGTATCAGATTACGTGTGAAAAGCAACTAATGAAACATTTATGTTATCTGACTGAGGCGTTATTAGCGAGGTAAAGTCTTATTATAAATGTAATGGTTTTTTAAAGATTATTATTATTAGCCTATTGAAAATGTTTGTAATAGCTATATAAACAAAATGGATCGGCATTCATTTAATATCCCCTATGAAATTTAAATAAACATGACGGATACAATCAAAAAGACATTTAAGCTAACTCTGTATATTATATCTTTATAATTAGCTATTTACAGTGCAACATCTGCATATGAAGAGTTCATTTGCAAAAAACCGATATCTATGTTTTTAACAATTCTCAGAAATCATGTTTCTTCATTGTGCAGTCCAATTAATCTCAATCAAACTGCAGTTGGGTTATTTTGACTAGGTTCAAAATAACTAAAAAAAACAGCTAATTAACACAACAAAACACAATAATAACATGACATAATTAAAAACATGATTTTGGAAAATAAAAAAAACAGAGGTATTTGTTTTTGCAAATAAACTCTTCATATCATGTTACAGTGCTTATTGTATCCTTATAATAATGGATACTGCACTGATGTGGGCATCCTGGCGATAACATATGAAATGGAAGAAAAAAAAAAGTCGCCAGTAAAGACAAAAACATCGTGGATGAATTTAGATATTAAAGTTTTTACATTGTAATGTAATGTAGGTCATCGTGTATTGTAATGCAGATCAAAAACCCTTAATTACTACATGTACTGTTAGACTTCACTTAGACTAAGTCGCTTTGGATAAATGCGTCTGCAAAATGATTAAATGTAAATAAAAATATGAATTTATTCGAGACCTATACAGCGCATGCGTGTAAAACATCCACTATGTATTGGATCTGATCCAGTACGTCATCGTGCTACAGGCTGCAGCGAGGACCTCTTGGCGCGGGGGGTAAATCACCTTCGCGAGAGGAAAACAGATGTAGACTCGAGGAAACGGGAGCCCGCGAGCTCATTTCAAACGCAATACAAGCCCTCGTGCACGCATGACTATTCCCCACATGCTCGCGCTCAATCTTCTCTCACCTGCTCGTGCAAACATTTGTATTTTTGTCAGTCGTGGGGCGGGGCTTGCTGGTTTAATTGTTTGCTGAAATGTCATTGGTTATTCCCCTTTTCCGGAAGTCAGTATTGGACGCCTGTTATAAGATGATTCATAATTCATTTGACTTGACACATGGCTTCATCAGTAGACCAGATACACGCGAGTTATCATTTAATTTCCTTGTTTTATTTATTGTTGTCTATTTACTGTATTAATGCATTGATCATAGAGTAGATCTTTTCCAGATACCTCATTAACAGGAACTCTTCTGATTACTAGTGATTGCAGTCTTGTGATGATAAGAGATACACATCTGAGATACACCTACCCACACATACACATACATATATAGCCTCTCTCTCTCTCTCTATATATATATATATATATATATAGAGAGAGAGAGAGAGAGAGAGGTTATATATGTATATATGTGTGTATATGTATATATAAAGCTAAAGGAATGACAGCAAAGTTTTCAAAAAGTGTTTTATCTTTAATCTTGTAAATAGATACAACGTCGTAATATATGAAGGTTTGTTTAGTCTTGTGTTCCTATAAAATACAGGTTTCACCATGTTTGCAATTGATTTACAGTGTTTCTAGTCATCTGCTATCAAAATCAGTCCATTCACTGTGAAGTATATGAAAATTGATTCCTGTTTATTGAAAAGAAGTTTGTAACACAATGTATTTCCGTATTTTATTTTTGTTGCATTATTCTTTTTTCCTTTGTATTTGCAGGTCGTGTACTTGAATGCAGCAAGTAACAACCGGGCCTCGACATCATACCAATTCTTCTCAGAAGCAATCCAGAAATTTGGCACACTGTCAGGGCAAGTACTGTAGAGAAAAACATTTGATTTATTTTTTAATTTTTTCTGGAAATGTATAGATTTTTTTTTCTTCTTTAAATCGGGGTCAAGAGAGACCAAGGACTGGAGGATGTACAGATTACCAGGTTCATGTTTTCTTCAGGAGGCACTGACCAACATAGTTTCATATTGATTTACCCAGTGGTGCGCTCGCTTATTAATGGCATAGATTTGCCACCATAACTGGTGCTTACCTAGACAGCGAGCTCTGGCAGCGAACGGTCGCGAACAGCGCTGGGGAGGAACTACTTACTTGTAATTACATTACGTATTTTAATTACAAAATAAATGTAATTGTAATCAGTTACAGTTACTGAGAGAAAAAAATTATAATTACAGTTACTTATGAAAATGTTAGTGATTACAAAGGGGGTAATATTTTCACACACATACAGATTTAATTGATTTCTTTCCCAAATTGCATTGACTTCTCTAAAATATGAGACACCAACATTTCAGGAGTTTAGGACACAGAATATACACATGATAACTGTTTTATTTTCTGTTCTGGTAATGTATTATTTATTATAATGTATTATTTATTTATTCCAAGGCATTGTTAAAGGCCAGTGTGCAAATGCAAATTTTTGATTCAAAAACAGTATCATATCTAAACCATTTCTTGTTAATGGTTTTAAATTAGTATTTAACCTCAGAATGATCTCTAAAGTAAAAAAGAGGTTACTTGTGGAGGCTGTGCTTTAAAATGTAATTATTATAATCTCAATTCAAGTGATGAAGGATTTTGAGAGTCTGACAGTAATCAGTGTTGAGTACAGTAAGGTTATCCCTGCCTTACGTGTCTGAAAATGATTAACAGTTAGAAAAAAATAGAAATTTAGGAAAGTAATCAAAAAGTAACCAAATGTAATCATTACTTTATTAAAGTAATTGAAATGGTTTGCACTACTTATTACATTTTAAATAGGGTAACCTATTAATCTGTAACCTATTTCCAAAGAAACCTTCCCAACGCTGGCCACGAATATAGTCAGCAGCCTATACAAATTATTTATGGAAATGAAAAGCTTATATGACTGGTTTGGTTATTGGCCTTTATTTTACCTGCTGTAAACAGAAGAGAGTAAACGCAAGCAACAAACAATAGCTAAATAAATCAAGGAAATTATACCTGAAAAAAATCAGTTGAAGCGCAGTTGCATCACATACAATCTATATAATTATCACATTAAAATTAGATCAATACATCACAAACATCTTAATACTGAGAGTATAAACCACTGCTCCATGATGCAGGAAAACTAAAACCATTATAAATAAAATCCTTTAAATAAAATAAACATTAATTGATATTGAAATTTTAAAAATTTAAAAACCTGGTTTAGGTTAAATTGAAGCACTAAAATGACTAAAACTAAATAAATTAAAACTAAAAAATAATAATAAAAATGACAAACAACAAAATTATTACTACTTTTACTAAAATCTAAATAAAAACATAACATATTCTAATACAATCCAAAATAATAGTAAAAAAAAAAAAAAAAAAGTATATTAATGACCTTAAAATAACACTGGCGTGATGTCCAGTCCACTACCCTTAAAAAAGTGTCAGTACTATGATATAGTGATATTCCTATAGTAGCCTACTTTAATATATTAATTACCACATTCATGCACCATTGTTTTTACATGGCACTCAGCAGTACTTCAAAGAAAATATGTATAAAACAATAGGGTATACAGTTTTCTTCTTTGCCTTCATGCAGCGTTATCAGGTCACAGCGGTTTTCTGGATCATAATTACAGACTCATATTCCAGAATAGGAGGAAATACCAAGGCGAGGAGCAAAAGTTATTATTAACAGCATAATTGTCCTGTGACAAGAAAAGCTGCTGTATTGCCTGGAATTTTCTTTCCAGGCGCTGATGGATTCTTTAGACTTGTTTGATGTGCTGATGGTGTAGTATGTTAATTAAACTCTCAAGTTTAATAAGTGCACTTAAATCAAAACTCACATCAGAAACCACATTCCATTTCAACATCACACAGGCTAAAGCATGTTGAAAATACACACCGAGTAAATGCAACAGCAATCAGGCATTTATTCCTGTTTGGACATATTAAACAAAGACAAATCCATTATGTATATGGCCTGAGTAAGTGACTGAGCACCCGTAACTAAACAGGACAAGCAGTTTGGACATATTCCAGGTTTATTGTGTAAAACAGTCTATTTTAGAGAAAATATTGCTATATATTTCATCCTATATTTCATGTCTTTCATCAGTATTCAGGGTGTTTCCTCATGGAAATGCATGAATAACATCATAAAGCTGTTGGTTTGAAAAGCATGAAGGAAAAACAACATAACCAGACAAACTGGGTGAGAAAACATCGAGCTGTTGAGCGTATGAAGGACATATAAACAGTTAAAGGGTTATAATAAAAAGTCTTTTGTTTTGAATCAAACGCACATGCATACCTAGACAATGCAGTCGCTGAAGAGTAATATTGAGCCACAGTGTGTCAGCGATATTCAAAGATATTCAAACCATGATTATTCAAACCTCAACAGCTAGATCTTTACATCTTACAAAGAAAATATGAGGGCTGTTCACATTTGCTGGGTTTTGTGGATGGTTGCTTACCGACTAAAAGACTGCTTCAATCATCCATCAAGCTAAAAAGTCCAATCACTTTGACACCTACACAAACTGAAGTAATAAGATGAGTTATAAACCAATGTTTAACACTGTGACAAATGTTAAAACAATACTGCCAGTGAAATCATCCACAATATAGACTTTGATCATAGCAGTGTGTGTTTTGTCAGCTGTGGCTGTTTTCATGTAATGAGTGACAGAGAATAGCAGATGTACCAGACGTCAAGAGGAAGAACAAATTAAGACACCTGTCCTGTGAGTAAACTGTAAATAAACTTTCCTTTAGAGAGGCTTTCCAGTGCATAGTGATATATATATACACTCACCTAAAGGATTATTAGGAACACCATACTAATACTGTGTTTGACCCCCTTTCGCCTTCAGAACTGCCTTAATTCTACGTGGCATTGATTCAACAAGGTGCTGAAAGCATTCTTTAGAAATGTTGGCCCATATTGATAGGATAGCATCTTGCAGTTGATGGAGATTTGTGGGATGCACATCCAGGGCACGAAGCTCCCGTTCCACCACATCCCAAAGATGCTCTATTGGGTTGAGATCTGGTGACTGTGGGGGCCATTTTAGTACAGTGAACTCATTGTCATGTTCAAGAAACCAATTTGAAATGATTCGAGCTTTGTGACATGGTGCATTATCCTGCTGGAAGTAGCCATCAGAGGATGGGTACATGGTGGTCATAAAGGGATGGACATGGTCAGAAACAATGCTCAGGTAGGCCGTGGCATTTAAACGATGCCCAATTGGCACTAAGGGGCCTAAAGTGTGCCAAGAAAACATCCCCCACACCATTACACCACCACCACCAGCCTGCACAGTGGTAACAAGGCATGATGGATCCATGTTCTCATTCTGTTTACGCCAAATTCTGACTCTACCATCTGAATGTCTCAACAGAAATCGAGACTCATCAGACCAGGCAACATTTTTCCAGTCTTCAACCGTCCATTTTGGTGAGCTCGTGCAAATTGTAGCCTCTTTTTCCTATTTGTAGTGGAGATGAGTGGTACCCGGTGGGGTCTTCTGCTGTTGCAGCCCATCCGCCTCAAGGTTGTGCGTGTTGTGGCTTCACAAATGCTTTGCTGCATACCTCGGTTGTAACGAGTGGTTATTTCAGTCAAAGTTGCTCTTCTATCAGCTTGAATCAGTCGGCCCATTCTCCTCTGACCTCTAGCATCAACAAGGCATTTTCGCCCACAGGACTGCCGCATACTGGATGTTTTTCCCTTTTCACACCATTCTTTGTAAACCCTAGAAATGGTTGTGCGTGAAAATCCCAGTAACTGAGCAGATTGTGAAATACTCAGACCGGCCCGTCTGGCACCAACAACCATGCCACGCTCAAAATTGCTTAAATCACCTTTCTTTCCCATTCTGAGTTCAGGAGATTGTCTTGACCAGGACCACACCCCTAAATTCATTGAAGCAACTGCCATGTGATTGGTTGATTAGATAATTGCATTAATGAGAAATTGAACAGGTGTTCCTAATAATCCTTTAGGTGAGTGTACATACATACAGGAGGGAACATATAGGAAACATATATATGTTTCAGGAAGGAAAACATATGTATGTATATAAATTAAGGCTGTTAACGTATGCGATTAATTTAAAAATCTTAACGCGTTAATATTTTTTAAATGCAAATTAATCGTTTGATAAGGTTTCCAACTTCTTGCCGTCATCGCAGCGCGGAAGGTAATCTATGCCTGTGTCCCAATATGCCCAGCAATGTGCACACTATCCATCCTAAATTATATGTGATATTAGTCATTTTCAATACTGTTTAGGGCAGATAGGGTGGACCGTATGCAGATTGGGATGCAGGGATTGTGTGATTAGGAGGCGCCGGGCTCGACAAAAGTGAAGCGAACACGGAGAGAGAGAAACTTAGTAAAAATGGATGCTGCTCGTGTTAGTGAAGAATTGCGACGTATGTCGCAGTTCAGTGACATAAAAATCGCATGAAATGCAACATGGCCGTTCAGACTGAAGTCGCATTGCAAAACATGGGATATTTATCCGATTTAGGACCACATATGAAAGTGGCCTGGGCCTGATTTGAAAAAATCGGATTTGTGCTGTTCAGACTGTCATAAGAAAATCAGATATGGGTCACATTTGGACAAAAAAGTCGGATTTAGGCCACTTTAGCCTGCAGTGTGAACTAAGTCTGAGTGTGTCCAAGTCCGAGAGAGAGAGAGAGAGAGACAGTGCGCGAGAGATATGTATACTCATATTTGATAAGGGTACATCGAACCAGTGTTGCCAGGGTCACGGTTTTCCCGCACAATTGGGCTATTTTGAAAATACAGTCGTGGGAAAAATTACAGAGCTGTGGGTTGCATTTTCATCACCAAACACCAATGACTTGTATAGACACTATAAGGACAAAAGTGTTGTGACACCCCCTTCTTTAAAACAGAAGAAGGCACTAACAAAACTGTGGCAACAAAGATGGAAACACAATTCATGCATTTAAAAACTGTATTTCCATCTCTGTTGCAACAGTTTTGGACGTGTCTAAAATGACAGTACCCTTATGTACAAGTCACTGGTGTTTGGTGATGAGTTTTTGGCTCAAGGTCTGCATATAAAGCCACACCAGAGGTGTTCAGCTGGGATCAGGACTTGGCTTTCTGCAGACCAGTCAAGTTCTTCCACACTGACTCAATCCATCATGTCTTTCTGAACCGTGTCTTATACACAGAGACACTGTCATGTTAGAATAGAAAAGGGTTCTGTCCAAACTGTTGCTATAAAATTAGAAGCACTCAATCCCCTAGAATATCATTATATGCTTAAACATTAAGATTTGTATTCAAAGAAATTACTGAAGTAGTCAAACATGTTCATTAGAAGGGGGTGCCAATACTTTTGGCAATATAGTGTATATTTTATTATTTATTCAGAATTTCATTTGGCATCACTCAGTAGCCCTAATTATACTATCGAATGCACTGATATTCACAAATTTTCATACTTTCCCACAAATAATAACTTTCCTTCCGGAAGAAAGACTAAAATCCCATACGTGTTACTGAAAGTCAACGTTCAGCTTTCATCTCAGCCCTTGCTAGAGGCTTCTCACGTGAGAGATGTATTGTTTCTTTGAGGAAAGGCAGACTTGCTTGACATCTTACTACAAAACTGACAAGCCTGATCAGGGTGTAGTTCCTCATTCAGTTGAATCTCATTTACTTTGACAATCAAGATGGGTGACATGAAGCTGATCTAACAAGAACTGGATCAAAAGGGGTTGGTTTGGATTTGTGGTCTTCGCAAAGACTTATATGTGGTAAGCTGTTATGTCTTTTGACCCACCCAGTTAGGGCGTGGATCATTAAAAAAAATAAAAGTCTCCGTCAGCCACAAAGCTAAAAGTGTATTGAGACACATGGCAGGGTTTTACAACAATATGCACAGAGGGACGCCTGTAGACACCAAGACAACTCAAAACAGAGACAGGGAGGCGAGGGTGTGACGCTGCGTTTCATTCAAACTGGACCTGTTTTTATCGTTAAATCATGTATCTTTTATTCCCGTGTGCCTCCTCCCTCATTTGACAGGTGTCCTGAAGGGGGAGTGTTCACAGCCAGACCTGATTTTCAGGATATCAGATGCCTTTAATTACGCTGGAGTTGCGTGAGGATGTTATTTGCTGTATTTCATGTGTGCGGTTTGTGTGGGTTATCCGGTGTACAGTTGGATTGATGAATTCTCCTGTTAGCGGTTTGACTCCAGTTTTGTACACAAACCTGCTAAAAGCGTTTGCACAATATTTTCCTTCCTCACAAATGTGCTGGCAGGATTCGCTGGCTTCCGAACAAGCACCAAACAAGACATTTGATTCGTGGCTAAAGGAAAGGCTGGAAGAGATTATGTCATACAGGAAGAGCTCTCAGAAAATGTCACCTTAAAAAGAGTTTTTCTGCACATCTCAACAATGCAGGCAAGAACTTTAACACCGCCCCAAACCCTGAGGACTTGTTTCACACAACAGGAGAGTTTGTACAGCCTCGGCCTTTGGCTATTTGGACATGCACACCTGAGAGACTTTCTATATATTCCTATATTCTATACATTTCCCCCTTGATTTTCAGTAACAAAATCCAAACTACCTTAAAATAAAACAAATTCACTAAAGAAGCAAAGTTTTACAATAAATTAGGAATTGTTTTCCATTTGTGACCGTGGACCATAAAACCAGTTATAAGGGTAAATTTGTTGAAATTGAGTTGTATACATCATCTGAAAGATGAAATGAAATAATCTGTCCATTGATGTGTGGTTTGTTATGATTGGACAATATTTGTCTGAGATACAACTATTAGAAAATCTGGAATCTGAGGGTGCAATAAAATCTAAATATTGAGAAAATCTCCTTTAAAGTTGTTCAAATGAAGTTCTTAGCAATGCATATTACTAATCAAATATTAAGTTTTGATATATTTACAGTAGGAAATTTACAAAATATCTTCATGGAACATGATCTTTACTTAATATCCTAATGATTGGCTATTGCGACAGATATACCCAGCAAATTTAGACTGGTTTTGCTCTGCAGGGTCACATTTATCTTGTCTTTAATATTAAGTTTATTGTCTGAAAATATATACATTTTCTATTAGATTATAAAAGACTTCCCTAAAATGTTATTAGCTTTATATTCAGTTGTTGTAATTAACAACATGAAGTGCATTAAACTTTGCATTGTCAAGGTTGTGGTTTAAATTTAATGGTGGGGTTGAATTTAATGAAAAGCGAATGATTAATAACATCATAAAAAAATGTCATAAAGCATTTAAAAATAGCATCAATCAAAATAAAACATTTACTAAAAAATGAAATATTTATCTGCATGTTATGTGACCATTCACCAACATCAGAAAACCATGAGCATGCAAATGTGATACTTAATTATTAAAATATTTCAAGTACTTAAGGTGCTACAGGGATACTTGGGAGTGCCTGCATTACATGTAAATATGAAAGAACAATTTGGGCATTTTAATGTGTTTGAAAGACAAAAAAACTTCAAAAGTCATAGTAACACATGGTCAAATAACCCACCGAGAGCATGATAATTAAAATAAAAATGAATGTGTTGATCAGTAGTTGCAATGCAGTGTTGAAACACTTAAAACTGAGATGATTTTTGTAAATCCAGTGGTCAAATGCTGTTTGGCCTCAGTTTTCTGTGTAATAATATCCATCTGACTAGTGACTGATCTCTGGACGACTAAGTGTATATAAGCAGTACTCTATTTAAAACAAATTAACAGATAAATAATATGAATTAAGGAGAATCAATAAATTATGAATAATTTATTGCTACTTTGTGATTAATATGTTATGTAACTGTAGTCTATTTTAAAATGTAATTTAATATACTTACAAGTAATTACAAGAATCTGATTATGTAATCCAGATTGCATGTAATTAGTTACTACCCAGCTCTGCTCGTGAATGAGACCGGTGTCGACTTTAAAATCACATATTTGATCATTTCCTTCTGTATAGATATAAATAATAATACTAATTACACATGCATGGACTCTCAGGGCTTCCATAGAAAGCATCTATATTGATGCTGCATCTGTATTTACGACAGTGGTTATTTGTGTGGTGTGAGGAGAGCTGCACACATTTGTGTGCCTTCAGCACGGGAAGCACCCGCTGCTCACTACTGAGAGCACTCAAGGTTGTCCTTATATGGAGTTAAAGACAATGTCTGGTGTGATTGGCTCTTTGACATCTAAAACAGAACATGTGGATTTGCAGCGGCACCTGTTAAGACATGTAAACCAAAGAGGGCAACACAATGAGAAAGCATTGTTCTGGTTGTGTATTCCCAGTCATTTACTTCCACTGACCAGCTCTGACAGATGACAAGACACAAACAAGGAAAGATTGGGGATGTCTTTGAATGTAAGCAAAAGAACAATAAAAAAAAAATCATGATTACTAAATAAAACCATATGGGTGCAACAGCTGATATTTTCAATAAAGTAATGTTTTTTTTATTTATTTATCATGTTAAACCTAAGTGAACTTGGTTGAAGTTACATCAGGAATTATGGTTGGTGAAAGTAGAAAAAAACTAAATTCAGAAAGGGCTTTTGCTATTCCATGACTCATCGTTTCTTAAGTGTTATTCAATATGGACATGCTCAGAGAGACAGCTCTGCTCTCTACTGGACAGACACTGAAGATACAATTTTCAAAACATCTACAAATCCAAATAGACGTGCAAAAATGATGTAGAATCACATGTGATGATCAGAGGATGTGCTAGATACAGTAAACACTACATTATATACTACACAAGAGCATACATACAAATAGTCATCTGAAGTGTTATGCATGATTAATTCTGCTTTCTTTGTTGTTTTTCAAACACCCACCTCTCTCATCTATTAGTCAACACCTCAAACTCTCACTATTGGTTGAATTATCTCAAGACCATCCTATTTATTAAGTTTTATTTAACCTTTAACTTTAGCAGTCTGATCAAACAATGAGCCTATAACAAGTTTACATGTCACACCAGAAATGAAAGATCAAGTTGAGATCATTGCATTGTGGGCCAGTTTTCCTCCGAGCTGTGCTGGCCGTGTGGCATGTAAGAAAGAATAGTATAGTAGATATAGCAATACTACAAAATTAGTAGGTAGCATGATGCAATGCTCCAAACCAATAATTACTTTGATTTGCACCTAATATTATTGTACACTGTAAACAGTTATGTTGACTTAACTTAAAAATTCAGGAAACCCACTGCCTTAAAATTAAGTAAATAATCATTAAAAAAAAAAAAAAAAAATTGTCAAGTTAAGAAAAAGTTAAACTTATTTTTATTATTTACTTCATAATTTTAAGGCAATGGGTTTCTTCAATTTTTTAAAGTTAAGTCAACTTTTGACAGTGTACTGTATCACTTTGAAGGGTCCAGCTGACTGACTCAGAGCCGAATGAGAAGATTGAACTGGAAGAGCAATCAAAAGAAATACAATGTAACAAGCAATCAAGGCACTTTTAATGGCAGAAATCATCCCCTGAGGCAGGACAACAGCAAACAGCCCACATTCAGGACATCTCCTACTGAACCTCATACTCAGACCTCAGAAGCTACACCGACTCCGACTTGACTTTGGACACTTGATATGCACATTTATGAGGTAGAACTGAAAACACCTTGCTTGCTTTTGTGCGTCTTCCAAATCTATGCATTTTAACCGAACCAAATTCAATATAAAACTGTACATTTGATTAGCTATATTTGCAAGTGATGCCATGCAGTGTCTCCGCTTCAGTCTTCACACGTAACCCTCATCTTTCCTCACACTAGACCACTCAGGGAGAGAAATCGAATCAATTTAACAAACTTTCATTGAAACCTTTAAAATGTAATCTGTAATATATAAAAGCAAAAAGCAAAAAGGCACATACAGGCTCAAGCAGAACTTTACCAAATCAATCTCTCATTTTAAACATTAAGGCACTTTGCGCATTAATATTTGCCACGGTTCCTCCGAGGGTCTTCATTTAACCAAATAGGAAGCTGCACAACAAGAAAAAGCATTTATGTCAGTAAATAAATTAACTGGAAGTCATTTGAATGAATAAATACTTAAATTAACATTAATAAATGTGACCCTGGAGCATAAGTCGCTGGGGTATATTTGTATCAATAGCCAAAAATACACTGTATGGGTCAAAATCATGCATTTTTATTTTATGCCAAAAATCATAAGGATATTAAGTAAAGATCATGTTCCATGAAGATATTTAGTAAATTTCCTTCTGTAAATACATTAAAACTTAATTTTTGATTAGTAATATGCATTGCTAAGAACTTCATTTGAACAACTTTAAAGGAGATTTTCTCAATATTTAGATTTTTTTGCACCCTCAGATTCCAGATTTTCAAATAGTTGTATCTCAGCTGAATATTGTCCTATCATAACAAACCATACATCAATGGAAAGCTAATTTATTCATCTCTCAGATGATGTATAGATCTCAATTTTGAGAAGTTTACACTTAAGACTGGTTTTGTGGTCCTGGGACGCAAATGTGCACAAACACAGCCATTCAAATGTTTGGGATCGTTAAGATTTGTAATGTTTTTTTAAAGAGGTTTCTTATGCTCATCCAGGCTACATTTATTTGTTAGAAAATGCAGAAAAGACAGTAATACTGTGAAATATTATTTGCCATTTATTAAGCAGCTGTCTAATGATCTCACCTGTAAGGATATCCGTGATATTTGGCCCTAAAGATGGAGAGCAGCCAACTGAAGAACAGCACCACCAGCCCGATTCCTGCTACACACATGACTGCAGAGAAACAAGACAACAATTAACCCTGTTCTGATACATCAAGCGTTCGTAAAGAGCACAGGCTGATGACCGCATACTTTTCCTCTTCCCGATGTCCAGGTCAGAGGTCGCAGCCTCGTGAAGCAACACCATTCCTAAAGTGACCGCAGCATCTGAAGCAGAGTTCAGGAACACGATCACGACTGACATGATGTGTCCTAACTACACATAAAACCACAGCCAATCACAACATATCCATGGGTCCATAGTGTACAGGTACATTTTCTGTTGTTTTAAGAGAAATTAATACTTTTATTCAGCATGTAACAGCAATTATGCAGTGTAACTGATCCGAGTGCAGCGAAGGATACTGAAGAGAAGCACAATGTGAGTCTCTGCCACAAACTGAGCCTGACTGCTGCCGTGGATGTAACTCTGAAATGAGAAGCATACGTAACTGTGGCTGGTCATTGAAATAAAAGCTGAACAAATGAAAACTTAAAGCGATCAAGACATGCAAAATCTAATTTTCAGCACAGTGATGTGATGCAGTGGCATTATTCAATCATAACAGTGGCTGTTTATTGACAAGCCTGACAAAACAAGGCGTTTCTGATCGAGAGTCTGAATGAGAGAGGAAGACGTGCAGATGTTTGACAGCAAAAAACATATTAACATTACAGGCTAAACTCAAGGAACATTACAAGAATAAAAATGCATAGCCCGTTTAAAGACCTCAAGAAACTGATTTAGGTTTATACAAGTTTACAAAATAAACTTTCATAAAATAAACACACTTAAGATTTACAGTCTTTCTTTTCCAAAAAACTGGACCAAAAACTACTGATGACTCAATTTTTGTCCAATCAAATGCTCTCTAGAATGATTAAAGAAAAGTGACAAACAATTCTCAATATGAAATATTTCAGCACAGCAAAGAAAACTGGGATTGTCCAACTGTTTCATGGGGTCTTTAATGTAGAAAACCAAACAAAAAATATACAGCTGATGAAACACGGGGCAACTTTTCGAGCAATGTTGTGAGGAAAACCAGGTACAGGGCCCACGGCCGATCTAAAGTATCCAGATAAAGTGCCCGAGCAACACTGCTCAAAATAAGTTGCCCCGTGTATCAACTCACCACTTGGCCAGTGTTTGGGTTCTTGTGAGCGTATGGAGGTCCTCGGATGTGGTTCCACATTTGACCCGACGTCATGATCAAAACAAAACACTAGATGGAGAGAGACAGAGAGAAAGGTGTTCATGTTAACTAGATATTTTATGAAGAAATGAAAAATGCTTGCCTATGCTAAATTCTCAACTGTTAGTTTGGGGTGTTGTTATGCACTTTCTAAGGTTTTCAGAATAGTTGTTAATGCATTGCTATGCAATTATTAGTTTGTTTAGAGTTATTAAGATGGATAAATACTTGTAAATAAGGAACAATGATCAAGGACTCTAGTATTGTCATTTTCATCTGGCAAACAATGCCATTTCTATTCTGTTATTTAGAGTAATTTCCATCTTATTAGAATATGCTAAACAGACTAACATGATGCAAAGATGTTTATGACTATTTTCATAATCAAAACCACACTAGAGTTATTAAAACTTAAAATAGAAACTAAATGAGATATTAAAGATCAATTTTTCCACTTTATTTTGATAACCAGTTCTCACTATTAACTAATTGTTTATTAGCATGCATATTACTAGCTTATTGGCTGTTTATTAGTACATATAAAGCACATATTAGTGCATTATTCTGCATGACTATATTCTAGATCCCATAATCCACCCCATACCTAAACTTAACAACTACCTTAACAATTATTAATAAGCAGCAAATTAGGTGTTTATGGTGGCAAACGTCACGATGAGTAACATGTAATGTTGGTGTATTATTAGGATTAGGAGCTATATACGTAATTTTTTTTTTTTGTGGAGGGGGGGTGGGGTGGTAATTGACTAATTGTATGTTTTATCTGCTCTCCCGATTGCCTAAGACCAATTTCTCCTAACGGAGACAATAAAAGAGAAACTTGAACTTGAGAATTTGTCCCTAAATTATAATGTGACCTAAAAACCTTTACAAGGGCATCAATAGAAGAAGGAACGGAAATATTATAATCTCATGTTTGCATTATAAAACACAGGTGCCCACCAGTGCAGAGAAAGCCCAGACGTTCTTATTGAACAGGAACTCCAGGTTATTGCGGCGTAAATAGGCCAGACTGCCGATGAACGCCAGCAGCAAGCCCAGCATCAGCGGCCCGGCGTAGTTAGGAGGCCTGATCACCCGGATCTGAACGACACGTGACAGCATGTTAAAGACTGATCATGTGAGCGTTCAGCTCAGATTCTGAATGTGTCTGCACTACACTAGTCTTACATGCACATCTGTTCGGTCGGCCACCCATCGAGCCAGCTGTTCGGCTGCAAAGCCTCGGACCTGCAGCTCGAATGTGTCCGCCCGCTTGGGTTTGCCTTTGGCTGGGAAGTTGATGAACGTCGGAGCCGAGTTCATGTTGAGCTGTAGAGGACATGCACAGAATGAAACATGCATAATGTAATAAGTTGCTTTGCCTATGAAACAACCTTACTTTTACATTGACATTACATAATCATTGCAGACCATTGAATAATTTTATTGGCGCCCTTCAGATATGCATATGACCAGTGTTGGGGTAAGTTCTGGATTACATGAAGAATAAGACGCAGGAGAAGAAAGTTCAACACTTTAGCAATCAAACACAAATGTTGGCTTTATCTAAAGTCATTTTCGTTTATTAGTATGGTTGAATTGGATCACTGAAGGTCAGCAGCAAATATATTGGTTAGTAAAGTGGGATTAAATTAATAAAGGATGTGTGTGTTATTTAACATATTTAATTATTGCAGGTTTGTGTCATATTCTGAGTTTGTATTTGACAGGTTTTATTCATTCTGAGTTTATATTTCACTGTTTTTGTGCAGGTGAGATAAATGCATGTTCATATTTAGTCTAGATCTACAGTAACATCTTGTTCACACAACGCCTCTGCACTTACTCCTGATTTCTCTCAACATGAGGACAGAAGAGCTGTCAGTCAATACATGGAAACAAAGGAACTGACGTTAGTTATTTGAAAAAGTATCTCAGATATTTTTCTTGTAAATTGAAAAGTAATGCATTAATTTACTTGTAATGCATTACCCCCAACACTGCATAAGAATATCTAATCAACTTCAACTGGATACAATTCTAAAAGTCCTGCTCCCAATTTTTTCCCCCTTCAATGTATTGTTTTACTTGGAAATATAATCACATCATGGAAATAAAAGGGTTGCAAATATTGCTTCATGTTCACATTTGTTTTGATTTGTACATAAAACAACATTTGCAGCCCTTTTTGGAGTTGAGTACAAACGAGTAGTTACCATCTGGAAAACATCTGAGCCTTCATCAAAATCCACCGTTGCAAAGAAAATCCTGTTAGTAAATGCACTCGAATAACGCCAAGAGTTCGCAAGGATCTGGTACTCTTCATCTGCCTGTCTGAAAACAAAAGTAAAACATTTTCCACATAAATCATGTTTTATGTATCTGGGCTGTTGAAATGTCAAGTATATTTAACACAATTCATTCGGTGCAGAAATAAGGACTAATTTTGGTTTCCTCATCTGCCATTGATGGAAAAAACAGAATTCCATCCCAAAGCCAAGTTAATAGTTGAGTCAATGCCCCTGTCTCAAAAGCCAGGTTTTATGTACAGTTATAGTCTTGTGGGTTTACGACTCCAGATTATCGCACAGTGTCATGTTTGGTTTGTAAAGCGTGTTTGCGAGCTTACAGTCAATACTTGTCCTCAATAAACACTTCTGCTGAGCCACACTGAGGCGACTCCATAGACTCTTACTGCTTTGACTTCCAGATAGCGAAAACAGCATTAAATCATGAAAGTGTGCATCACGAGGGAGCCGTTTGGGACAGAGCCGATGTTGATGGATGGGACATTCAAACAAACAGAGCAGTGTTTGATAGTGCCACAGCCTTACACTCTTCGTGGAAATTACCCAATGAATAGATTATGTTCATTTTGGATAATATAGGTTGTATAGTTACTGTTTTACTGTTTATAAGGCTATATGTTATATTAACATTTAGTCATTTAGCAGACGCTTTTATCCAAAGTGACTTACAAAAGAGGAAGCAATCAAAACGAACAAAAGAGCAACGATAAGCAAGTGCTATGACAAGCCTTGTTACATGTTTAGACACCTTTCTGTGTCTAATTTGTATACAGGTGCTGGTCATAAAATTAGAATATCATGAAAAAGTTGATTTATTTCAGTAATACCATTCAAAAAGGGAAACTTGTATATTAGATTCATTCATTACACACAGACTGATATATTTCAAATGTATATTTCCTTTAATTTTGATGATTATAACTGACAACTAATGAAAGTCCCAAATTCAGTATCTCAGAAAATTAGAATATCAATTAAGACCAATGCAAAAAAAAAGATTTTTAGAAATGTTGGCCAACTGAAAAGTATGAACATGAAAAAGTATGAGCATGTACAGCACTCAATATTTAGTTGGGGCTCCTTTGGCCTGGATTACTGCAGCAATGCGGCGTGGCATGGAGTCGATCAGTCTGTGGCACTGCTCAGGTGTTATGAGAGCCCATGTTGCTCTGATAGTGGCCTTCAGCTCTTCTGAATTGTTGGGTCTGGCGTATTGCATCTTCCTCTTCACAATACCCCATAGGTTTTCTATGGGGTTAAGGTCAGGCGAGTTTGCTGGCCAATCAAGAACAGGGATACCATGGTCCTTAAACCAGGTACTGGTAGCTTTGGCAGTGTGTGCAGGTGCCAAGTCCTGTTGGAAAATGAAATCTGCATCTCCATAAAGTTGGTCAGCAGCAGGAAGCATGAAGTGCTCTAAAACTTCCTGGTAGACGGCTGCGTTGACCTTGGACCTCAGAAAACACAATGGACCAACACCAGCAGATGACATGGCACCCCAAACCATCAATGACTGTGGAAACTTTACACTGGACCTCAAGCAACGTGGATTATGTGCCTCTCCTCTCTTCCTCCAGACTCTGGGACCTTGATTTCCAAAGGAAATGCAAAATGTACTTTCATCAGAGAACATAACTTTGGACCACTCAGCAGCAGTCCAGTCAAGACGCTTCTGACGCTGTCTCTTGTTCAAGAGTGGCTTGACACAAGGAATGCGACAGCTGAAACCCATGTCTTGCATACGTCTGTGCGTGGTGCTTCTTGAAGCACTGACTCCAGCTGCAGTCCACTCTTTGTGAATCTCCCCCACATTTTTGAATGGGTTTTGTTTCACAATCCTCTCCAGGGTGCGGTTATCCCTATTGCTTGTACACTTTTTTCTACCACATCTTGTCCTTCCCTTCGCCCCTCTATTAATGTGCTTGGACACAGAGCTCTGTGAACAGCCGGCCTCTTTAGCAATGACCTTTTGTGTCTTGCCCTCCTTGTGCAAGGTGTCAATGGTCGTCTTTTGGACAACTGTCAAGTCAGCAGTCTTCCCCATGATTGTGTAGCCTACAGAACTAGACTGAGAGACCATTTAAAGGCTTTTGCAGGTGTTTTGAGTTAATTAGCTGATTAGAGTGTGGCACCAGGGGTCTTCAATATTGAACATTTTCACAATATTCTAATTTTCTGAGATACTGAATTTGGGACTTTTATTAGTTGTCAGTTATAATCATCAAAATTAAAGGAAATAAACATTTGAAATATATCAGTCTGTGTGTAATGAATGAATCTAATATACAAGTTTCACTTTTTGAATGGTATTACTGAAATAAATCAACTTTTTCATGATATTCTAATTTTATGACCAGCACCTGTAAATGCACATGTTTGCTCATATGTGACCTTGGACCACAAAACCAGTCATAAGCTGAATAAATAATCTTTCCATTGATGTATGGTTTGTTAGGACAGGACAATATTTGGCTGTGATACAACTATTTGAAAATCTGGAATCTGAAGCTGCAAAGCAATCAAAATATTGAGAAAATCATCTTTAAAGTTGTTCAAATTAAGTTCTTAGCAATGCATATTACTAATCAAGTTTTTATATATTTACAGTAGAATATTTTCAAAATATCTTCATGGAACACGATCTATCTTTAATATCCCAATGATTTTTGGCATAAAAGAAATATGTATAATTTTGACCCATACAGTGTATTGTTGGCTATTGCTACAAATATACCTGTGCTACTGATGACTGCTCTTGTGCTGCAGGGTCAGATATATGTTTACATGTGTAGCACTGTGGTGCTTTTGCTCCTTTGTCTCCACATATGGTGGAACTACAATAAAGCTCACATTTCTTTGTGTAATAGTTCTATTTCAATTTCAATCACCAAAAATTATCTTTAATAGTTTTCGTTAATAAACACTGCTAGACAGCAGGATGAGGATCTCTTCCTCAGGTCTCTCACTTGCAGACTGCACACTGTCTCTGTGGCTGCAGCGCTGTGAACATGATGATGACGGAGTAGTTCCGTGGAGGGGCTCGGATCAACCTCCTGAACTTCTCTCCGTTCAGCCGGATCACTGCACGCTTGCTGGTCCACTCCATCATCTGACTGACCTTCTCTGACAGCAGGGTCTGCAAACACACACACACACACATACACATACACATACATACATACACAGATCATTCAAAGACACTGCAGCCCATTTACCACTGCTTCAGTCCTTATGTGGCAGCCTCACGCTTTATTTTATATTATATGCACACTAACAAAAAAACAGGTTTATTAAGGTAATTAATTCAGGAGCAGTGAGGTCATCTGTAGAGCAGGAAGCTTAGCTTAGTTTGCATACAGGGCCAAGTGTGTCAGCTCATAACACACTGAGCAAACCAATAATTCATTTCAACTGATTTATAGATGGAACACAGTGTTTACAAATGCAAAAAAATACAATTAAACTGTCATTTAATCCCTTGTGGTTTTGCGACAGAGCGAAGCTAAGAGAAGGATAAGATGATTTGAGTAACCAATGAGCTCAGTGTATATGAGGGAGCAAAACCATTCAATAAAAACACTATTAAAATCCACTGACCTCCTTCTTTTTCTGTCCATCTGATTGGGTGCCGTATAAACTAACAGCGAGGAAAGCAACTATCAAAAGTTTATAAAGCATTTCTGAAGCTGCCACTGCGCCTCGACAGTCCTGTCCGCTTCCTATTGGTGGAGCTCAGCGATGCGGAAGAGCACGTGTCTCGGGAACGATTCTAAAATAAAAGTCTCCAGCGACAAAACAAAAGCTTGAAAATAGGTTCGTATTTTCAAAATAAACGCCTCACGGCGTGATTGCCGAGAAAAGTACGGTTCATGCATTTCCGAAAAATACAATGTAGAAAACAAATAAATATACTAATAAATAAATAAATTAGGAACATGCCTGTGGAAATAGCAGAAATGTGACAGCACAAAACCAGTCATAAGTAGCACAGGTATATTTGTAGCAAAATGGGTCAAAATGATACATTTTTCTTTTATGCCAAAAATCATTGGGATATTAAATAAAGATCATGTTCCGTGAAGATATTTTGTAAATTTCCAACCGTAAATATATCAAAACTTAATTTTTGATTAGTGATATGCATTGCGAAGGACTTCATTTGGACAACTTTAAAGGAGATTTTCTCAATATTACCATTTTTTCGCACCCTTAGATTCCAGATTTTCAAATAGTTGCATCTCAGCTAAATATTGTCCTAACAAACCATACATCAATGGAAAGATTCAGTATAATTCTCAATTTTAAAAAATGACCCTTATGACTGGTTTTGTGATCTAGGGCCACAAATATATTTTATTTCTTTGCAAACTCTCCCTAAAGATGATTATCACTTTCTGGTGGTAAAGTGTGTAAAATAGTGTGTCTTTAATGATTTCCTCCTGGACGCCCAGAACGATTCACCAACATGTTTAATGTGTTATTAAATATGATGAGTAATTTACATACAGATCAACAGACACACAAAATACAAATCTCCTCATTTCTCAAAAGTATTATTTAGAAAATAAAAATGGGCATCAATAGTTAAAGGAAATGGAGAAAATAAATTAGTTGGAAATGAAACGGAATGAAGAAACTGACAACATTCAAAAACTCCTGCATCCCGAGATGCACTGAGGCGCGCGCGCACGAGCGTGTGTGCTAAACATCCGGTGCGCGCCGCCGCCGCCGCTGTGAGTGAGTGACTGTGGAGGAAGATGGCGGCGCTGATCCTCCCGTCTGACTGGATAAAAAACTGGGACAAATCCGGCAAAAATGAGTTGTGAGTAAGAGTTTAGTAATCAGATGGGAAGTTTAGGTGAACATAAAGTCATATCTGTTTTATTTGGACGGTATCGCCGCGGGTGATTGTTCTCCTCATTGTGATTGTCCACAGCTAGTGCGCGGTACAGACTCATTACACAAAGTTCAATAAAACAGCCAGCAAACCTGAATATACTACTAACCAAATACAGAATATAAAGTCTGTAGTTTCTGTACATGGACGTGTAAGACACTTGATCGGGTACTTCAGTCATTTTCATGAATGTAACGTCAGTGTGCTAATAGTTAGCAGGGTTAGCATTAGCATGTGTCTTATCAGTGTGTGTTACATTGTATTTAATGTAGTGCGCGGTGCATGCTGGTAAACATGATCTCATACACCCTGAGCTGACCTGAAGTCAGTATTATGGGGTGTTAGGAGGTTGTGTGTAGTGTAAGGTGTAGATGTTACGTTAGCTGTGCTAAACAGTTCACTTCTCATAAGCGCCCCGTCAGATTTCGATATGAGATATCGGCTGAGCCCTACCTAGAGAGCATTTATGAATAGTGTAGTCTCAAAGCCTACTGAGCGGTCTAACTGTTGACTGCTAGCGAGCTGCCTACTTGGACTGCATTGTAGTGATCATACTAGTGCAGCACAGTGTCAAGGAGACCCTGTGAGCCGCTTATGTAGACAGCATTGTGAGCACCTGTGGTGAAGTGGGATGCCAGTGCCTGCTAAACCTGGTCTAGACAGCGGTCTTGTTTCAAAACTGCTTTTGAATGCCGCATTCTTAAAATCTAGTGAGGCCTCACGTGCACTGCTGTCTTGTTAGGCAGCGTACTAGGATTTGAGCACTGCCTGCTTGATATTTACATGCACCTGTCTTTTGCAGGTAGTTTGATCAGGTGGGTGTTTGTGAGGCTGGGTGGCGCTTGTTTGCAGTAAATTCAGCTGATATTGAATTGTTAATAACCTGTAGTTTATGGAGTGTGTTAAAGTTGTTCAGCGTCATACAGAGGTGATTGTGCTGCTGGATTAGAATGTGATACAAACAAGCCTTGGCTTAATGTGTAGTAAACAAGTAGTAAGCTATACATTTTTGATGTGTTATGCCCCAAAACTATTAGACCTCATTCACTGTTAATCCAGTGCAAATATATATAGATATATTTTGTTGTTGTTGATTACGTGATTTATAAACAACTGAAATTCTCTTTCTAACCATTCACTTATTTGCCTTTTCTGTTTCCAGTTTCCAGTTTTTCCAGGACCTTGCGGGGAAACCCAGCAGTCATGAGATTGTTAAAGGTGAGTTCAATTCATCATTTTTAGTCTTTTAGCAGTTTGTTTATCACCGTGGTGGTTGTATATATGAATGCTATTCGTGCAAATTGTAATTTATAATGCACAAATGATGCTTTTAATGTAAATCAAAATTTAAAAGTACATTAACATGTAAACAATACCACATCCTTGTTCATGTAAACCATAGAAATTACGGGAAATTTCAACATTTGTATGTTGCATTGTTTAAATTAGCATATGTTGCATTGGCAATTAAATGCCAGCTGTGCTGTAAATACTGTACTGCTCATAATCTTGCATAACCCTTGTAGAATATTCAAGGTGTTTGTAATTTTAACAAAATAAGAGGGTGTTAGTTAACTTAGTTTGGGCCCTTTCATTAAGTTATAGGAGATCAAAAGACAATAAAAAAAAAAAAAGTATTTCTTGTTGACTAACAGTTTCAGCCCTAATAAATATCATGATTGAATTTGTATTCTGTATGATGGGTTTAATAATTCAGCTATGAATGGTTAAATGTTGTAGTACCTGTCAAGAGTGTTCAGTGTCTGACAGCTGCTTGTAACATCCTTTTAACATCTTTACCTTGACACTTTCATCCCAGTTCACACGTTTGGGGAGGCAATTCCCACAGTGACAGCCAGTGTCACGAGGTGATGTGTGAAGAGGTTCACTGAGTCTAAACTGCATCAACAAATAACTGGATGCTTCTAAATATGAGCACTTATTTGAGCTGACATTTTTTATATTTGAGGCACACACATTGCATTTCTGGGTAATAGTAGGTGAATGGCTGCTATGGTGGAACATAGAGATTATTCATTATCGTGCAAAAGTTTTTCTCTTTTGATTTTTGTTTTGTACATTTTTATTAGATTCCTGCCATGATTGTAACCATGGTAGCTGGCATGGCACTCAATTATAAACAAACAGTCGTCCTTTATCCTGTGCACTAATTTTCATACCACACTATTCATTACTGTTAATGTGTTCAGGGCCCAACAATAAAGAAGTTTTGTTTATTTTTGTCCTGCTGACAAAATTGCCAGAAATGTTTTTTTTTTATATTATGACAACTGTAAACTTCATAAACAGTCACTGGGAAATGCAAGACTTTGATTTATCGTTATCGATGTTAGCTCAAAACCTATTGCAACCATCTAGATAACATAACCGTGTTGACAGTTTTAATCAACTGAATTCACAACAACAATGCATTACAAGAAAAAAATATATAAACAAGCGTATGAATAACAGTCAAAACAATTCAAACATTGGCCCCATAGTGCAAGGTACAGCTCTGTCAACTGTCCCAAACACTCTCTCACTGGTCCCGGGCCATCCTTATTGGTAAGCCCTAATGTTTCTTTGGCAGGACTGTGGTGAGCAGCTCTGTTTGATATTGTGCAGGTGTTATCAGCATGCCCTGTAGGAGCTGAAAGCTGTTATTGAGTCTGCCGTGTGTGTGTGTTTTGTCTTGTAGATCTGCAGACAGCCCTATATGAGCTCTGCTGGCATGTTATCCAGGGCAGTCTGAAGGTGGATGTGGCTGCCAGTCTCCTGGCTGATGTTATGGTGAGTGCTGATCCCGTCTCCTAAAATTCACCCCCTGCCCCACCTGCACTGAGACTGTTAGGATTGACTGTCTGGGTTTGTGTCTCACACGTGAGGGGGAAAATAAAAGTAAACAATCATTTACTGTTCTCCATGTTATTTTTTTACTGACATACATGGTTAGATAATACGAATACTTCACATTAAAATTAATATTGTCATCTATTTGCTATCATACTTCATATTAATCCTGTGTGATTCACAAATATTTGAACCTATTCTGGCCACTTTTCAGTGTGATGATGGTGAATGTGGACTCTCAAGCTCCAAAATGATAAAGTATTATTCATCTATTCAAAGGTTTCACAAACCCCAAGCTGCTTTTTGAGAGAACATTAGGTGTCTGGCATTACTCAAATTTCAACCACTCATTTACTGAATACAGGGAAAAATGACCCTTCCTGCATACCAGAAATCCTTCGACCACAATGACCCTGACCTAGACACAGCTTTTTATTAGTGATTTTTGGTCATACTGATCAGAACAAACCCCTAGCTAAAGTTTTAAACATTTAAGGTCCAATTCTCGCTATTAACAAACCATTAACTGTGTCTTTCCCTCAATACACTCCTAATTTGCTGCTTATTCATAGCTGGTAAGGTAGTTAAGTTTAGGTGTTGGGTAGGATTGGGAATGTAGAATATGGCCATGCAAAATTCGTGCTTTATAAGTACTAATAAACAGCCAATAGTTAGGCATGCTAATATGCAACTAGTTAATAGAGAGAATTGGTCCCTATACTGAAGTATTACCAGATTTTCTTTACTTATGGAGTTTGTTGCAGCTGGGCACCGAGGCATTTTTACAACACAGGCCATGTATTGATTACCCGATCAGGTGATAATGCAGGTGGAAACGTGGGCTAAAATGGATTACACTGTGATGTGACCACATCACATTTGTAGTGGAAAGGCTATCTGTCTTGAATGCTTTTCTGACAGCGGTGAAGTACTGCCTGCTTTCCTCCGATTCACCGAACACATGATTGTAAACAGAGATGCACCAAAAACACTGAGAGCCATTGCGCTCATCATCCTGAGCGTTTTCCACTTGCTCAGAAGCCACGTAACCGCTTCGTCTGTTTCATTGTATTTATATTGAATTTAGACCTCCCACTGTAGGGTGCAAGGAAACACAAAGGCAGGGTCTTGAAGATCCGAGGCAGTCTCAGGAAACATGTTAATGCTTTACGGACTTATGATGTGGGCCAGAAAACAGCCTTACAGAAAGTGTTTTTTTCACAGGCAAACAACGCGTTTTCTTTAGAAAATGTATAAATAGTTTATCAAAAATTTATCATGAAAGTTTGCAAATAAGCTTTTTTTTTTTTGTGAAAAAAAAATGCATCTATGTGGGTTTATTTACACTTTAATTTGAGGAACACATTCACTATTAGCTTAAGAGCTTTCCCTCAAATTCCTAATTTGTTTGTTGGTAGTAAGGTAATTGTTGTAGTAGTTCTGTTTAGGTATAGAGTAGGGTTAAGGGATCTAAAATATGGTCATGCATTAATTTGTGACCCTGGACCACAAAACCAGTCATAAGGGCCAATTTTTCATTGATGTATGGTTTGTTATGATAGGACAATATTTGTCTGAGATACAACTATTAGAAAATCTGGAATCTGAGGGAGCAAACAAATCTAAATATTGAGAAAATCGCCATTAAAGTTGTCCAAATGAAGTTCTTAGCAATGCATATTACTAATCAGAAATTAGGTTTAGATATATTTACGGTAGGAAATTTACAAAATATCTTCATGGAACATGATCTTTACTTAATATCCTAATGATTTTTGGCATGAAAGAAAAATGGATAATTTTGACCCATACAATGTATTTTTGGTTATTGCTACAAATATACCTGTGCTACTTATGTGCTTTATTAAACAGCCATAATGCTATTAATGTGCATGCTAATGCTGAATTGTTCCCTAAACTAAAGTGAAATGAATCTGTGCTATTCCAGTTCCAGAAGTGTTTAAGTCAGATTATTTCCTCAAACTCCGTAAGAGTTTTGCCGAGGTTAGTTTTTTGCTCTGTAGTCTCCGGTAACATGAGTGGTTCTGAATGCTGAATAAACGGCGCTGGTACAGAAGTACCAAATGGAAATCCACTGAAGTAAACGACACGTTACCGTGCAAACACCTTGTGAAGTTCTGCTAGGACTCTCAGGAACTCTGTCCTGCTGAGATGGGAAGTTTGCTGTCCCGTGTGTATCTCAATTAGGTTTTCTTTAATCTCAAATCAGACGTTACACGCGTTCTTACACAGCATTAGCGATGTTTGATCTGTGGAGCGTGGACACAGAATCGCTTCACAGATTGTTTTGCCGCTGCTGCTGTGACATCTCATCCAGCCAGATGAAATTAGCCTTCTAAACACTGCTGAAGTGTACCAGTGATAGATCACCCACTTCACATCTCTGCTTCTGCTACGTCTACTGTGCTGTCCACTGTCCTCCAGTGAACAGGAATCTCCACCGGGAAAAAGAGACGTTCAAATTCTGTGAAATTGAAATGCTGTAAACATTTGTGCAATGTGCCATTAAAAGCAATTGTGTTTGTCTTTCAGGAGCTGCGGGATGATATGCCTTCTATTTTAGCTGATGCTTTCTGTATATTAGGTAAGCCCTGCTGTATGTTTATACATGCTAATGCTGATGAAAGGAAGTGTGCCAGACCGTGTCATCTCATTTGTCCTGGTGAAGTAGAGCCAGGATGTGTTTGTATGAAAGACGGATTTGTTACGTGCTTGAGTGAACATGCTTATTAAACTGCAGTCGTGTGTCCATGTAGATCGCCGTTCTGACAGATGTTTGCATAATTCAGCTGCTGAAGAGTCTTACTGAACTTATTCTAATGAAGCTCTCATCAAATTCCCTGCTGTTCTTTTGTCAGGCCCAGTGTGATTGATTTAAATGTTAATTTAATGTTACATGGAGATACTACAGCTCTTGAAACCTACACAAAACACATGCGAGTTTGTTACTGATAAATGCAAGGTGCAAACATTTTGAGGACCTGATGAAATAGGGCTGTACATCACGATTAAACTTATTTTTTGCTCAAATCATTTTCATTTTAGAAATTACTTTTTACATTTCTTATTTATTATAAACTTTTTATAAACACTGTCTCTTTTTCGAGATAAATTGAGATTTATACATAAACATACTGAATAAATAATATTTCCATTGATGTGTGGTTTGTTATGATAGGACAATATTTGTCTGAGATACAACTATTTGAAAATCTGGAATCTGAGGGTGCAAAAAAATCTAAATATTGAGAAAATCACCTTTAAAGTTGTTCAAATGAAGTTCTAGTCTGTTCTAGTAAATGAAGTTTTGAAAGGAAATTTACAAAATATCTTCATGGAACCTGATCTTTACTTAATATCCTAATGATTTTTGGCATAAAAGAAAAATCAATAATTTTGACCCATACAATGTAGCTGCTTTTGTGCTCCAGGGTCACATTTAGTTTAAAGTGCAGTTGCATTATGCTAATGTATGTCTCTCTTAATAACATTAGTAATTATAATACTTCTATTATATTGTAAAATGTATTAGTTTTAGTTTTGTTGGCCTTGTAAACCCTGCACAGACAAATGCCAGCAAACACGTTTGTTGGATCAGTGTTACCAGTTTTGTTTCACCTTGCTGAACTTGTTCAGTCAGCGTTTGTCTGTGTCCCGAGTTATTTTTCATAAAATTCTAAATCCAACTACACCCGACATGTTTGTTGGCGTTTGTCTTTGCGGTGTGAATAGGCCTTTGTTGTATAGAAGTTAGAAATTCCAGTGTCATGAATACTAGAAGTTTAACAACATGGAACATCTTTACAAAAAACCTTCAGTGGACAAAAACTCAATTTGTGATCTCTGAAAATGGCATGCAATCTTAAACCTATATGCATTTGCATGCCGTTGTAAAGACTTCAGACTATCCCTCACATCCTCAGTGACATCTGTGTAAAATTGAATATGGCATCTACCCTGACGAAGATCAATTGGATTCATTTCTCGTTACAAAGCTTATTTAACGGGCTGTCAAAAAGAACACCGTGTGCTTTCAAATAATTGCTGTAACCATTAATTAAAATGCCAGTAGATGTACGTAACACATCAAGAATTGATTTATATGTTATATACGTCTGACTTCATATGCGTTCATGTGAGCCGCATGTGTAATTGTTGATTTTGCAGATATCGAGACTGGCTGTTTGGAGGAGAAACACAAGCGAGATCATTTTACCCAGCTGGTTGGAGCCTGTTTGGTGAGTAGAGCAGCGTGTGCTTGTGTTCATGACCACTGTGTGGCAGTAATGCGCTTTGAGACACGTTGCCCGTCTCTCCAGTGCTACAGCACACTGCGGTTGACGAAATGCTTTTTTTTGCGTGCATACGTAAGTGGGTGGCCGATCCCCTGACTCTGAAGATTAGCTGCATTAGAGTATTGAGTGGCCCAAATTCTGTCCTCCAGTGAAAAATTAAATTGTAGTCACAAAGGACCGCTCGCCTCCCCTGAACGAACCTCCAGCGCTGTGCTGGAATTAAACGAGACATTTTCACGGCGGCTGTGGGTTTTTGAGCTAGGCCTCAAACCGGAGCACGTTTCGTATCTTTGTTGTGGCAGAACACGACACGTTTGTGAGGGGAGCGGTTTGTAATGGCAGTCAGGGTGACTCATCAAAACCTGCAGTGCTCCTGCTCTCTTCTTTTCATCTAAACCACTGTACGCCTGATTAGTATGCAAATACACACTTGTTATGCAGTGTTATTAGTGTCTTATGTAAGTGTAGCTGAAGGCCATTGAGGTTGGATGTGGGCAGTGCTACGCTGATGGATGCAGAGATATTATTCTAGCGTTTTGATGAATTTAATACTGGTCTTATCCTCCTGATAGAGCTTCCACAGCAGTGTTGCTGAAGAGTGTCTAATTAAAGGCATTGTTGTCTGTCGTTTTCAGATCTGTGTTCCTGATGGTATGCTGAAGGAGAGATTAGATCCAGAAACTCTGGAGTCGCTGGGGCTGATCAAACAGGCTCAGCAGTTCAACCAGAAGATTGTCAAAATCAAGACCAAACTATTGTAAGTCACATTTCCTGCTGTTCCCACCACCTGAAATAGGATTGATTGTATCTTTTCCTGTGATTTTATATATACACACATACATACATACATACACACACACACAATCCGAGCCATGCCGAGTCGTAAAGCACCATAAGCAGGCACCTGGCTGCAATGAGAGGATTGAGGCTGCAATATTGTCTAGGTAGGTCGCACAGAAGGTTTTTAAACTACAATGCCTAAAAATACCTCGAATGTGATGCCCATGCTGATTGTCTAGGCAAACCACACATTAGTTTAAGAAAGAATGCTGTCTAGGTAGGTAAGATATACATACGCATACATACATGCTTACAGATTTGATTATAAAACAATCATCATGTCCTCCGATTCTTATTACATCAATAATCAATATAACTGTTTTTTTTGTCTTTGTTATAAAAAATGCAAATGACAAACAATGGAACAAACAAAAAAACACTGCCTAATGTATTAGTTACATAGAAATTGATTATTAAAGCTGCTAAAGTTATTCAGTCAGGAGCAGTGAGTGATTTTTCTCTCTGCCTTTTGTTTATTATATTATACCTAATGCATGGATCCAAAATAATGATATGCATCTGATTTCTTTCCCAACTGTTTACGTTCACTTAAGACATAACTGACTACGCTTAGGTGAACACTTGGCAAGCCAGATATTTTGACATAATTGCATGTGTATTTGACTGTTGAAGAGAAGTGAACTGAATTCAGGATCACATGCTTCTGAGAGGCTCTCTCCATGCGTGGCTTTAGCTGTGTCAGTCAGCGCCAGTGTCGCATTGACTTCCTTTTCACAGCTTATGACACTAACTCTTTTTCACATCAATCTCGTCCTGCACTTCTTTTTCATTCATGCGTCTTTTTGTAAAAACTGAAATATCTGCTTTTAATGATGTTTGATACATTTTGAAGCACCGGCTTCTTCTCTCCCGCTCCCTCCTTTTAAAGGTAAAGCTATTTTTTTTTGTTCTTTTCAAATTCCTTTTGGCTTAAATAAATGAGGGGTTAAAAAAAGACTTTTTAAACTAGCACTGCTGAAAATACAGGAACTGTTGCACTCTATAGCCAGTCTTGTCTTTTTAGCAAAGCATACTATTTAACAACTAGGTTATACAATCTGTTAGTGTATACTGGGATTTCTAACCTCAATGCGGTACCTTGAAACATATCAATATTCGATAAAATAAAAAAAAATGCCACAATGTTGTGGTTGATTTGATCAGTATCTATCAGTATTTTCTTGTTAACTGAAACCCTGTGAGATTCCTCAGAGCTCTAATTGGGATCAAATAATAGTAGTAATGCTGCTGTTGTTATTATTGAAATGTAATCATTTGTCCACAAAAATGTTGAAAATGATGTGCATATGAATCATTCTGAAGTAGTTCAGTTCAGTGGACTATATACTTCAATAAAACCGAGCGAGAAACAGCTGGTTATCGTATATTGGTACTGAGGCAAATGAGTATTGAAATGATTTCAAATATTCTGAATCATTATAAAATATAAAATTGATATTTGACAGCGCTAATATCTAAACATGCGGTTTGAGAGACAACAGCATGGCTATTTTTAATGGATTGCATTAAAGCACATTGGATTGTAACTTCTTTTGAATGCAGTCATTTGCATCCGAAGTGCAGAGGTTGACCTCTGTTGAACTGCGACGGGTTCAGATGACACTCGTTGGGTATAAAACACACCTCAGGTTCATGTGCTGAAATGCCATGTTGTTGTTCTTTCAGACACGGGTCACTGCTTTCTGCACATTCAGCTTGTTGTTGTGCATCTATAATATTTCCCCAGCCTCATTTTGCTGTAAATGAAAAGCATAGCGCTGAGCTCTCATGATGATGATTAATTTCATGCCTTTGTGTAGGTCTTTCTTAATGAGTTTTATCAAGATTACAGAACACTCTGCCCTGAAACCCCCTGTTCTCCTACCACACTTCTTTACGTGCCATCCAACAGTCCGTTCATTACCATAAGCATGTTCTAATGGGTTAATTGGTTTCATGTCATCTAATAAAATGCCTGCCATATGTCTGAGGGCGGCATTAGCCTCGCACTCCTGCCCATGACTAGCAGACCTTAGCTCTGATGTACTTCATTAGCTATAGACGACTGCATGAATTTATTTTCCTGTGTAACCTTCCATCTTTCAATCCATAGCTACAAACAGCAGAAGTTCAATTTGTTGCGCGAGGAGAATGAAGGTTACGCTAAGCTGATCACGGAGCTTGGGCAGGATCTGTCCAGGAATCTCACCAGCCACCTCGCCCTTGAGAACATCAAGTCATTAATAGGTACAGTGTATATGTGTGTATGTATATATACACCCCCTGACAAAAGTCTTGTCGCCTATCCAAGTTGTAGGAACAACAAATAATAACTTGACTTCTAGTTGATCATTTGGAATCAGAAGTGGCTTTTATGAAAGGCAAAGGCCTCTAGATTACGCTTATTTCACCAAAATAAAATCTTATCATGCCTTGATGTTTAATTATTTAATTAGGACAGAAAGCTTGTCATTTAACAGAAATAATGTACAGTACAGAACATAAAGTCATGGTGCAGTGGAAAAAGAATGAATATTGTGTATGACTCCCATGAGCTTGGAGGACTGCATCCATACGTCTCGGCAATGACTCAAATAACTTATTAATAAAGTCATCTGGAATGGCAAAGAAAGCATTCTTGCAGGACTCCCAGAGTTCATCAAGATTCTTTGGTTTCATCTTCAATGCCTCCTCCTTCATCTTACCCCAGACATGCTCAATAATGTTCATGTCTGGGCAATCCTGGAGCACCTTGACCTTCTTTGCTTTCAGGAACTTTGACGTGGAGGCTGAAGTATGAGAAGGAGCGCCATCCTGCTGAAGAACTTGCCCTCTCCTGTGGTTTGGAATGTAATGGGCAGCAAGAATGTCTTGATATCTCAGGCTGTTGATGTTGCCATCCACTCTGCAGATCTCCCGCACGCCCCCATACTGAATGTAACCCCAAACCATGATTTGTCCTCCACCGAACTTGACTGTTTTCAGTGTGAATCTTGGGTCCATGCAGGTTCCAATAGGTCTTCTGCAGTATTTGCGACGATTGGGATGCAGTTCAATAGATGATTCATCGGAAAAATCAACCTTCTGCCACTTTTCCACAGTCCATCCTTCCTGCAAGCTGTGGGCCTTGACAAATGCAACACGATTTTTTAGTTGTCTTCTTTTTAATGCTGGTTTCTGAGCACTAATTCGGCCATTGAGACCACTGCGTGAGAGAATTCGACAAACTGTTCTTGTAGATACAGGGGTTTCTGGTGACCAGTTGTTATGTTGAAAAAGGGCTGGCCCTGGACTGTCGAACCAACAAACCGTCCTCTTGAACAGTTGTCTTACGGGGTCTGCCTGACCTGGGCCTGTCATGAACTTCACCAGTTTCTTCAAATCTTTTTCTTATCCTCTCCACTTGACGTTTAGATGCATTAAAGATGTCTGCCACCTCAGCAGGAGACTTGGTCTTCAGGCTCTTGATGATCAGCACTGTGGTCTGTGGTAGAATCTTTGGCTTGCTGTCAGAGGTCAGGATGCATTTCAAATGAAGGTTGGGTGTGCTTGGGTTCTTCTACGCACCTGGGAATGTGTTAATTACAGCATTTGTCACAGGTGACGCTCTAATCTGTGATTGGTTGAATCCTTTAAAGATGTGACAAGACTTTTGTCTAAGCAAAGTCAGACATCAAGGCATGATAAGATTTTATTTTGGTAAAATAAGCGTAATCTAGAGGCCTTTGCCGTTCATATAAGCCACTTCTGATTCCAAATGATCAACTAGAAGTCAAGTTATTATTTGTTGTTCCTACAACTTGGATAGGCGACAAGACTTTTGTCAGGGGGGTGTATGTATATGTTCATCCAAAAATGAAAATTGTCATTTACACACCTCGAGTAGTACCAAATCTATATAAGTTTCTTTCTTCTTTTGAACACAAAAAAGAAGATATTTTGAAGAGTGTTGGTAACCAAACAGTTGCTGGTCCCCATTGACTCCCATAGTTTTCTTTTTTTCTTTTCTCCATTCTATTATAGACCAATAACTGTAAACTCAAATGGGTTTGGAACAACTTGAGGGAGAGTAAATGATGACAATTTTCATTTTGGGGTGAACTATCCCTTTAATCAAAATGCTAAAAAAAAATGTATGTATATACTATCAACTTTTAAAGTTAAAGCAGTTTTTTTTTTTGTGCATAATTGATTTTGCGTCACTCTGTGTTGGATCCTTTCTGTATATTTGTCATGTCTGTTGTCCTATTACATATCTGTGCCATCCAATAGAATATATTTGTGTTAACTATATATTTACAAACACACACAAGTATAATGTGTATGTAATTTAGAAAGTTAATGAAGAATAGTTATTCTAAATTGATATATCTTACAAAACAGCATGAGAATTGAATTGAATCTGTATCAGATATGGAACTGGTATCTAGCCACCCATTATAAAAACACGTGTAATACATGATATAGTGTGAGTGCAGTAGGGCAAATGACAGATGAAACTCTCACATTTGCCCCGGGTCGTTGGGCAATCTCTGTTGAGCCCTGATAATGACTGGCTCAAACCAGCTGCCATAATTCCAGCTGTCGTGTGTGGTGACCGTGACTGAGATCATGAGCTGAGGCCGTCTGTGTTCTGTCCTCAGGATGTTTCAATCTGGACCCAAACCGTGTGCTGGACATCATCTTAGAGGTGTATGAGCGTCGCTCTGAACACGATGACTTCTTCATCCCTCTTATCAAGTCCTACATGTGCGAGCACCAGACCCTCTGCCACATGCTGGGCTTCAAGTTCAAGTTTCACCAGGTACGCTCCATCGTATAGCTGTGTATATGGTTCCTATATGCAAATACACACAGGTCAAATATCAGTTTCATTACAATTAAATACACAGACATGTGACAGAATGCTTTTGCTTCAAACCTAGACAGTGTGTGTTATGTGTGTAACGGGGACTTTCGCACCGCTTTAGTTCCAGAACTAAAATGACAGTACTAAAGTACTGGGACGATTTTGTGCAAACTATTTCCCAGTACCATTTAAAGGGTTGTATTCGCACCAACAGTGGGTACCAGGAAGTGACGTAAGCCGGTCGACAGCGACATCATTTTTACGCGGCGTTCAACAACGTAAACAAAGAACAAGGATGTTAACAACAGGAGGATGGAGGACGCTGTGATCGGAGCTGTGTTTTGTTGCGTCTCGCGGGTTTCACAATAATGGACATGGAATATTTACACGGTATGTGTTTACATAGCGTTTTAAATCATGGCATTTTCGTACGCGTTTAGCCAATCAGCATACACTTACAGTCCTATGGAACTGTTTTAGACCCTACTCTGAAGTGGGAGCTAATTTAGTTCCTTCAAACGGAGTTCCTGGAACTTAAACAGTTCCTAGTTCCCGCGGTGCGAACACACCAAAAAGTGGGTAGTTCCACAATTAGTTTGGGTACTACGAAAAGGTTCCTGCGGTGCGAAAGGGCCTAATGCCACCAAAATGTCCCTGCACAATTCAACTGAATCTATTACAGCTGTCGCTAATAAACTGAAATGTGAAATGTTTTTTTTACACATTTTGCAGTATTGAGTAGGCATGTAACGATGCACCCGAACCGGTTAAAAATCGATACAGATATGTATCTGTTCAAATCGGTTGAGATGTTAAATGAATCGCGATAGGTGGGAGTTTATATCAATGTATCTTTGAGTGTCTTTAGAAAAGTTTAGATGCTATTTTCTTTTCATCTTGCCCCTCTGTGTAATGCATATTTAAATAGTGTTCATAATGGCAGAGCTGCTTTGTTTACAGCGGCAGCCAAGGAAACACTATATTGCTTATTCCATGAGCGCCACCTGCTGTCTGAGTGAATCTGCATCTCATTCAGCCCTTCTGCCGTTCTTGTTTTGTGCAGGTGTTTAATGTAGTATACTGTAGTCACAAAACTAAAGTCAGACCATTCTGTTTTTGCTTCGAAATCATACAATCCAATTTAGCATGTGTGCAGCATCTTTGTTTGGATTGTGATTTAAATTGCAGTTGTTGCCTCTTTGCTTTCATACTTTCATTAAAGTAACCAATGTGAAGTCTTGATTTTCTCATGCATATAAAAACCAATAAACTAATTCGCAAACGGTTGTGCACAATGATGACAATAATGATTTTTGTCATATTGCAGCCGTACCCTGTAAAGACCCTGTTTAGATAAGTGATACATTTATATTATGCAGTTTTTGTGTACAGTTTGAGTAAACAAACATGCCATGCCAGCTTCTGTTCCACCGTTGCAGTGTAAAGATGGCTTTTGTTAATGATGCTAACATTTTATTGGTAACAGTCGATAGTATTCTGATTGAAGTAATTATTTGATGAGACGAAAACACTGATACAGTTAATACCGCCTTATGTTCGATTTTAAAACCCAGCCAGTGCTGGGCGAAATTTCTGAAATATTTCCAGTCATTGTTTCTGAACATTTGTCATTGCAGTGCAGAGTATATCAGTTGGCATGGCAACTGTTCTGGTAACTCTGCCTTTAGTTTTAGTTCATGTTATTGTGCAGTAATATTAACTGACTCATATAAGATGACTGCTGTCTCAAGTAGAATTTTCTGTCATAAGTTTTTTCCAGATGAACAAAAGTAGTAGTAATCTGCTGGGATCAAATACTCAAAAGGAATAGAAAAGTAATCGTTTGCACATAGTGAACATTATATTGTGCAGCTGGGTTTGTTCGCCCTTCTCTTGGATGAGATTGCTGTCTGTAATCATGTTCATGTGGTGTTTTTTTTTTTTTTTCCACAGGAACCTAATGGAGAAACACCATCATCTCTGTACCACATCGCTGCAGCTCTTCTTCAAAACAACCTCATCGCTCTTGAAGACCTCTACGTTCATGTGAGTGGAAGAGTCATGTCAGGTGGAGTAGTGTAAAAATGTGACATACCAAACTTTTTGCAGTACTGGTAGTGCCGAGTAGCGATTTGGCAGCTGCTTCATTTGTATGAGTGCAGTGAAGGTTTCTGTTAGGATGATCGATTTATGTTTGATCAGCAGACATTTCTATTGAGCGCATTAATACAGTGGTTGATAAGAACTTTTAAATGAGTCTCTATACAGAAGAAATCTGTTCAAAATGGCCTAATTTGTTTTCCTGAATTTCTGAATGCTTGGGTCATTCCACGAAATCAGTGCCTTTTGCATCTCGAAGAAATAATCAAACATAGATTAATATAACAACAAATAAATGTGCAATTTAAAAACATAACATTACTATGTATGCGCTCATCAATATTACATAAAAAAAGTTAATCAAATATTATTTTAAATAGCATTTATGTCAATAAGGGTAAGGTTTTTGGCCTGTCCCTCACTGGTTATTCTTTTTCAGCAGGATATAAAAATCAAATTTGCATAATGTTCTAAATATAGTCTCATTGTTAAGCAATGTTTTTGGCATAAGTATGCATTTGTTTCTGTAAACTATAAATCATTTTATTGGTGTCCCCTGATCAAAAAACATTGTAAAATGATGTACATTCAAGTTACATCATATATGAACCAGGAGTCCTACACTTAACACACAAGCATGTTTCTCTCACCTGTAATGTTCTATTTTTGATTATTTATGAGGCTTGACTGAGGGGGGCCATCATGCAGTGTCAATACTGTTACCATTTTTAAAATGTAAATTTAAACAATTATTTCGTACATTGAATATAATCAATATCTACAAGTAAAATCTTTTCAAAGTGCAATATGATTTTGTGAACTTGACTATTAGCTAGCAATTAGCAAATTTGTTTGAAATTGTCAAACCTGTTACTGTCAACCTGTAACTTTTTAGAGTAACAGGGATGGCATAGATTAGGTTTGACCCTGTTTTTAAAGATTGTCTGTGTAAAATTCACCCTGGGTATATTATTGAGCTAGTGCCTATATCATTCAGTGGCATATGAGTTCTGATTAAACTATAGTATCTACTTGTGTCAGTAACAGGTAGACTGGTAGAAAAAGTCATAAAATAATAAATTACATAGCCAGAGATGGCACAATACAGTTTCTTGTCATTTTAAGGCATCTTCATTTCATGGATATTTTAAAAATATTGATTAAACTTCCACTTTTTCCAAGTGGAAAAGGCACCGATTTCGTGGAATGACCCGCTTATGAATAAAATAAAACACAACTTAAGAGAGTGTAGTTTTCCCCAGTGCAGAATGTTCTTTGCCTGCTTTAACTCTTAACACAATTTGAATAAGTTAAATTTTTCATGCTGCTAAGCTGCGCAAGGGCAACACATACACTGTAACAACTGCATTTAAATGCGTGAGTAAATTATTGTTGACTGGGATGATTGACCGTGATAACCATAGCAACCGACAGAACAAAAAACTCTTAATAGAACTTTGCAATAAACAATAGTCTTGACTGAATACATTGAGTAGATTTAAAGGGATAGTTCACCCAGAAATTAAAATGAGTATTTCATCCAATATGAAGATGACACTTTTTCTTCAGTAGAGCATTAAAGAAGATCTTTAGCTGAAACTGATTTACATTGTTTGAATCACCAAGGACCACAGTAGAGTCAAAAAAGCATATTCAGGCTGAAGGTGATTCAATATTGGCATTCAACATTGTCAGATAACTTCCTTTTGAACAGAACAGTAAATGCTATTCTAAGTTGTTAACATAATTCTGCTTATTAGAATTACAGGTGCACTTTGACTCCATTTACACATGGTATTAAATGTCATTGTGGAAAAGATTGAATATTTGCAGCTGAAGTGTGGCCTACGTGCATCTGGAGCATCATGCTCATAATCAAGCAGCTCAGAGCATAATGCCAGCTTAATGTCATGCTTGGGTTAATGTCATTTAGAGCCGAAAATGCAGTCATAAAATCTGCAACAGAAATGCACAATATGTATTTTAATACTAGGGTTAAATGTGTTACAGGCTTGTGAGAATCTTCAGTAAGCTACACATGACAAGTGTAATTAGCCCTGATGTTGATGCTCTCAAGCTCTGGTTTTGGTCATTATGACCCATTGATGCCAATGGAAATGATAAAACTTAAAATAGTGTTAATTTCATTAACGAGAATGAACATAAAATATTGTCTACCTTTTTTCCATTACTAAGACAAGTCAAAGACGAGACGATGCTGACATCATCAAACACTAGTTGTGACTCTATCAACATGCAATATCATTGACGAAAAAAGACGAGTAAATAAAAAAAATAAACACTATATAGAACATTTCATGGTTTTCATGAGTTTTCATGGTTGCGGTTGCCAAATGTCAAGAGTTTAATTCCCCCCTATCAGAGCTTTTCTATTTATGTTATAATATTTGTGTTTTAGTTTATCTTCACAACCTGGCAACTTCTGCACACAATGATGATCTGAAATAGGGCTGCAGCGATTCGTCGACGTCATCGATATACGTCGATTAGCATGGAATGCATCGAGTCGCACCTTTAGCCACGCCCATTGCGCGATCCTGCAGTTATCCCTACTTAAGGTTGTTTAACTCAAGCAGAAGGTAAAGGCTAGTATGGCAATATCACTTCATAGAGTTGCGTTTATAGAGCATTATTATTATACAGCAGTCAGAACCGCATATAAAGTAGGGCTGTGTATTAGCAAGAATCTGGCGATACGATACGTATCACGATACAGGAGTTGCGATACGATATATTGCGATAATGTAAGCAAGGCGATATATTGGGATATTTCTTATTTTAGGAATAGGATATATATTTTTTAGGAAAGCTGTCATTAAGAACACACCACCATATGCAAACCTTGGCAATACATAAATAAATATAACCAGAACACACTGGGATCTGCATTTGCAATAATCAGCCCCTGTAACATTCAACATTACTGAAGCACGTTTTGTGCAGTACGAGTAAAGCGGGAAATATTCAAGTGCTTGCAGGATTCTTTAGTTAAATGTATCTATAAAATGTATTTTATAAAAAGATAAAAATATATATTTATAGACTCTATTTTAAAGTTTCACAGTTTAAGTTTACAATTGTGACATGCAATGTCATAACATTTGATCTGAACAAATGAAATCTGCTTAATATCAATGAAAAATAAAGTGCTTGCAGGATTCCTAAAGAAAACAAAACAATTGTAAAACAATCAAATAAATACAGATGTTAAACATTCTCAGAACTTTTCAATTTGGATTTCACAGGTTTTTCAGTTTGTATTTATGTTCCGCGTGGAATTGCTGAGACTGCGACGCGAGCACCGCCCCAACTGCACAAAACACCCCCGAATTACGAGAGAAAGCTGCAGCTGCACAGCGACTCTACCGCCCGCCACGCTCCGCGCAAAGGCTCTTCAACACGAGACGCGGCACGCGGTAGAACCGAGGTTGCGCTCGCGCCGTGGTCCCGGGGCGGACATTACCACAAAAGCCCAAATGGTGCCACACTTCAGCTTAGTACACCGAAACGAGAGCTGGAACAATTCTTTCATCCTCCATTAATGGCAGCGAACTATATTAACACTAACATTACTATATTAACACAACAATAACATTAACAAGTCCCCTGATGCTAGTATTTCCTGTCACTGTTTAAGTTCAGCGATGACGACTAGTGGTCGGGATATGAACTCAAAACGAAACGACTGCCATGAATCTTACATTTTTTTTTTTTTAAATATCGATATTCCGTTTTGGAGAATCGATACAGTATCGCCAAACAAAATATTGCGATACTCGCGTGTATTGATATTGTCTTACACCCCTAATATAAAGCTGAACTGATGCCTTTACACTGTCAGGATTCACAACCTCATTCAAAGCTGCACTGAATGAACGGAACAGCACGGGACATCCAGTTACCTATATAATCATGACCAGTGTTGGGGAAAGTTACTTTTAAAGTAATACATTACAATATTGCGTTATTCCCCTTTTGCGTTATGCTACTTTTTATGGAAAGTAATTTGTTACATTAGATTTGCGTTACTTTTTAAATATGAGCAGGGCTTGATTGTTTTTAATACAAGAAGTTCTAAATAAATGAATAAACCTCAGGCTGAAGGAAGAGTAAATTCATGTCTGTACAGTAGAATGCAGGAGAAGACGGTTCAACACTCTTCAGCAACAAAAAACAATGAAGCACAATTGTTAGTTTATCTAAAATCATTTTTGCTTATATGGTTGAACTGGATCATCAAAGGTCAGCAGCAAAGACATTGGTTAATAAAATGGGATTAGATACATTTGTGTTTAACATATTTAATTAATGAAGGTTTGCATCATATTCTGAGTTTGCATTTCACTGTTTTAGTTAATTTTGATGAATACTAAATCTGTTTTTTGCAAGTGGGATGAATTAAAGCACATTCACATTTAGTCTAGAACTACAGTAACAGCATGTTCACACAGCGCACTGTCAGTCAATAAATGGGGAAAAAGTAACTGGCATTACTTTTTTGAAAAATATATTTTCTTGTAAATTAAAAAGAAATGTTGCTTTACTAGTTACTTGAAAAAAGTAATATTACTTAACTCGTTACTTGTAATGCGTTACCCCCAACACTGGTCATGATGGGTTTAATTCACCCACAGAGACGGAGAAATGATTCACGTTCATCTTCCGCTGGAGCTTGCTTCAGTGCCGTGGGCTCTCTGCACTCGCTAACAAAGCATGTAAAGGCGTTGTTAGTTGTTTAACTGTGTGTTGGATAGGACAAGCCTCAACTGGGCTCTTTTATTAAAAACAGGCTGTCAACTGTGATAAAACTTCCCGGTGTTGTGATACCATTTTTGATTGTGTCGCTCCAGTGTCCTGAATGCGCTTGTGACTTCAGCTGTTCATTCATACAGTCAGATATGTATTCAAGCAGATGACTTAATCTGCTGAATAAATAAAACATGTCAAGTCTCTTACTGACTGCTGTCAGTCCCAAACAGCAACTTTCTATTGATTGTATCACTACCCTGTAATTCTCTTTCTTTCTTGTTATTGTTAACCTATTTCTTTCTTGCTTCCTTGCTTTTTTATTTTATTTAATGCTATTATTTTTCTTTTTTCTTTCTTTCATTTTTATTTTATTAATTTATTGTTTTCTTTTTCTCTCTTTTCTTATTATTTTTCTTTATTGTTATTATTTTCTTTCTTTCTTTTTTTTGTTGTTGTTTATTTTTGTAAAGTATTAATTATGAGAAAAGGTTTGAATAAAATATTAACATTAATAGCAGAAGTTGCTGTTATTATTTATTGATAGTTTAACTAAAGAATTCATCAACTAAGAAAATAACAGATTAATCGAAAAAACAATCGATAGATTAGTCGTTAGCTGCAGCCCTAATCTGAAAGCATTGACAAACATGCAAGTTTAGTGATCTCCATTGAGATTCTGCTCAAATGAAAGTGTCAAACAGCCGATCGGAGTTCATTCACGTTGTTGTTTGCACTGTTTGCTGCATAAATCTGCCGTCAGACCTCAGTGATGAACTGTAATAAATCCAAACATGTATCTTGATTTTATCGTTTGCTGAATAAATGCACTTACACAACTTCTGCACCTCAATACAAAGTCTTACTAGTTTTTTCATAGAAAAACTTGAACATTATTTGGAATTAATATTAGGAATATTTTAGATTTTGAGGGAAGCTTTTTGAGTTTTCCCAGTTTTCTTAATGTAAAGAGTTTTTGCTAAATTAATAAATCAGGAAACTAGATGAGGGGGGAAAAAGTGATTTATAATTTTAACCATTATGCAGCATGACTAATATGTGACTAAAGACCGGTCAGGCTGACTAAATGATGTGTCTTTACGCAGCTCCTCCCACTGGATTCCAGCATTGTGGAAGAGCACAAGAGAGAGATCCTGGAGGCCAAACAGATCGCCCGCAAACTCACCATGGTGGTCGTCCCCTCTGAAAAGTCAGAGGAGAAGGAAAAGGAGAAGGAAGAGGAAAAGAATGAGAAGGTAACTTGTTTTTGCTGTAGCGCATTCATTAAATCAACTGAAGCACCAGACAGAAATGTAAAACATGACTGTTCAGTGGTGCTGTTAAAGGAATAGTTCACCCACAAATAATCATGTTATTCCAAACCCACACAGAAGGGCTTGAACAGAAATACCAGCAAAAGGCTTCAGTTGTAGGGTTGGGTATCGATAGAATTTTATCAATTTCGATTCCAATGTGATTAAATAATGATATCAAACATTAATCCTGTGTCTCTTTTTTGCAAACCATTTAGTTGCAGCTGAATACCATGAACAGAAATCAACAGGCTACATAAAAACTGGACTCTTTAAGAGCTGTTTGTGTGCAAAATACAAGTTGTGGTTCTCTCATGATTCTGAAGAAAAAAACATTAGACTAAACGAAATCACGTCATCTATGAGTGTTGGTATTTGAATCGTGTTCGCGATCTTTAACAATCTGTTCAATTAAAGTGCTTTGTCATGTCGGTGGTGACGCCTCTCGTGCAACATGTTTAGCCATCACAGATTTTATATTTATATTATACTTAGCTTTTTTGGCTTCTGATCGCAAATGTAGCCAAACTTTGGAGAGCTTAGATTAGTGAGAAAAGTCCTGTCAGATCGCTAGGAATCGGAATTTTAATTTAACAAGTGTCCGATTCCTGACCTTAAGTATCTGAATCTGAAATTGGATCGATTTTCGATTCCCAGCCCTATTCAGTTGCAAATGCTTTTCATATTTCTTTGTATTGTTTAATAATTAAGTAGCCATTTTAGTACTTCAACTTATTTCATTTCAGTTAGTTGCTAAGGCAACATTTCTCATTAGTTTTCATCTAATATTTTAGAGTTGATTTTCTCAGTTTAAAAAACAAACGCTTGCAGAAGAGTTGTATGATGTAATGGTATAAATGCATGTAAATGTCAGTGTTACATAAATGGCTTTTTCTGGGCTGATCAGATGCTTGATTACAGCAGCGCATGCACTCAGGAACTCTGCGTCTGACAGCCTCAGATTCACAAAATGCACTTCCAGATGCAGTTTAGCCTTGCTGTTTACCAAGGTAATGGTTTACATTAAATCAGCAGTGTATACTTGAAGAAAACGCATACAAAATGCACACAGGGCTTTAAAATCCTGAGAAATAGCAGCGGTAGACATTAATAATGTTTAATTATAATTAAAATCTCGCTTCAGTTCATTATTTAAAAGTATATACTTTATATGCATAAATGCAAGCTTATTAAACATGAGCCTTTTGAAAACTCTTCATCTTTCAGTGTACAGTCTAAATTAAAATAGATGAATATGTGAGGTTGGGTCGAGTTGTCACACTGAAGCATTTCTAATTCTGTTTGGTCTAGAATATCAGAAGTACCAGTACAAAGTTTATTTTAAAAATGCATTCAAATGATATCAGTCTGTTAAGCAATGGCTGCTTTTGATTGTGTGCATCTGTACATTAAATCTTTCGGTGTTGATGCAGCCAGCAGACGTACTGCTATTTACTTTCATTAAATCAAACAGAAATATTAATAACAAAGAGACACTCGGTCTTGGGATGATTTCTTTGTTTGTTTACTTTAATTACTTAATTACTTCTGAATAAGAACAAATTAATTTAAAAATGACAAGTATATATTTCTTCCTAATGAATTGGAGGGTTGTCCCTTGTGTCTTAATGTAACTAAATAAAACTGTTTCAACATTTTAAAGCATGTTATATTGAAGTAAAATCAGAACAATTTGCATGGAAAGCTCGTCAGTAACAACACTTTTGCAGAGATTAAAAGAGAGACAAGTTTCAAACCAGGTTTATATTAAAGGCAAAGAATGCGTGTGCATATAGTTTCATGTGCTCTCGAGCTTTGACGGTGTTTTTACTGTGTGTTGTGGTTCAATGAGAGAATTGAGCATAACATGGAATGTCAGATTAAGAAAAAACTAAATTCACAAATTAATCCAAATAGTTGTTGCAGCCTAGTTTAAACTTTTTTTTTTTTTTTTTCACCTCTGACTGAATATATGCGAATCCTTATTTTATAGCTGTTGTTGTGGCCTTGCATTAGTGTGACTTGTAAGCTGTATGAAACAACACAGATGGTGTGCGTGTCATCTGTCTCTGAAGATAAGAATCCCCTCAGACTCCTCAGCAGAAGAGATAATGAACAAGAGCGTGTAATGATGCTGTATGTGGAGATGTGTGCTCCGCTCCTCTAATCTGTCTCTCCTCTCATGTCAGCCTCCTGATAACCAGAAGCTGGGGCTTCTGGAGGCGCTGCTGAGGATCGGTGACTGGCAGCACGCTCAGAGCATCATGGATCAGATGCCATCTTTCTACGCCACCTCCCACAAGGCCATCGCCATCGCGCTGTGCCAACTGCTCCACCTGATCGTGGAGCCGCTCTACCGCAGGTACGGCGTTCAGACACGCGCTCTGTCCTGGGCCTGTAACAGCGTTTGGTGTTGGTTTATGTTCACGGTCAACTACTCAGTCGGTGAATCGGTCCTCAGAACAATGCACACCTGACTCCCTCGCTGAATCACTGAATGATTTATTTTGTTTGGTTAGAAATTAACGGGGAACCATTAAAGGGCCTTATAAACACTTTGTAAATTGTAAGTTCGAATTGTAAATGCGAACCAATGGATTGTCAAGAAGCTAATGTTAAATATTTAAAAATATTAAATATAATCGGTTGTTTATCTAGCACACCATACATTGTGCATTTGTTTTTTTTTTGAAAGTGTGATTTGCAGTGTGGGTATGTAAATGCACGCACTAAATCTGGCAAATAATAAAAACTCATAATGGTAGTTTATAAACAGCTCCTTTTTTTTTTTTGCTTGAAAGCTCCATGTCAGAGTTAATGTCTTCACATTTCCGACCCTTTATCTCTAGTGTCAGTTGCTTGGAAACAACATGAGAGATTTGAGATTTTCTCTTATTTTGTTCTTATTCGGCATTAGTGTAAAATCTGTAAATTACAGTAGTACAGTCAGCATTTGAAGTGGATCAAAACCTTTCATCAAAGTTGTCCTAAAACAAAACAATATCGATCTTGTCCTAGGACAACTTTGAACTTTGATCCACTTCAGATATTGACTACTGTAGTTTTTACAGGTCCAGATTTTCTGTTGAAAATGTGAGTGTGGGATACACGCACACACACACCGTAAGTCAATCAGGACACAGTCCACATGAGATGTGCTTTGAGCTGTAACTGTAGATGCAGCGCTGGGACAGAAGACCCAAGAGAAATTCAGACAGCAGAGCTGTGTGTTGAACTCTTTGGACATCCTGTATTTTTAGGGCTGCAGTCCCCAAAGGTGCCAAAGGCGGTTTGAAGACTCCTCTGTGGAACAAACAGGCACTGCGGCCGGCCGAAAGCTTTGACCATCTCTCCAGGGACGTCTTCAACATGCTGTGCTACCTGGGCCCTCACCTGTCCCACGACCCCATCCTGTTTGCCAAGGTAGTGCGACTGGGCAAGAGTTTCATGAAAGAGGTGAGGACTGACACTAGAATTGGATGATATACTTGAGCGAACCCTTGAGAGGAATCCTAATAAAACACTCAATGCAACACAAGTAACTTGGTGAAACCAGGTGAAAAACTGGTGAAAACTAGTTAATAACGCTATATAGGAGAAGCAAGAACTATCTCAACTCTGCACTGGCTGTATGATGGTTGTATGTGTTGTTAGCTCATGTAGAAATGATTCAGCACTTCAGACAGCTGTAGATTCTGCTTTGATAGCCATGGACATTCTCCAGTGTTATTACAGTATTGTTCTTGTGTATTGTTTGGTAGGCAGAAAATGTAATGGTGTGTCCCAGAGGTTGATGAGGTCTATATCAGGGCTGTATTAGCTCTCTGGCTCGTTTTAATGTAACCTGTGTGAGTTCTATAGTCTCACTTTGTTGTTGGTTAATCTCTATTGATCACTGTCTGTCTCTGCGTGTGTGTGTGTGTGTGTGTGTGTCTGCCTCTCCCTTTCAGTACCAAAGTGAAAGCAAGCAAGACAGCAAGGACAAAATGGTGAGTCATGGAAGGTCCAAGAAGTGTAAAGTTGTATGAAGTACAGCACAGCTTTCTGGCTTTTTTGTTTGCTAAATTCTAGAAGATCAGATCTGACTGTAAAGTGTATTTGACATTTTTCTCACCCAATTTAAACTTAACTTAAACCTAATAGATTCTTCCAAACAAATGATCTGTTAACCGTTTTAGCGTTTAACACTAACATTGAACAGCTACTAATTTTATTCCAAGTAATTGTATTTGATTACCGGGTTTTACCGGAAGAGTTTTCTTGAGGGATTTAAAGCTATAAATCGTTTTCCAGCGATTGGAGCGTTTTGTATCTAGATGACAATGACAGGCGCTTGATAGTGCAGCTGTGTTTGTCTGGATGTATATGAAGTGCTGCATGTGTCTGTGTCTCTGGCAGGACTCTCTGCTGAGCTGTTTTCTCAGTATTGCTGATCAGGTGTTGTTACCGTCTCTCTCGCTCATGGAGTGCAACGCCTGCATGTCCGAGGAGATCTGGGGCTTCTTTAAACTCTTCCCCTACCAGCACAGGTACTGTCAGCTCATCACTTTGTCTTAACCTATAGGGCTTTCTGCTCTGCTCAGTATATGAGAAAAAATAAATGATATAGAGCTTATGTAGCTCCTCCCCTTTTCAGCACTGTTCGTTTTCTTCTGTCTTCTGGTTTGTATTTCCACAGCATGAACGTTAGATCTTCCGGATTTATGAATGAACGGCTTGTTTTAAAACGTTTCTGATCTATTGACATTTATGACATCTGCTTCTAACGTTACAATGCTCATGATAACTTTCATTAAATCCTCAATAAGTAAATCTGCTTCACCGGCTAATTACTCTTCAACAGCGATGCTGTAGAAGTATACAGAGAGTTGAGAGACAACATTGTAAAAATGGCTGTGCACGCATCTGACGCATACGATTTATAGAATAAATTAAATTACCAAGTTAATTGCATTAAGCTAATGAGCTAATTGGTAAGGTTTTGGGCTCATGCCACATAAATAGCAAGGCTTATCTCCAGGTCTGCAATAAATATACAATTAGAATAAAAAATTGCTACTTAATAAATGTCTAACATTATTTTTACTTGCAATCTGCTTACAAAATCTGCATGCTATGAGTTTCATATCAGTGCCCCAACCTTGGGGACAGGTGGGAAAACATTTACATTGTCTTTTGAGGTGTAGGCTGAGAATCTGAAAGCACGGGCAGAATATTACCCATAACAGGGCTCTAGACTGCAACCAAAAAGGGTGTAGAGCCTGGTTTATACTCGCCGCATCAGCACAAGCCCGAAGGTGCACGCAGCAGATGGAGACGGTAAAAGACCGCTTCTTAAACCAGAGAAGGTGAACTTTCTTGTAGAAAAAAAAAAACATGCAAGTTCTGTCAGCGACAGCCAGTTTAGTTTTACTTTTTGTTTTCGTTTGAAAAGCTTGTAATCTTTGCTGTTTACCTAGTCTTAAAGATGCAATAGGTGATTGTCTTCAGGGCGTGAGGACTGTAATTGGGAACAGTTGATGTTGCCTATTGTAGTAATTTAATGTTGTCTCTGGTATTCTGCTCTTTGAGCGTATGTGCGTTCAGGAGGTGTGGCTTTGGATGGCGATTGCAGGGAGGGTGGCACGTTCTCTTTCAGTGCTATCAGGCTAAAGTTAGCATTTTCCGAGATCTCCTACTGCACCTTTAATTAAAGAGCACAACAACAATAAAACAGTAAGTTACAATGACAAACTAGCTTACATAGCATTTATTAACAAAAAACGAATAAGAGGAGGCATGGCATAGGACACACATGCTGTATTATTTACCGACTAATAAATTACAAAATGTTTAGCAAACACTGAGGAATCAAATAAATAATAATATAAAAAAAATTAAGGAAAGCCTCCATAGCGTAACGTGAGGACAATGAATCCATCTTTTGTTTTAGTCTTAAAAAGTGAAAGGTGTGTGTGTGTGTGTGTATATATATATGACGTGACACCAAATTTGAAAGCGCACAAAAAAAGGAATTCCTGTTCACAAAATTTAAAACGCAAATAATACCGATGAAAAAGAACGGGTTGAATGTTGAACGCTTTCGTTACCATATAACTATAAACTATGATAAAAGTTCAGCAGCATGCATTGATTAATCAAATGTAGCAAAAAAAATTCATGTGACCAATTCATGTGATCGTGCGACCAACTGAGAAAGTTAATCACAAAAGTGCGACCAGTGAGAAGAATGAGTCTAGAGCGCTGCAGAATAGTGCCAAGGAAGTTTTTTTGTTGTTGTTGTTGTAGTTTTTTTTTCTTTTCTTTTTTGTCAAAATTTGTTGTTTTATTTACACTTTTTATTTTTCACATTTAAGTGGCCTCGGCCTATGATTGATGCATGTATTGGCTGCACAGGAGAATATATTTTGAAGAATGTGGACAGCCAAACTGTTTTGTCCCCATTGACTTCCTTAGTACTAAGACATAGTACATATGGTCAAAGACTATAGAGTACCCAAGAATGGGGAAACATGCAACGCTTAATATGGGCGCTCAATCGCAGGAAGCCCCGCCTTCTGAATGAAAGAGCCAATCGCTAATCAGTAAACCCAACAGGACTGCATGCGGGTCTGCACTTCATACTGTGTTGTGTCCAAGGCCAGTGTACAAAAATTGAAAATGTGGACAGAATATTTCTGGGCTGGTTTTTGTTTGAATTAAGTCAAAGGAGGCTTTCAGCCTGTTGTATCTGTTGGTAACTGGGTGGTGATGGCGCAGTGGATAAGACACATGCCTTTGGTGTGAGAGACCCGGGTTCGAATCCACTGTGAGACACCAATGTGTCCCTGAGCAAGACACTTAACCCCTAGTTGCTCCAGAGGCGTGCGACCTCTGACATATATAGCAATTGTAAGTCTCTTTGGATAAAAGCGTCAGCTAAGTGAATAAATGTAAATGTAAACTGTTAAGTGTGTTTGAGGATGTGTAATATTATGGGCTGTTTTATCATGGGAGTCGTTATATCAGAAGATTGCTGTGTGAGATCATATACCAGCTGAAGATTATGAGGCTGTTTTTACTGCTGCGTTTACTGTATATTGCATGCCTGTTCCCTCATGATATTCCCCCATATACCTATCTAAGCGCTGTCAGAATGCCCTGATGAACATGATATATATTTTCATTACCTTACACACGGATCTCTGTGTTGTGTAATTAGGTATCGCCTCTATGGGCAGTGGAAGAATGAGACGTACGGCAATCATCCACTCCTGGTGAAGATCAAGGCTCAGACGGTAGACAGAGCCAAATACATCATGAAGTAAGTTTACCTTCTCTCTGAATCTAGTTCAGTTCTTCTGCAATATAATCCTGTAACTGAGGATCTCTGGCCTGTAGTGAGAAGCAGCGCTCCTAGTTATTAGTGTGGATTGTCCTGATTAATTCTGAATTCAGACTTCATTACCTGGACTTTATCAAATAAAAGACACAGATAAAGCTTGATTTCTGTAGTTTTTCAGTCACCTACAGTACCGTTGAAAAGTGTTTTTTTTTTTTTTCAAAAGTCATTGAAGGAAATTGTATGTTTTTTACATATAAATACAATCAAATACTAATAACTTCATATAAACAGTTTTTGGAACTTCAATAAAAATCTTGACACAAAAATGTGAGTTTCCACTAAAATATTAAGCAATAATAATTTTCATCATTAATAATCAGAAATGATTTATCGACGACTTAGAATGACTTCTGAAAGATCACGTGACGCTGAAGATTCAGCTTTGTATCACAGCAATACATTTAGTAATATTTCTCAATGCTCTTTTGACTGAATTTGTTCGAATGAACCTGTGAGAGTAGTGTGCTGTAGTGAATTGTAGTGTAGGTGCTGTTCCATTTATTTCCTCCATATTTAATTGTTTTATGAGATGAACCAAAGCCTTGAGCATAAAATATTTTAGTATAAAAAGTGTTTAGTTTATAAGTAAACAGATTCTTACATTGTAACCCATTCCTTGAAGCACTGCAAATGTAATTGGAACTATTTTTTCTGAATTTTATTATCATTATTTCTTAGACTGATGCTAAAACATCCATCATTCAAAAAAAGAAGAATAATGTACTCTAAAATGCTGTTTTAAACCTAAATGTATTTATTTCTTTGGAACACAGTAGAAGAAATGCTGCACAAAATCTGTCTGCTGCTCGTTTCCATGCAAAGGAACTGTATAGAGACTCTGGATCTCAAGCCCCAAAATGATGAAAAAGCCCCATAAATAGTCCATAATAACTCATAGGCTGTACTTTACGTTTTATGATGACTTGATGTGATCAAATAAAAGTTTGTCGCTCACTGAACATCTTGCCCCTTCTGCTGTCCATTAAAAATAGCATCCATTTCTCCTTTTGTGTTCTGAAGAAGAAAGTCATACAGGTTTAGCAGGTGAGGAAATAATGTCAGAACAAACCTAGCTTAACATTACCTAGCTAACTTCTAGATCCTCACTGCTGAGGAAATTGGTGCAATCCCTGTTTCTATGGTAACATGGAAATTCTCCTCTCAGAATTATGGGTAGTGTAGTTTGATTTTCTTCAGATGAAGATTGTTTTAAGGTATGAAATCTGATTTATGTTTTTGATTTTGGTACATAAGCATCACTTAAATGATCCATTTTTGTTAATTGTAGACATACCTATCAGCTCTGAGGTTGTTCCATTTGTGTTTTTTCCTCTGCAGTTTAACTCCAACCATTGCACTTAGACAATGTGTAGATTTTAGGATGTTATTACATCAGTGCAACTTTAAAGGCAGTTCTCCTTGAACAAGGTTTATGTTGCCCTGCCTGTGTGTGTGTTCAGGCCCCTGTGCATATAGATGAGCTCTTTGAAAGGGCTTGCAGAATTGCTGCATCAGATTCTTTGCTTTCTTTTCAAGTGTGTTGAATAAATGATGATATTTTGGCAGATAATTGGATGGAGAGGGAGCGAGCGGGGAATGAGCTGAGGCTAAACATGTCAAAAATGTTCAGGGAGAAAGAGAGGGAAGCTCAAGGTCGCCTGTCAAGCCCTCGTATGTCTTTCGACTGTTTAGTCTCTCTCATTGGATGCTGATTGTAGCTTATGCAGGTAGTTTTGTGTTTTTCAAGTGTTGAATTAATAGATGAATATGACTGGACTAAGATTAGATTTTACTGCGTCCAACATTTCATTGTTTTTCTTTAAACATAAATATAATTCGATTTTATCCAACATAAATTTGTTTATTTTTCGTCATGCTTATTTTGATGGTTTGCCTTCATTTTTTTTCTGGTTAGTAGTTTGCTTTTAATGGATGTTGTAGCCTGAGGCTGCAGAAATCTGAAGGACAGCACGTCGAGGACAGAGAGGAGCTAGTATGATTGGAGTCGTGTGAAGGAAATAAATATTTGTTGAGCTCGATGCGAGGATGCAGCCTTGAATGTGAAAGCTTGCTACAAAAGAGGCTCTATTTGGTCAGATTTAGCAACAAAATTGTGCCATATTTATTCTAAACATGTTTAAAAAAAGTCAAACATCTGATATATTAATACATTTTGAAGTTTAAATCTAAATAAACCATTAAATCCAAACCATTACGTTTATTATTCACATTTAGATGAACGTCATTGTTTACCAGAAGTTTAACATGAACCTTAAATGTATTAATTAAAAGCATTAACAATACAGTTCTAAACAAGTGAAATGCAAATGCTTTATTTTGCTGTATTTAAGCATTTTTTTTGCTCAGTTTGACCCGTTGGAACCCATTTGTTGCATGCATGCATTTTGCATACGGTGGACTTACGTGACTGTGTGTGTGCTGTGAGGCGAGCTGTCAGACATTAGCGGAGTGTGTGAGTTGTAGGGAGGTGCAGGTGGTGTGTTGGACTGCAGTGCTGCTGCGGAGGATCTGTCAGCACTGAGGCAGAAACACGGAGGAGTAGCGCTTCATTCAGCAGTGCGACCGGAGGAGGTGAAGAGACACACACACTCTCCCGAATCCATCTGAGAGCTCTGTGCACTGCATTGAGGGGTTTTTCTCTTTTTCTGAGCATCTCTGCCATTTGATTATTACGGATGACGTATGTGAATGCAGTCTATACGGGAGAGCGCATTCACAATAATGCACGTTTCGGATGTCCTGTCTGTTTTATCCTTTAAGAAATGACTGACTTTTAGATTAATTTCATTCCTATAACCACTGCATAAATATGCGTACAGCCTCATGCCACGAGTGCCCTCCAGAGTGAACACACAAAGCTCACATGAGCGTTTGAAAGCAGCCGTCTGTGAGTTTTGCGTATCTAATAAACTAATTGCATTACAGACAGCATTAATGATGTCTTTGTAGAGCATTTGGAAGAGAAAACGCTGATATACTGGTAAAATCACACATTGTAGGTGCTGTAACATCGAGCAAATTAAGCCTATGATTGTCCTTGTAATTTTCTTTAACATTTCCGAACTTAATGTAATAGATATAATGTAATGTAATTAGATACTTGTTCAAGGGTTTTGTGTGTAATTGGCAGCAACTATAATACTGCTGCCTCTAGTTCATGACAGTTTTCCATAAGTTTTTACCGCATTTACAGAATCGTTTAAGAGAGAATTGTGATGCATCAAATCGGTTTTCCTCCCACCCCTAATTTTTTAACATCTCTTTCATGACATATTTGAAAGTGTGTTTTATGAAAATGTTCGATATGTACTAGTGAGACGGCTGACGTCCTGTTGTTCATGTGAGCTTTATAAGACTTCTGGGTATCAGAAGATGTCATTAGAGCTTGTTCATTGTGCTCTGAAGGTTAAGCATATCAATTAGGCCACCTGATGTGACGTTGGGAATGCTCTGAGCGCACACACGGCTCCCTTATTAAGACCAATGACACTGTCATGGCTTAGCAGTCAGCAGCTCCTGTCGGCTCACCAGTTTGAATGGAAACTCCACAATGCCAGCACTGGCTCTGTGCCCTCCTCGTGTGTGTGTGCGTGTTTTTTTTTTTTCCCCCAGCTACTTTATTAATTGACTTTTTAATTGGCCCTTTTGTGCCACACTTCAGACAAAGTAGCTCTGCTAGTCTGCAGGAAAACACCAGCCCCCCGCGCTCACAATTAACAGCGTTATAAAGAACAGCCCGAGAGGCGCTGCGCTTCACGTGACAGTCCATCATGCGCCTGCTGGCATGTGTGATTAAAAAAATAAATAAAAAATCAGCACAGAGGTGTGAAGACTCGTAAAACAAGAGCGAGACGGGACATAGACAGCGTCCACTCTCACCCCATAGAGGAGACACCCATCTGTCGCCTGTCATGCTGCAGTTCTTACAAAATTCCAGTATTCACAACACTGGAAGGCCACGTTAACAAGAAGTCGACAATGAGTTTGTCATTGGATATTTGATACCATTTGAACAATGTTTCCAGCAAAAATAACTATGACGCTTAACATTGCTACATAACTACGGCATGATCGTGTGACTTCAACATCACCATTAAGCTTCCGTCAACTCTTCTGGCAATTTGAAATGTTTGAGTTGACTGTGGACTCAATGAGGCTTTGAATGCTAACTAGCAGATGAGTGTACCTGTTTGATGACGTTTAATGTCCCTGACAACCTCCGTACGCCCTTGTTAGCAACCACCTTTTCAGAAAATCAAAAGCTTTGAAAAGAAATCACTGTCACTTATCAAAATACTCTTCAAGAACACCACTAAGGTGTGGTTTTCTGTAACAGCAGCCGGACTGGCCACATGACCAATGGCCAAAATCCTATTGGTTGGCGATGGCCAGTTTTATTTGCACTGTGATGGAAAAGTGATTAGATCAGCTCTGTTTGTGCATGTCTTTTATTGGTGCAATAATAGCCATTCGTTCCAATAAAAATTGTATCGCACCAATTTCCTCAGTGGATATTCATCTTGGCGTGAGCTGGCCTTCAGGAGGGGCCAATTAGAGACAATTAAATATCATTCGGTTTTTTGTTTTGCGTAAGCATTAAAGGGGTCATCAGATGCCCATTTTCCTCAAGTTGATATGATTCTTTAGGGTCTTAATGAAAAGTCTATAACACACTGGATAAAATTTCTCAATGGTAGTGTAAAAACCACTCTTTTTACCCTGTCAAAACAGCTCGGCGGTGTTCATAACATTTTTTTCTAACTTTCCGTGCAGCTCCGCTTCCGAAGATGCACAACTTCTTAGTTTCTGCATGTTCTAATGAGTGATATTTTTTTCAAATCAAGAAACAGGTTTGGGTTGTCTGATAATATTAATAATAATAATATCACTTTTTTGTTGTTCCTTAGAAATGCATATTTGATAGTAGCTTGAGTTAGGATGCAGAGGTAAAGTTTTGTTCATTATCAAAATCGGTAACATCTGTAAATATTTTTTACAGTGGTGTGAAAAAGTGTTGGCCCCCTTCCTGATTTTTGTGCATGTTTGTCACACTTTAATGTTTCAGATCATCAAACTAATTTAAATATTAATCAAAGATAACACAAGTAAACACAACATGCAGTTTTTGAATGAAGTTTTTTATTATGAAGGGAAAACTAAATCCAAACCCACATGGTCCTGTGTGAAAAAGTGTTTGCCCACCTTATCACACCTGAGTTCAGTTTCTCTAGCCACACCCAGGCCTGATTACAGCCACACCTGATCAAGAAATCACTTAAATAGGACCTGCCTGACAACATGAAGTAGACCAAAAGATCCTCAAAAGCACACATCATGTTGATATCCAAAGAAATGCAGGAACAAATGAGAAAGTAATTGAGATCTATCAGTCTGGAAAAGGTGTGTACACACACTGCCAACACACATTTCAGTTCAAACAACATGTAAAAGTGAATTTTCCATCTGATGATTAAAACTGAACACCTCAGATCTGAGATCAGTTAAAACACATGGAACCATGGCAATTTTGAAATGTTTCAGAAACCAAAGTTCAAAGCAGTATGACCTAACGAAGCCTCGTTTGCTGAAATCACGTGACTTGGCAAGTTTGCGTCGAACCACTGATTCAAAACAAAAGATTCATAAAGGTTTCAAAGCTTCATGCACTGCCATTGGTAATACATGTATTAAAGACTTGTGTAGAGATATTGATTTTCCTTAGTTATTTGAAAACACAAAATATGCACAATCCTTTGACAAGGATATTATATTTTTGCTGTTTTACCACCAACAGAATTTTTTGTACAAGTGGCCATGATTATTGGTATATGCCAGCCAAATATTGCCTGTAGTAGTAAGTATAGCCAATTTACTGGCCTGTTTTAGTCACTGGTGAGTGTGAGTGTTATTAATTGTCCTCTTTGGTGTGTCTGTGCCACTTTTTCTGGTTTTCACCTTCTGTTGCTTTTTTCCCCCAGGCGACTGACTAAGGAGAATGTGAAGCCCTCAGGAAGGCAGATTGGAAAGTTAAGCCACAGTAACCCCACCATTCTCTTTGATTATGTGAGTATTTTATTGCTTGCGGCGGCCATAATGGTCCGCTAGACTAATGACATGCTTTTACAGGGCTACTTTATAATCTGCAGTGTGCCATCAATTTCCATTGCTCCTGAGATTAAAAAGCACGTATATGAGCTAAGACCAGTGGCCTAATGTCCAAAATCAGAACGAGAGCATGAACACGAGGCTAAATTTAGGCTTTATTAGTCAGCGGGCTAACGGTAATCGCATTCATCTCCATCGAATGTAAGAAATTCATGACTGGGCCGACCGCGGCTGACAGATCTTCATGTGTACCAGAAAGTTTTCATCAGGATGCTTCTTTCTGCTGGGTTGGTTCTGAAGAAGTGGAGCGGAGGCTTGTTCTGCTGTCGCCGTTTATGCTGTGCACGTCTTCAGCGATGAGAGGCTCCGAGTTTTGCTCTCGTGTACCGAGAAGAAAAGACTTGGAAGTGGCTGGTGGTGGCGGGGCTTTGAATTCATTAGAATTTCAGAAAAAATCAGAAGATTCAGTGGTGAAATAAAAGACGGAGATGAGCTCTGATGAAGGCTGTGTTATTCAGGCGCTGGCAGAGGACTGAGCTTTCCTCATTTTATGAACGCCGAGAGAGAGAGACCACTGACTGATGCTGCTGCCTCTGAACTGAGAAACACTCGCCACAGTACAACATCAAATCAAAATTGATTCTGTTTGCTAGAATGAATGTCCCTGGACTGATTGAGCAATGTATTATTCTCCATGACCAGGGAAATATAATTAGTGGTGTTTGCAAAGACAAGTTTGGCGATTTGACTGATATTGACCAATATTGATCGCAGCAGCGATCATGTATTTTTGTAGGCTGGTTCCCTCAACAACAAAAAAACAAGAAACACTGGAATTTTTGATAACACTTTAGAATAGGGAACACATATTCACTATTAACTATGACATTTGCCTCAATAAATTCCTAATTTGCTGCTTATTAATAGTTAGTAAGGTAGTTGTTAAGTTTAGATGTTGGGTAGGATTAGGAATGTAGAATAAGGCGTTAATATGTGCTTAATTACTACTAATAAATGCCTAATATTCTAGTAATATGCATGCTAATAATCAACTAGTTAAGAGACCCTAAAATAAAGTTACCAAATTTTTCTGTTGGTTTTTGGATTATTGCAAAAAATAAGTTCTGTGGTCAAAAAAGGTTTATGACTCTTACATGTTTTGTTCATGATAATTTTGATGATAAATGCAATTTCTTTCAATCCTGAAGCCTAAATCCAATCATCAGATGTAAGAAGCTAAACATTTCAGTCGCATGTACCAAAAACAGTGTCTTTGGGATGTCAGAACTGAAAAAAATGGCCTACAAAGAATACATCTGATAACCTATTTTTTTTTTTTTTCAGACGTTTCTGGTGTATAAATGACTCTTTTTGTTAAATTTCATCTTTATATCACAATGAAAAAACAAGGTTTTCTTTCTCTCTGTGGATCCAATATTACAAAGTTGATTTCCAGTTAAGAAAAACTGCTTAAATCAAATTGGTAAAACTGATCATACTATGATAGACGAATAGTAGCAATCACAATCAGGTCTATTGCAAATGAATACAATCAGGTATTGCTCTGTTTGCAATTTCACTTGAAAATACAATGCATTACCGAGTTTAGTTTGACGTCTTTTAAAGAGAATTGCATTTCTGATTTCCGTCTGATCTCAGAAGTTTGAGCATATAGAAATGGCACAAAAAGGACTTGAATAACACACGTGGACCTCAGGGGAATACAAATAAATCTGTATGTAGAAGGAGTGAGTCACTGCTGCAGAGTGCTGTGTTGTTAGGTTAATGAATGTAATGTTTTCTCTCTCTCTCTTTTCTTTCAGATTCTGTCTCAGATCCAGTGGTACGATAACCTCATAGCTCCAGTGGTGGACTCTCTCAAATACCTCACCTCTCTCAACTATGATGTGCTGGCCTGTATCCTTTCAGACGGCTCTGATAATTACACTCCCACTGTATAATAATCTTCCCCCTCCGCTAATAACAGCTCTCCCAGGAACTTGCTGATCTCCTCCAAACTCCCGTAATTTGCGCCTGATTAAAATAGCATGTAATCGCTCACCTTGACTTCATCGTCATCACTGAAGCTGACAGCTTTGTGTGTTTAAAATGAGGGAGACAAGCATTTCTGTAGTTTGGAGAGCAGCGGAGGAAAATAGACTTAATTTTCTTTTGAACATGCCAAAACAATGTCTAAGCGTATGAGTAATAGTCTGAAGAGCGTCTGCCGCTTACAGCGGGTGTGTTATCTTTAAAGAGCGAGACGTGGTGTGTTTGAGGCCTTGACCGTGTGGGCAGATTGCATTATTGAAGCTTTAGCCAACCCAGAGAAAGAGAAGATGAAACACGATGACACGACCATTTCATCATGGCTGCAGAGTGAGTGCCGCGCTTCCTCTAAAACGCCTCTTCGATGTGTCGAGATGCCGAATAAATTGAACTTCTGCCTGGCATCCTAATGGACGTTAAATGTCATTTCTTGAAATGGTTTGACCCTGCTGCTAGAGTGTGTCCGGAAAGCAATTTGGAGCACAAATGCATGACAATCTTGACTTGCCATCGTACGAATTCTAATGCTCGTTCTTATGATAATATTTTGCTTTTGTCATCACGTCTTTCCCAAGGTCTTGCTAGTCTTTGTGGAGCGGTTTTTAGAAAATATCCCATCGAGTTAGCTGGTCTTCTGCAGTATGTGACCAACCAGCTGAAAGCAGGCAAGAGGTACGCTTACGTGTTTGCTGTGTTTAGGTCCTGACCTGACCTTCAAAGAGGCACTGTGCTGTTTTCACCCTGCACACTATTAAAACCGTTGTTACTATACAAAATCAACTATCACAAAACCAGTAGATCATCCAAGTAAAGATGCCCAGTATCAAGGATATGTAAACTTTGGAAAGGGTTATTCACGTCTATATTCAGTTATTATTTTGTCTTGTAGACTAGATGCAAACTTCTGTTGAGTGGAATGGCTTTTTTTTATGTATTGCATAAAAAAAAAGCCTAAAGTGTTGCAATGTAATTTAATTTTTTTTATCCCCCAGTAAATTTCCGTAGCCCTACTCCCCGTTCTCCTGGCTGTTTGTGTAGTCTTGAACTTGGTGTTGCTATATACTCATGCGGACCTATCTTTATTTAAAAGATTGTTAACAGAAAACATTGAGAAGCATGCTTTTGCCAGTTAATTTGAATTTGTAGTCATTTTGTAGAGTATGGCCAGTGCTCGAACAGAAAAGTGACATTTCCAATCCCAAATTAGTTTGAAAAATATATTTGTTATGCTGCTGTTTTTCAAAACATGTGTATCCTTAAAGTACAGGAAGGCATTCAAGTCTTTTTAAGGACTTTGACAATGTTTTGAATGTTAATTCCGTATTTAACCCCTTCATTCCAAGTGTTCAGTACCCTGGACAGATTAACTTTTGATTTTCTTAAAGGGATAGTTCACCCAAAAATTAAAATTGTCATTAATTGCTTACCCTCATGTCATTCTGAACCCGTAATACCTTCGTTCATCTTCAGAGCACAAATTAAGATATTTTTGATGAAATCCGAGAGCTTTCTGACCCTGCATAGACAGCAACACAACTGCAATGTTCCCAGGTCCAGAAACGTAGTAAAGACATCAGAAAAGTAGTCCATGTGACATCAGTGGTTCAACCGTAATTTAACGAAGCTGCGAGAATACTTTGTGTGTGCAAAGAAAACAAAAATAATGGCTTTATTCAGCAATTCTTCTTCTCCTCATCCCATCTGCAGCGGTGCTTTTATACTGAAACTGAAACTTTTATACTGAAAGTTAGGACTAAGTGTGCGATTTAGCATTTTATACAGCAGTGTTGAAATGTGCTGTGTTTGCAACACTGGTTCGCTCTAGTCCAAATGCCCAGTATATTTAATATACAGCAATTACAGTGATTCATTTCTCTGGACTAAAGAGGTTAATCCTCTTTAATTTCTCATTAAATAGATGATTTTTCTTTGAATGTAAAAATAATAAAACCGAGAAGTTAAATTAAAACGTAGCATAGCAAAGTAGTCTCAATTTTGGTGGCTTCTGACTCAAAAATGGGTTGCAGATCTGAAAAGGCTACTGTCCTGCATCACGGACCAAAATATACGCTGAAATTGAAAATGAGGATCCAATACATTCACACTAGAGCTGAATCCGCCAGTCCATATTTGAGGACGTTCTCTAGCTCTATTTAATTTCATTAATCCAGTGTCATTGAGCGTGCAGAACTCCCGAAGAGCTGCTTTGGTTTTATCGAGGTCTTTAATGATTCCTGTGTTTTGTGTTGTGCCAGTTTTGACCTGCTGATCCTGAAGGAGGTGGTGCAGAAGATGGCAGGGATTGAGATCACAGATGAGATGACTTTGGAGCAGCTGGAGGCCATGACAGGTGGAGAGCAGCTCAAAGCGGAGGTACGCCACACCTTTGAAACACAGTCATCGTTTAGCAAACAGCACGCATTTACAAGCTTAAGCCATGTTTGTGAATGTGTGGATGTCATTTCAATAGATTAGGGCTGCAGCAATATTTCAGATGTGCAATGCTGGAAGTGTGCTTGTGCTGTTATTTAAAATGTATCTTAGTATGCCACTTGGTTTGATATTTTATCCAAGGTAGGACTGCTTGATTATTGCAAAAATCATAATCACGATTATTTTGTTCAATATTGTAATCATGATTTTTTAACACGATTATGAGTGTGCCATATGACTAGGGCTGTGTATTGGCAAGAATCTGGCGATATGATGCGTATCACGATACAGGGGTTGCGATATGATATGTTACGATACTGTAAGCAAGGCAATATATTGGGATATTTCTTATTTTAGGAATAGGATATATTTTTAGGAAAGCTGTCATTAAGAGCACACCACTATATGCAAACCTTGGCAATACATAAATAAATACAGATTGTTTAACCAGAACACACTGGGATCTGCATTTGCAATAATCAGTACGAGTCAAGGGAGAAATATTCAAGTGCTTGCAGGATTCTTTAGTTAAATGTATAAAATGTATTTTATAAAAAAGACCATATATATTTTTAGACCCTGCTTTAAAGGTTTTTTGCAAAAGCAACGTTGCATGATTTTACTGATTTGCACGTGGCATTTATGGAGGAATGGGATCAGAATTAAAAACATTTTGGGTAAACTTGGGATTTTTTTTTTTGGGTGTTGTGATGCAGAAATCAAGGCCCCTGTAATGAGATCTAGCTAGAGTTCATGTGTTACCCTATTATTCTGCAAACAGAGCTTCCTTGAAAACACAGAGGCAATTAAAGTGCGACCACATGGGACAGTAGGTGTTCATAATGAATCAACTTGGCAGTTTCTTGTGCTTGAGTAAGTGAAGAAACTCTCAAGTTCAGTCTGCGCAGCTTCCATTTTGGCCTGGTCATGACTTCTTGACTTAATCATGGCAGCTGCGAGAACATTCCTCTCATCTTGTGCATATCCCCTCAATATGAAGAGGCATGATAATGGATTGACATGTTTGATTGGGAGTGTTTCTGTTCATTTCTGATTGTTTGTGTGTGTAGGGTGGCTACTTTGGGCAGATCAGGAACACTAAGAAGTCGTCTCAGCGTCTGAAGGATGCTCTTCTGGACCACGAGCTGGCATTACCGCTGTGTCTCCTGATGGCCCAGCAGAGGAACGGGGTGGTCTTCTCTGAGGGGGGAGAGAAGCACCTTAAACTCGTGGGGAAGCTTTACGATCAGGTATAATCAACTAAGAAGCGGCTCTTGAAGCCACGATGACTCCGCTCCATGCAGTCCTCAACTCTGTTGTTGAAGTTTTCTAAAAAGAGCATAATTGCTAATTAAATTTGACAAGCAGCGGAGCTCATGCAGTGGAGCTGATAATACATTTCTTCAGAACTCTTTACCTCAAGTTTGATGCTTGTTTACTTTTCAGTCTAGTTTAAAATTATGCCATGATATAGATAGACAGTCAGACTTTAGGGTTCCTGGAGGGGATTTTCAGGAAGAAACGGCAAATAAAATTGCACATTTTAATGAGGTAAAGACTGCCAATTAGGAAAGATCTGCTTTTTAGATGAGAAAATGTGTTAATTATGTTAATGAGTGAAACATGGAATAGAAGTTCTTCAACATAGCATAACACTTCATCAGTGTCTTTCTCACATCAATGCCATTGGACAGCCTGTCTAAGTCAGCAAACCGTTAACCCTTTAGTGCATGAATGTTTCAGCTATCATTATTACATATTCGGGTCTTTATCGACCTGGACCTACATATCTAACACGGATGGATCTCTGACTGCTGCAACAGTACATAACTCTCCTGATATTTTAATAACTGTTACAAAAGAATAAAATAAAACATATTTTGTTACCGTTTGAAACTTGGAAGGGTTCAATTTGAGCTGCTGATTTCACCATCCCTGTCATCGTCACAGTGCTCTTCCTGTACATTCAGCATCTGGCTCAACCATATTCTCAAAACGATCATTTTCAACGTCTTCAAATTCAATATTTTGATTTAAATTGGCCATCGAGAGCATTGGGAGAAATTCTGGTGATTTAGTAACCATTTTGGCCTCACTCATTTGCAGTAATTTATTTACTTATTAATACTTTATGCTATTGCCTGCGTGATGCACCAAAGTGATTTCTCAATTCAGCATTCAGCATTAAACTGATGATAAATCATGAAATCTGTTTTGATTGCAATGCTATGATTTGCCTTGGGCAGGACTATGTAAACTGTTTTGGGCATGGAGACTCTCCAAAAGTATTGGAACAGGACCAAGAGACAAAATTGCTCTGTTGGCTGTGGAGTCAAGACATTTAAAAATATGATTAAAAGATGACTATGATGCAAAACTACAGAATGTCACATTTTATTATTGGCTGATTCAACACATAGATGTTTTACCAGCTAAGAAGTTCAGCACTTTTAGAGTTCATCCCTCTATCTGATGTGAGCAGAAGTATTGGAGCAGTTGCCTCACAGGTCTTTCTAAGTGATCAGCTGTGTCCTGTTGCATTAATTCTTCAGATATTAAAAGCAGGGAATGTGTCGTATCAGTTATATCCATTACTTCTGTATTCTGAATCTTGCATTCGATGATGGCACACACAAACCAGGATGAAGATGAGGGAGCTGACTTTGAGAGAAAAGCAAGCAATTTGGATGCTAAAAGAAAAGAGGAAGTCAATTAGAGCTCTAGCAAAAACAAAGGGCATGGAGAAATCAAGTGTTTGGAAACCACCAGCAACCCACAACGACCTGATCGGCTGAGAAAACAATAGTAGTTTATGACAGACAAATCATAAAAGCTGTGAAAATGAATCCTAAAAGACGTGTCTGTAAAATTACCAACAACTTCCAGAAAGCTGGGGTGATGCTCTGACAATCTACTGTCCTCAGGAGACTTTGACACAGAATTACAGATGCTACACAGCAAGATGCAAACCTCTGACCAGCACCAAACATAGAAAGACAAGATTAGAGTTTGCAAAAAAGCACAAAAGGTGAGCCAGAAGAGTTTTGGAACTGTATTTATGGACCGATGAGACAAAGATGAACCTTTATCTAAGTGATGGGAAAGCAAAAATGTGGAGAAAAAAAGGGAACTGCAAATGATCCCAAACATAAAGCCTCATCTGTAAAGCATGGTGGAGGTGGTGTCATGGCATGGGCATGCATGACTGCCTCTGGAACAGGCCCTCTCAACTTTACTGATGACTTAATGTATGATGACAGTAGCAGAATGAATTTGGAAGGGTACAAAACCATCTTGACTACCAATATTCAAGAAAAAGCCACCAGATTCATTGGGAAGTGCTTCATATTGCATCAGGACAATGACCCAAAACACCCTGCCAGTTCAGTCAAGGAATTTATAAGGGCAAAGAAATGGAAAGTATTAGATTGCCCAAGTCAATCTCCAGATTTAAATCTGATTGAACATGAATTTCAGCAGCTGAAGAGGAGAGTAAAGGCAGAAACTCCCCAAAACAAGCAACAATTGGACTTGGCTGCATTAAAGGCTGGGAAAAGCATTTCAAAGGATGAGAGCAAGAGTCTGGTGATGTCTATGGGTCCCAGACTCACTGCTGTGATTGTGTGCAAGGGATCTGCAACTAAATAATAGCTTTTAATCCTTTATATCTGCCTTATGTTCAACTGTCCCAATACTTATGCTCACATCAATGAGTGGGATGAACTCTAAAAGTGCTGTTCTTTTTATTTGGTAAAACATGAATGTGTTGAAACGGCTAATAATAAAATGTGACATTCTGTAGTTTTGTCTCATATTCATCTTTTAATCATATTTATAAATGTCTTGACTCCACAGCCAACAGAGCAATTTAGTCTTTACTGTTCCTATACATATGGAGGGAACTGTATATTATTGTACATATCGTTACTTTTATTTATGTATTGTATTTATTTATTTATTTTTATTCTGTGGCAGAAACAGGCTTCCATACTTTTGCTTGGCTTCCATATCAAACTTGGAGCAACATGTCCATATTTGGTAATCAGTTTGGAAAGCTGTGGCTAAGAGGAGAAAAAAAAATGTATTTTGTAAATTTGTAAAAAAAAAAAAAAAAAAAAACTTTTTTTTGTATTTTCTGTGCAAAAAGTTATAATATGGCTTCAGAAAATATATATTATTATGGACTACTTTTGGTCACACTATAGTCTAGGGATCAGTTCTCACTATTAACTATTAACAAGTTTTGCCTCAAACTCTTAATTGGCTGCTTAGTTTAGTTTATTTATATAGCACAATAAAACAACAGTCGCTGACCATTGTGCTGTACAAAAATTGTACAACCAATATAAAAAAAAAACCTCAAGAATAGCAAACATACAGAGAAACAAGCTCAGGACGACTTGCATATTATACGCCTTCTCTAAATGGAAGATTTTTAAACCGAGATTCTGTAGAGATTATCCTAATAATAAAGGCAGGCTATTCCACAATTTTGGGCCGACTATGGCAAAAGCCTGGTCTCCCTTTCTTTTAACTGTGAGCTGGTTTGATGACCTGAGACATCTAGCAGATATGTTAAGTCACCAGGTCAGATAAAATCAAAAAGTAAAATCTTAAACATTTTATTCTAAAACACAACGGCAACCAATGCAGGGAGAGTAAGATGGGGCTAATGTGCTCATATTTGCGTGTGCTTATAAGGTAATTAAGTTTAGGATTAAGGGATCTAAAATATGGTAATGCAGAAAAATTCATTATTTTTGTGCTGTTTAAGTACAAATAAACAGCTAATATGCTAGTAATTTAAACAACTAGTTAATAGTGAGAACTGATCCCAAAACTGAATTTTCAGGCTACTTTATCTGACGGGCTTGACAGCCCCTGATCAGTGTATGATCTCACTGCAGGGAAAAGAGCTGCGTGAACACTCTGCAAAGTCTCTCTTTTTGAGTTTTTGGGTGAAACTGACTTTTTAAATGAGTAATTGAAAACTGCCGTTTCCCAAAGCAAACCAAACTGAATGATTGAGTTTTAGAAACTTTTCATTGTTGTCAGTGTCGCAGTTGGGAGTGAAAGTGGCCCGTATCAGCCATGAGAAGACTCATGTAGAGAGTTGTACAGAACTTCTGTGATTTTCATCCGCCCACACACACTGGCAGTTTGCTTTTCATGTTCAGCAGCTGCGCAGCTCAATTACTCACTGGGTAATCCAATTGACTGTTTCCTCTCTCCCCCCATGTTCTCTAGACATGTCGCAATTCACAGCAGATGGTGCTAAAAACTAACATCATCAGCTTCATTCTGTGTGGGACTGCGAAATGATGCAGCCGGTCGCTCCTTTTTGCTTTTTATTTTTTCATCTTTTTTTTCTCTCAATGTCTCAAATTAGAGCCTTTAGCAAATAATTCCCTCTCGCGATGCCAAATTGTCTAAATAATTGCTCATGGTGTGAATGAGAAACACGCTTTTTCCTGACATCAGTGGGGAAGCTTTTAATTATTAATTTTGGCTCTTTTTTTTTTAAACTCACTTTGCAGGAAGTTGTGCGCTGCAATCAGCAGAAATGTGTGGGGCTCCTGTGCCCGGCTATCACTGCCTCTGATGCACCACAGAGATTGATTGACTCATCTCACAGACTAAATATGCATTCAGCATGATTGCATGATTTATGCATAAGCACCCTGAAAAATATTAGAACAACTTAATAATTTGTATAAATTTGCCTTATTTTGCATGTTTAATACATCTTTTGGCTTGCTTGCCACTTAATATATCCTAGTGTTTTGTATGTTGTAAAGTGATCTGAACAAACTCCAGACCCCGAAACTTAATTTATCCTGCATTGTTTGTGCTATGGACATGGCTTGCTGAAGAGAGGTGATCAGGCTTCTCACCTAGCAGACGACTCTGGCCAGAATATCATAGTCTTGTTGGGTTGGGAATCGAAAATCGATTCCAATTCCAGAATCGGATACTTGTTGCCAAATTAAAATGTGGATTCCGCCTATCGATTCGAATGTGCCTTTTTTTTCTTTCTTAATCTGTGAGGACCCGACCTTGCGTTTTTGCCAGAACCTTGTTCGCTAATCTAACCGCTCCAAAGTTTGGCTACATTTGCGATCAGATATATATAATATCTGCGATGGCTAAACATGTTGCAAGAGAGGCGTCACCACCAACATGACAAAGCACTTTAATTTATTAGATTTAAATTAATTTAAAGATCGCGAACATGATTCAAACATCAACGTGAATCTACTCCTAAATGACAATGATTCGTCGGTTTAATTCCTCAACCTTTGACGTGTGCGATCACAATGTTGTGACCACTTGGTTCGCCCGTGCAGCGTTCGATCACATCGGTAAGATTTGAACATTTAAATCAGCGTTTGCACTGCCGCAGACCTGAAGAGAGCAGCTGTCATCTGTCACGAATGAAACAGCTTCACAGTCTTTTCAACAACACCGTATCATTTCTGATACAAACATTTGTAGGGCGGGGGATGACAAAAAAAACGTCAATTTATCCAGAACCATGCAGTTCTGTTTTGCGCACAAACCGCTCTTAAAGAGCCCAGTTTTTATGTAGCCTGTTGATTTTTGTTCATGGTATTCAGCTGAAACTAAATGGTTTGCGCAAAAGAGACATGATATTATTTAATCACATTGGAATCGAAAAGAATCGTAATCGATAAAATTCAAACGATACCCAACCCTAGAGTCTTGTGGGTAGGCGTTTTGACCCCAAAGCTACATCCTGATGCTGTGATTTACATGGGCAGGGACAAATAATATTTAAGTGTAGATGATTTCTTTTGGATGAATATGTGTCACTACATTTTCCCACCACATGATCAAACTAATAGAAATTTTGGGGAAAGCTCATTTTCTTTCTCCTAACTATGACTCAAAGCAACTCATGCATTTCATTAATTTTGTCTGAAAATGAGAGGTGGAAAAGTTGTGAGTGTGACGTGACAGCGAGCCCCTCAGGCGGTGTTTTGGCAGTCTGAGCTGATTCGAGTTTTGAAAGCAAGCCAAACCAATCTCATCTTCCTTTGATGTCTAGTTTTGTTGTTAGCACACTCTGGACACAGTGGGTCTCATTCAATAATAAGTGCGTACGTTTTTCGTATTTATACGCACAATTGAACTTCTCACGAAAACTTTCCGCCTAATTCACAACACGTGCGTACGCACATGAGCTTGTTCTTAAACTCGTTCTTCTGTTAGTGAATCTGGAGTCTTCTAAAAGAGCGCCCGCGTGCACGAGGTTAGTGATTAGCATAATACACGCCCAAACCAGCTCCATATAAGGGCTTTCCGCAAAGCGGCACTCGTCTAGAGAAAGACAATTATGGCATCGAAACAAAAGACAGAAAAATAACTTTAACGATAATGAACGTGAGGTTTTGCTGTCTGAGGTGGAAGCCAGAAAAAATTTGTTATTTAAAAGCAACTGAACAGCCATTCGTCACTCTCAGCAGACATATCTGTGCGCCAGGGCACGTCCATTGGGGGGCATTTAAATTTCTAGGCGGGGCACAAATCACGTTGTGTGTGTGTGTGTGTGTGGGGGGGTGTTTTCGTGAAGAGTCTGTGCAATCTGTGATCGCGTGTAGTTGCTGACGCTCGCTAAATCGTTCAATTGCTTTCTTATGTGCGCTGTTTTATCGGTACTTTCGCTTTCAAAATCGATCGCGTTCAGCAAGGAGGGGAGAGGATGGAAAGTGGGGAGGCACAGTAACTCGTTTGGGGGGCCACGGCCCGCGAGTGTCCCCCTTGGCGCCGGCCCTGCTGTGCGGTCTCTAAAGACGCGCTCTCTCCTTAGAGCACGTGCCGCAATGTCTTCAAGCAGTACCAAGTGTGCCATGCCTCCAAACACAAGGTGAGACACAATAATCACCGTTTAGATAAGGATAGATCAGGTGATTTGTTGTTTGGACCTCTAATTATACTTTATCAATTTTAACGTCTAGTTACTTTTCACCCACCCTGTACATAACATATCTAATTATATGTGGGGTTCTTTATACATCCTTATAAGGCCCCGGGCGTGCATGATTATTGCGTACATGTGGTATAAATTTTTTTGTACATTTAGAATAAATTTTAGTACGAAAGTTTTTGATGAATCATGATTTATTCGTGAAAACGTCCGTACACACATTTCACGGAAATATTTGTGCGTACGCACGCATGTTTAGTGAATGAGACCCAGTATTCTTTGCAGAGGTTTAGATAGGCGTCATCTCTTCCTGTCTGTTGCATCAGTTTATGAGAGTTGTTATCCTTACGTGCCTAGATTTTGGACTTAAGACATGTTCTGACCGCCCATTTAGGGAGTTTTCAAGGATGATTGTTTCAGAACCAGACTGATTAAAGACCAACTCTGGTACGTTCCAGTTCTGGTCAGTTTAGAAAACAATCCGACCCAATAGACCGGCTAACCGAGCTGTATCATAATTCATAATGGAAATGTGTTGTGTAAAAAGCAGCAGTGTCTGATTCTGTGGGTGAGCACATTAGTATCACAGTCGAAAACCAAAGAGCGCCTTGAAATGTCATTGATCTTCTCCGAAATGTGGTCCTGCCTTGCAGAGAAGCTAGTGCACAAAGCTAACTTGTTAATTCATCTTGATGGATGGCGCTGTGAGCGTAAGCCTGTAATATAAACCGGTGCTCTCTGATCAATGAGAGGAGAGTTTACTTATATGTGACTTGCATAAATACATTTTGCAACTGTCTAAACCCCTGTTTCTAAACAACACAAATGATCTGCAGGTCTGAAAATGTACTTGGACAGGAAGGGGCTGATGGCATGTAAAAACAAGTGACCCTTGGTGAAGGGTTGGGTGTAAATATTGACTTAAAGTGCATATATGAAATTTTCATATTTTGGTTTTGGGAGTCCACAGCAACAGGTTTACATTCATGCAAGGTCAAAAAACACTTTAATTTTCTTATAATTTGCATTTATTTTTACCTTATTTGCTTAACGACTCCCAAACGATTTGCTGAAATATAAATTTTTCCAAACCCCTCCTTTGCGTTTCTCTAATCTGCTATGATTGGTCGATTTCATTTAAAGCAGTTTTTGTGAGTGCAGTGCTGCTTTGTGTACAGCATTGTCGGGGAAAGCGCTATTTTTACGGCTCCAAAAGCGGCACCTAGTGGCAAAGAATGAATTTGCATTTTCATTCAGACCAACGCAAAAATCAAGTTTTCCCAAGTCTGAGCATGCAACAAGTGGGCGGGCAATGTTTCATGTTGACGTCAACACGAAACGGCTTGGGATTCTGATTTATAAGTGAATCTCATGAACCACTGCTCTTTAGTGAATCAGAAACATACAGCTGAAGCACATGAAAAAATGACTTGAATCATTAAATTAAAAAAAACTCATTATCCAGGGCTCCAGACAAAAAAATAGAGTAAGGAGCCATTGGCTCCTATAAAAGAAAAACTTAGGCGCCAAATTATTTTTTTAGGTGCCACAGAATAAAAGTGGTTTATTTTATTATTATCATTTTATTTTTCCCCCCTATTTTAACATTTCAATCATTTTGTCATGTGTTTGTCTTATCTTTTCTAGGCTTTATCAGCATTTTAATCCATCTTGTAGATGATCAGGTCAACCGAGGGACTAAGGTTCACTTAAAGTGTGAATTAAATGTCTTTTACAACTTGAAATGTACAGTCACAAAGAATTGTTCGTTACACAGAATCTGTACCAATATCATGGACCATAAGCATCACTTGGCAACTGAGTGCAGTGCATCCTATAAATGTTGTCAGGTCTTTCACACATTCAGTCTGTTTTTCTTCATTAGTAAAATGCAATTTTATAGGAGGAGTTGAATCATGTACAACAGAATAAGTAAAAATATTAATATGCAATAGCGCATGAATATAGCAAAACGCTCCTCTTTATAGTTATTTTTCTAGCTGACTGATGAGTTTATGGACACTGAGTGGTTATTCTGAGGTAAATGTATTACAATGCAATGTTTACAAGCTTTATACATTTCCTCAGTTTGAAACAATGAGCTTTTACATAAAACATTTCAGTAAGTTGTACTATAGGCTTTCTTATTGCCTACCTTTTGATCATGTTCATTTCATACTATAGTAGTAAATCGAAATATATAATGGGTTCACTTGCTGCTTTAACTGAGGTGCTAAAGAGATCGCGCCTGAGCATTAAGTGCGATGCTCGCGCGATCCGGACGCATACACATACGTGTGGACGCGGGGTACTGGTGTTTATATTACCGAAAGTGTGCGCTTGTGGTCCGCATTAAAGAGCACCCAAACCGCATCATTTGAATTTCGTAGCATTTTAAAGCTGATACTTTGTTTATTAAAAAGTAAGACAGCACAAAGCTTTTTGCGATTACTGGATGGCAAGTGCGCTTCAAAGAACAGGAAGTCCATGCATTAACAGAACACAGCATATAGACTAAGATCTCGATAAGAAGATCGACCGGACAAGTGTAAATGCATCTGGTTGTTCAAACCACATATGGTAATTTTACTCCTCCCATAATATTAAAGTAATAGACGTGTGAGAGCGTTTTATAGCCTATATGGCATGTTATAGTCAGATATGACAGCGCAATGCAACAAGCATCACCGCGGATGAGTAGCGGAGTATTTCTTCAGCAAGAGACGCGCAAACTGAATGAACCTGAAAGTAAGTCGCAGACGCTCAACACACAATCTTCTTCATTAAAAGTAGCGAGACTAGCCTATCTTTCCAGTGCTGATGCCGCGCGCTCTCTTGATATTGAAATTAGCTGATAATTAATAAAATTATCAGTTGCTTTCATTGACGTGAACTCCGTTATATTTGCATATGAAGCGGGAATTGAAGAACGGATTTATATCCGTTTTGCGAAGACACATTTATGTGGCCAAGTGTAAATGGGGAAACGTTTTAACAAATCATATAGATATCCGATCAGAGAAAATGCATGAAGTGAGCAGGTGTAAACAGGCCCTTTCAGGTCTCTCTCACTGCGTTCAGCAGACTGTGTGCGGCAGAGACGAGGACTGTTTGAAACTCTTTTCCAGTAAAACTTTGATGCGCATCGTCTTATGTAAGTTTAATACGTGACCATAACAAAAGATGTGAGCGCAAAACAATCGGGAAAAAAGTCCTTTCATGCAAATTATATATAGTCGCCAGTGGCGACCTCAGCAAAAACTTCACTCGCAAATCAATATTTTTGGTCGCAAATGCGACCATTTTAGTCGCAGTTTGGAGCCCTGTTATCTGAATTAAATCAAAATGAAGAAACAAAATTACAAATAAATTGAATCAAATGCTCGTGAATTGAAATCAAATCGGGAAATGTGCAACAATACGATATTTTGTATAAATCTGAAATTAGACTTAACACTTGAGGCTGAATATACACGTTTGTTTACTCTCTACTAATGGTTTTAATGAACCTCCTTGTCGTACAAAGCAAATACACTTGTTTTTTTGGCAGACGTATAAATATCCATGCATTCTGGCTTTCAGAAATGAAAGCTAGCCCTTCAAACATTTTGTTGCTATTCTTCAGATGTGTCTTGAGAATGTAGACTCCTTTTCCTTGGTCTTCTCGAGACACTGACATATATTGCACACTCCAGTCTGAAACTCAGACAATATTGTTGTTCATTAGGTCTCTTTAACTTTGTCTGGCTGTAAAGCAGCTGTCCGGGAACATTTAGGTAGTTGACCCAGTGGTCAGGCCGTACCTCCCTCCCTCCACCAGCTTCCTCTGGAATCTCTCCCCAGTGTCTCGCTCCCACTAAATTGCTTTACTGTGTATCCCATCGATTCCGATGGAGAGCCCGTGATGAATGGCTTTAATAAAGCGAGGTGCAGTTCCCAAATAAACGAGCGACCTGATGATTTATTAAGAGCATCTGCATTTGGCCTGGACAGAAGCATGGACCAGAGGGAGAGACTTTTAATGATGAATGCTTCTCTTTTCTGCTTCCGCCCCATAGTGTCACGACACTCTTGTACAGTTTGGTGGCTTCTTGGCGTCTAACCTCAGCACAGAAGACTACATCAAAAGGGTGCCATCAGTCGATGTCCTCTGTAACCAGTTCCACACGCCACACGATGCTGCTTTCTTCCTGTCTCGGCCCATGTATGCCCATCAGATTCTGGTGAGTGTTCAAAACAAACTCTTTCATACCCTATTGCTGCAGTTCATAACGTTTTGGCTCCAAAGCCACTGTGTCCAAAATAATATTTGAAGCCCTAAACTGATATGTATCTCTGGTACTTCTGTTGGGGGAAAAAAAATGATGGTAACGTAACTACATTTAAGTAATTAAGACTTAGTGGGACTCCCTGGAAGTTTGCTAGTTTTTTTACTTTATAAATGAAACGTGTAGATTCAACCCAGTTTGTGTACTTATTCGCTGTTGTCATTTAGTGGTATAAATAGTGACTAATGTGTTCACACTGAAAATTCCTAAAAGAAGAAGCACTTCAAACCCCCCCAGATGAACCCTCATGCAATTGTGTCCTAGCTTTAATAGCATAGTAGAAGGAGAGGGGGTATCAGACTCTGTTGCTGGATGACAGAACATTATAAAGATCATAAACTACACAGTAGAGTGCATAGTGTATGGCAGGGATCCTCAAATCTGGCCCACTCCTGCAGAGTTGAGCTCTAACCCTAATCAAACACACCTGAGCTGCTAATCAGAGTCTTCACGATCATTAGAAAATCACAGGTAGGTGAGTTTGATCAGGGTTGCAGCTAAACTCTGCAGCAGATTGGACCTCCAGGGAAAGATTTGAGGAACCCTGGTATATGGTGTGCCATTTGGGACACAGCTTTAATGTATGTTCAACAGATTCTGCCTGATGATTTTTGATGCAGTGCATTGTGGGATTGTTTTATTTGCCATTTGGATACATTCAATACCAGCATAAAGTCTGTTGACAAACACAAATGTTCGGCACAAAAATTTGGTCCAGTTCGCATTAAATTAGTCTGTTCAGGCTAATGCAAAAAAGTGTATATATATATCAGACGAGCTGATTGAAAATGCAGAATCGCTCTCTAAAAATAGGTGGTCCATATAGAAAACCAGATATACCCCAGTTACTCTGGTACACAAAGCGTGGCTCATCTTTCCAAGTCAAGACAGTTTTTAAGATTTTTGTTTAGACGATTTGAGAGGGCCAGTTCCAGGTTCTTCCTCTGCTATTCACTGATGCATAACAAAATAGTCCGTTTGTAAGCACCAGTTATAATTTTATGTAATAGTGGTGGCTTTGGCCATATAAACAAAGTTAGAAACATAAGAGATTGGAGTAAATGTTAATTGATGGCATGTGGATGTTTGTGTCAGTCTGAACAGATGCATTCATAGCTGTTCGTTCAAATTAAAGGCCAAGTATGCAGGGGTTTTTTCACTACTAATGTCACCTAGTGGAATTATTTTCAAACACTCTTTACACTTAGGCTTACATCCTAACGATTGCTTTTATTTTTGCAGTATGTTACAATTTTATCTAGAGCTCGACTGTTAAGAACTAACACGTGGCAAAAACTAGAGTTTAGCATAGCTGTCGAGAGGATCTCTGTAAATTCCTGTAAGTTTTACCCCATTGTCTCTCAAAATCTGCTGTGATTTTGGCTTGTACTTCTGTAATGGAAATTTTCACACCGAGAATTCGTGTTGGTGGGAACAGGTCTTAACACTTGCGGTTGAATCCAAAAGTTAGCATGTTTGCGAAGCTGATGGTTTAGTAATTCAAGCACAGAAGTACCTTGAAGATCAGCCACATACAAAATCATACATGACTGGATGATTTTTGACAGTGCGTTTTGGGATTTTTATTTGCAAATGGATGCACGCAGTACTGACTTAAAACAATCCAAACTGAGCTGATCTCAAAAAAGGCTTGATTAGTGCAAAAAATTGCCCCAAGACAATAACAGTTGAAGCATAAAGAGTATTTAATAGTGGTTGAAATGCGAAGCATCCAGTAATGCAATATTACCACAATGCTTCGCTCTTGCTTCGATACAAGTCTTGCATTACAGTAAACTGTGATTTATTTGTTGTATTTTGCAGCATTATAACCTCTATATGATACTGCCTGCCTAATGAATATTTCATACAGAGCTCATTTGGTGTTTCCTCTCAACACTAGACCCCCGCTTACAGCTCTCCAGGGCGGTGTAAAGTTAACCCATCTCTCTTCACCTCTAACAAGATTTACCGCACCCTAATTCCACGTGCAGGCCTCTGCGTACGCTCGTCTTCAGGCCTGTTTGTTGTGCTCGAGTGAATTATAAAGCTTGCCTGCTGTCTTTGTGTTCCCATCAGTCCAAGTATGACGAATTGAAGAAGGCAGAGAAGGGCAACAGGCAGCAGCAGAAGGTCCATAAGTACATCGCAGCCTGCGAGCAGGTGATGGCCCCGGTGCACGAGGCTGTCGTGTCTCTTCACTTGCCCAAAGTGTGGGATGATCTTCGACCTCAGTTCTACGCCACCTTCTGGTCCCTCACCATGTACGACCTGGCGGTGCCGCACAACGCCTACGACCGCGAGGTCAACAAGCTGAAGATGCAGATCAAGGCTATCGAAGAAAACACAGAGATGGTGAGACACTAAAGACCTTTTGTGTTGAAAATTCAGCCTAATAGGTCTGCTGTTGTCTGTATTGTTAAAATGAATCAAGTAATCATATTTACTGGAGTAAAAGAAGCAGTTCCTGTGCTTGCTCACTGTTAATGGGATTATTTAAAGCTATTAAAATAATTGGTAGTCCATATTTGCTGGAATAGTGATGCTGCTGTGACGCTCAGATTTGTCATAAACAGTTCATGAAAGCATATGCTCTCAATGTAAAGTGTGCAGTCACATGACCCCATGCTCTGTCCACAGTAAATTTAGTTGCGCCTCATAATAATAGTGCTAAAGCCTCTCTTCATCGATAATGCTGCCAGCCACACGTTATTTGAAGCGCCAGTTGCTTTCAAAAGTGGATTTGCTCTATTTTGATCACTACCATAGACATCAGTGTTTAAATCTGAACTATAAACTTTCATCCCAGTATTTCTGTGATGATCTGTAAGACAGAAATAATACTGTGTAGCTGAAAAGCCATTTCTTAACTAAACTAACTGTGCCTTTGTATATATCTCTGATATTCTCACAAGTCAGAGTTTTGACAAGTTTAGTTGTCAGATAATGGATATTGTTGCTTTAGTGACTGGAAACGGCAACAGCAGCGTTTTGCGATGCACAAATTAACCTTCACATTCAGCGTAGACCTCAGTCTCAAAGCTCATCCACAATATAAACTTGTTTTGCCATGAGGCTGTTGATTTACAAATGGCACTGCTAAATACTCATGCAGGAATCCTTGCAATGTCACACAGACTCTTCTCTGGTTGTTCATGAAATGCTCTTCTCTATTGCAGCCTATGAATAAAAAGAAGAAAGAGAAGGAACGCTGCACAGCGCTGCAGGACAAGCTGCAGGAAGAGGAGAAGAAGCAGCTGGAGCATGTGCAGAGAGTTCTGCACCGCCTCAAACTGGAGAAAGACAACTGGTTACTCGCCAGTGAGTCCTCAGATAACTCTCACAATCTCTCCGCTGCTCAAAGGCTCTACGCGTCTCACTCACCCCCGTGTTCCCTCTATTCTCAGAATCCACTAAGAATGAAACCATCACTAAGTTCCTGCAGCTCTGCATCTTCCCCCGCTGCGTCTTCTCAGCCATTGATGCCGTTTACTGCGCTCGCTTCGTGGAGCTGGTGCACCAGCAGAAGACGCCCAACTTCTGCACCCTGCTCTGCTACGACAGAGTGAGTTCACTGCAGTATGCTGAACCATTACAGGCACTTTCAACAAATGGCCTACAAAATAGTCTCCTGTTTTTTTTCCCTTTAGAACAATAAAAAAGCGCAAATCCCATGTTCCTTTGAAAGAGAACCGTTAATGTGAAATGAAACCTATCTAGTCTTAAATTAAACAACATCATTACATTGTAGAACGTTATAATGATATGCTTATCTACCAAAAAACAGCTATGTAGCAGTGTCACACTGTGGACGCAACCCTTTTACCACATAACTGTCTCACTATGAAAAAAAAATATTAACTGTGATGGGATTTAGATGCTTTCTACAGCATAAGAACACAAAACTAATTGAATTCTATTTCCAACAAAGACATTTAGTTCGACCTCCTGACAGTTGATATTAAACTGACCCTTTGTTGAAAAAGACCACGAATGTGATTTTATGTAGGAGTTTTAGTCGTTCTTTGCTACTCTTTTGGTGGAAAGTGCTATCGCAGGGCTGTTAATGGCTTGTTTGCCTTGTGTTTGTGGCATTGGCTACAGTCAGAGAGCTACAAGCTTATCTAGGGTTCTGTTTGTTAATGTGTTGCTCTCTTGTGCTTTTATCTGAATGTTTGAAGTATTTCCATTATGTTGATTAGAGAATGGTGGGGTCTGTGTTTAATGACAGCAGCGGCTCTCTCTCACAGCCTACTCAACCCACTCTTTCTGTTTCTATCCACGCTCATCTAGGTGTTCTCTGATATCATTTATACGGTAGCGAGCTGCACAGAGAACGAGTCGCGCCGCTACGGCCGCTTTCTGTGCTGCATGCTGGAGACTGTGACTCGATGGCACAGCGACAGAGCCATCTATGAGAAGGTATGGTGTGCTTTCTCCACTGACGCTCAGTTTCGACTCTGGTTAAATTATTCTGTCAGTGCTGTCTCTAGCGTGTCCTAGTCACCACTAAATTGGTATCTGTGAAAACGAGTTGGCAGCGCGTCCCTTCCCTGAAGGATCAGAGTGTTTAAATGTTCGTTAGGAACAAACTGATCCTCAAAGTTTAATCATCCACTTTCACATTTCTTTTAATAATAGACTTTTATTACATAACCAGATAAAACCGTTTCTGTCTGTATATTTTGAGGTTTTGGGTTAAACATGCTTTTCTGAAACCTGGTGCGATCTGTTTGTCTTGTCTTGTTCGTTTCTGGTTCCTTCACTAGGAATGTGGCAATTATCCTGGGTTCCTGACTATTTTCCGAGCCAGTGGTTTCGACGGCGGGAACAAAGCAGATCAGCTGGACTATGAGAATTTCCGGCATGTTGTCCACAAATGGCATTACAAGTTGACTAAAGTTAGTACTGTGCTCTTCAGACAGCAAAAACATATGTTGTAGAGCTGGTTGATTAAAAAATCTTATGATTTCCTGATAATTAACCAAATTAGCTGTGCATCAATTTTGACTGAGAAATTACCTCCCAAAAGGTCATTTAAGACATTTGAGAACTTATAAAGTACCACCTTTTGAAAAAAATATTTAATGTGTATTAATGTGTTTAAGAAATAAACAAATATTGAAAATAATAATAATACTCTAACTGTCAATAGGTGTGACAAGTCACTGTCTTAATGAGCGAGGCATTCAGACATTCATTCAAATGGCTGCTGCATTCAAGCAATAAGCAGTAGATTTGCTTGCAGTTCTTTGAATGGGTCTCTGAATCATTGATTAATTCGAATCGTTAAAAACTGAGTATTCATTCAGTAATGCAGACGCACTGTAGACATCGTTTTCTTTTCCGAAATTGAGCAAAACGGACAATATTAACAATTATCGTGTCTAAAATTCAACACAATATTATCTTAAAGCTTTTGTACAAAGTTCACATTTTGCAATCGTGCAGATATTCTAATAGGCTACATGTTGCATAATGTTCATCATCATCTGCGTACAGTGGGGTCTGTTAAATTGACAGCACTTCCTCCAAATCAGAGTAACTAAATAGCCAATGTTGCTAAACGGGCAACAAGCAACTACTCCGCTGTTGCACAAATTGGAACTAAATCTGAATTCAAAATGTCAAGGCATGTTATTGACCAATTTCTTTATTTTTTTTGTTGTTGTTGTTGTTTTTCAAATTGTGTTGTGCCTTGATATTTAGAGCCATATGCAAAAATGCATGTGCTTTACTACACAATCTCTGTGATTCTCATTTAATGTGGTCTCTTACAATATTCCTGTCATTTCTGATTACTTACGGCTTTGTGTTTTGTATAATTGTGACGTTTTGTTAGCGCCTCATGTACAGAACAATCTTCTCTTCCCTCAGGCGTCAGTGCACTGTCTGGAGACGGGCGAGTACACCCACATCCGCAACATCCTGATTGTGCTCACCAAGATCCTACCCTGGTACCCCAAGGTGCTGAACCTTGGCCAGGCTCTGGAGTGCCGCGTTCACAAGATCTGCCAGGAAGAGAAAGAGAAGAGGCCCGATCTCTATGCGTTAGCCATGGGGTAACTGAGCCGAGAGCCGGCTGGCCTCAGCATTTGAAGTGCTTTCACCACACTGGTTTAGAGGGTCCACTCTTATCTTTCACTTTCAGGAGTCTAGCTGGTGGTAGTGTAGTGTTTTCACATTTTAATTGTGCTTGCTTTCTTTTAAGATGTAGGACATTTTCAGTGGCTAAATTTCTGTAGGTGTATATTATATCTGCTGGCGTTATGAGGATGATGGCAGCCCCTAGATCTATATGCCAAAAGGTTATAAAATGTTGCAACAACTTGTCTCTGAATCAGTCAGTTTGGTTCAAACCTTACTTTACTCGATAGCAAAAATAAAAATGTAGAAATATTGTAGTTCAACTGACTAGATTTTCTGCTATTTTACATTTTCAGTCCCACAGTTTTTATTAGATCATCCCCAAATTTGCGACAGTTGATCAGTTGGTTTACCGAACCGTTTACTTATAACACATCATCAAAATTTGATCAAGCACAGGACTTTGCAAGGCTTTTATGTAAAGACCTGAAATAAGCTTTTATTCTTATTTATTGCAACTCCACTACTCATAAGGAGTTTGGTCACCTTCAGTCCAGTCATTTGTTTAACTCCATTAAACCTTGAGGAAGTTGCAGGTGAATTCTTGAATCTTGGCACAAAAGAGAAAGATATCACTTTACACAAATCTTTGGCGCATGTCATACTAGGGCTGCATCGTGTTTTAATTTATCACGATTTCTGCATCTATGAATGTATTAATTGTCCTGCAATATTTGGTCGGTAGATATTTATCCTGGAAACATTTTAATTTAAGCCTCCACAATCTTTTATGTGTGCGGTTGCCAGATGTCAAGAGTTTAAATCCCCCAATCAGAGCTTTTCTCTTAAATCGATACAATTTCTACCGAGCCCTTCACTTAATCTTTCCATTCTGGCAACCATGAGTACCCGCTCTCTCTTACACAACAGAAAAAGCACTGATGAGCTGAAAAACCTGGAGTTTAGCGATATTCTGCTCAAATGAAAGTGTAATTCTTTCACCAGGTTATTTAGTCTCTGACTAAATCTGCAATTAAATCATGCAAGTTGACGTTCTCTTGATTTGTGCTTATGTGAAAGTAGAAATGTAAAATATAGAAATTAAAATGTTTCATATTAATTAACAGTCTAACCCATTGTCATGCAGCCCTGAGTCATACATGCATACAGAGCATTTGCATATCTTTGCCATAGTGCTGCAGAAATCTGGTTACTGTCTCGATGTGTGCTTTTCCTAAATGTACCACTAGGGGTGATGTTATCAAATGAATCCACTCTGCCTTAAAATGTGCATGTGCAAGTAGACTTAAAACATTACTGGATAATTGCAGAAATAAATCATTAATGAGGGAAGTCCCCCTACGCCAACCATCAGCTGTTCCTTAACTATCAGCAGGGAGTTTCTGGGCGTCTCTCTTGGCAGAGGTTAGCCACATTAAGGCAGATTTATTCGTTGCTCTTTTCTGCCGTTTTCGCATGCGCTCCGCAGTGGGATTGATTAAATGTGTTGGACTGGTGCTGTTGAAGACGGTCAGGAGTGGCTGGTCGTCTCGGGCGCATGTGAAGGGAAGAGGATTGTTGTGAGCATGTTTGAGGAGGAAACATAATTCAGTGCAGTCATTCCATCCAAAATTGCAAGAGAAGGTTTGGCCGCTTAAAGAGCCTCTTCATTGCTGCTTAATGAACACAGTCCATTCAGCTATTGGACTTTGCCAGCCGGAAGGCTTTTGTTGTGTGACGATAAGGCGATCTTATCAGTTATCAGCTGTAATGGGCTGTTTTGCTTCACTGGAGCTAGAATTATTGTCGAGGACTTGATCATGCCTCACTGATTCCCAAGGGCAGCCGCTGTTCTACTGAATGACACAGCAGATCTGTGACACAACCTAGTGAAGATGCCTTGCTGTCTGCTCCCTACATAGGCAGCTTCGTTTAAGGCAGGATCCTAAAATAGAAGTGACTGATTGAAAATTCAGCAGGACACACATTCTTCTCTTATTAAACACACGTGACAATCAACTCGATTGATTCCAGTAGAGTTTGAGGTTAGATTTTTGCTAAGCTAATGGCATGAAATGTTTAAAATTTTATTTTATTAATTTTTTATCCACATTTCCTATCTGCATTTTTAAATGAGCTTGTTTGAAGCTTACCTTTTTGACTAGACATCACATCGAGATATACTACTGTTCATGTTTTTTGTCAGTAAGATTATTTTTTATTAATGCTTTCAGTAAAGATGCATTACTTTGATCAAGTGTGACAGTAAATATTTTTACGTTGTTACAAAAAAAAATATTTCGCACAAAAAAAAGCTGTTCTTAGACGTTTTTATTCAAAGAATCCAGAAAAAAAACCACTTTTTTCACTAAAAATATTAGACATCACAGCTGTTTTTACATTGGTAATAATCAGGTATGTATCTTGAGCATGATTTCTGAAGGATCATGTGACACAGGACTGGAGTAATGATGCTGAAAATGTTGCTTTGATCGCAGAAATAAATTGCATCTTAAAATGTATTCAAATAGAAAAGCTATCTATAATTGTAAAAAAATTATTCTCGGTACTATTTTACTGTATTTAGTCAAATAAATACAGCCTTGGTGAGCATAAGACTTTTCAAAAACTTAAAAAAATATATATAATAATTAAAACTGACCCCAAACTTTTGAGCAGAAGTGTATATTGGATTAAAATAATGTTGTTTAGTTTGAGCAGCTCAAGTGGTTTAGAGAAAATATGCATGTCATGGGCTTGTAAATTGATTAGATGTCCAATCATAATGAGGAACTGATTTCTTTCTAAATTGGCGTGTCTTCCGTCGCAGGATTGGTAATAACTGTTGACGTGTAATTGGTGCCACCAGTGGGATTTCTCAGCACTATTGGGCAGACGTGGGCCCTGTTCTTTGTGTTTCTCTGTAGACACGTGGAATCAACAAGAAATGAAAGAGGGAAATCAGACCTTGTGTTCAGCCTCTCAAAAGCATCGTTAAATCTAGTTACGTTAATATTGTCGTAAAACCTGGCGAACACTACCCCTCTCGAGGATTTCTTTTTGAATCCATCCATTTCTGAGTGATTTTAAGCATTGCACTTTGTATTACCATCTGCCGTGATTTTAACCGTGTGTGTGACTTGCAGCTACTCTGGCCAATTGAAAGGCAGGAAAGTGCACATGGTGCCAGAAAATGAGTTCCACCATAAGGAGCAGCCAGTGCGCAGCGCCACGCCTGGCACTCTGCAGAACGGACCTGGCATCACGGGCAAGCCTGCCGCCACTGCCGCTGCCAGCGCTGGCAAAGCCGAGGAGGGCACCGTCGACGACTCAGGTGACTTTATTTGAATAATTGTCCGGTTTTCCTCTACGAAGCTTCAGGAATTGATTTTTTAGCATCTGGACTTGTTTGTCCATTTATTGAGAACGTCTTGACACTCATTTAAAATGAAACATGTTGCCATGGCGTGCAGTTACTAAGTTAATTGCAGTTAATTGCAATTACTGTGTGAATTGGGGTAAAACTGCAGAGGGTATTAGAACAGAAAAGCCTCGCACAGACCCATTAACACAGAAACAAGTACACCACCAGGATTGATCACAACAGCAGCACAGGGCATATGACTCCAGGCTCCTCGGGATGGACTCGGTCCACTCCACTGCTCTGGCAGCTACTGCAAAGAGGACTTCACTTGCCTTGTGGGATTGCACTAAACGTGTTCAAACCCATGTTCATTTTGGGTCTACTGATTTTCAATGACTTGATTGCATCATGAATATCACTATGAGGTGTCACAAATAAAACAGGAGCTCAGAGATGAGTGTCCTCGTGATCAAGCATATGCTTGCAGAACTTTCAGAGAAAAGGCTGAAGGAAAAAAATAAGAAATCACACTACCATTCAGAATTATTGGTATGCTTAACAAGACTGAATTTATTTGATCAAAATTTATCAAAACAGTAATCTCAATAATAATATTAATAATAAGAAATGTTGCAAATAAAGTGTTTTCGGGAACATTTTAGTATAGGGACCAATTCTCACCATTAACTACACTATAAAAAGACTATACTACACCTAAAAAAATAGAGATATAATGCATTTATACATTTAAAATTTTAATTAAACAGTAAATAAACAATAATATCCTGGCCAGAGGAGAACTGGCCCCCAGCTGAGCCTGGTTTCTCCCAAGGTGTTTTTCTCCATTCTGTCACAGAGGGAGTTTGGGTTCCTTGCCGCTGTCGCCTCTGGATTGCTCAGTTGGGGACACTTGATTTCTAGCGATATCTTCAATTTGATTTCACAGATACTATTTAAACTAAACTGAGCTAGACAATGACATCACTGAATTCAATAATGAAATGCCTTTAACTGAAGATTGAGTGTTTAATCTTATTATACATTACTGACACTCTATCCTCCAATTGGATACTGTTAAGTGCTTTGACACGATCTGTATTGTTAAAAGCGCTTTATAAATAAAGGTGACTTGACTATAAAAAAAAAGTTGAGCAAACTTTAACAATTTTATGGCAACCAGCTTCAGCAGATTTTTGAGTTCTCTCAACTTATTTTTTAGGAGATTTGATGTTCTCTCAATTTTGTTGTATAAACTTAAAACAATTTGAGAGAACTCAAAAATCTGCTAAAAAATAAGTTGAGAGAACTCAAAAATCTGCTGAAGCTGGTTGCCTTAAATTAAGTTTGCTCAACTTTTATTAACTTTTTTTTTTGTTTTACAGTGTATTTGCTTATTAGTACACCTATTATTAACATATTGGCTGTTTATTAGTACTTATAAAGCATACATTCTGCATGAACGTACTGATTCTACATCCCTAATCCTACCCAATACCTATACTTAACCTTACTAACTATTAATAAGCAGTAGGAGTTGGAGGCAAAAGTTGTAGTTAATGGTGAGAATTGGACCCTAAAATGTGACCATGTTTTCCATGAATATATGTTAAAATCTGAATGATTCCTGTGATCAAAGCTGAATTTCAGCATCATTACTCTAGTTTTCAGTCTCACATGATCCTTCAAAAGTCATTCTAATATGCTAATTTGCTGCTCAAGAAACATTTCTGATTTATTAATGTTGAAATCATTTGTGCTGATTCGTATTTTTGGAGCTGTGACATTTTATTTTTCAGGAATATTTGCATAAAAAGTTCAAAAGAACAGCATTTATATAGAAACCTCGTAACATTATAAATGTCTTTACTGCCATTTATGATCAGTTAAAAGAAAAAGCGTACTGGCTCAAAACGTTTGAACAGTTGTGTATATCCACTTTTAGGAAAGGCCTGAGTTGAGTCACACCTGGTTTTGTTGGAAGCAGTGTAACAACCTTTTAGAAGGCAATTTTGTGGAAACCACTGTGTTTGGCACTAAAATGGGAATCCACATACAGCTCAATACCCAAGTAACAGCGCCTAGATTGTCAAACATGGTGTTGCTAAGAGTTGCATTTCAGCAGCTGCTCGCTGCAAGATACTGTGAAGCGGTGAACTCCCCCATCATCAGTTAAACTCTGCCTCCCATTAGTAGCTGTGATATTAATTGCTCTGAGCAATTTACTAAGGCTCTAAAATGGGCACAAATGCTAACAAATTGCTGTTTAAAAATACACAAGTCTTGTCTTTTGAAGTGAAATATTTTGCAGTTGAATGAGCAAATATATTAGCATGACACTTTTGATACACTGCTGTAAAATGACCGTTGTGCCACCTCATTTTTAGCAGTTTTTTCCCCCCTCAAATCCCAAAGGACATTTTTTGGGTGTGTTTAAATCATTCACATTCTGTGAAGCACAATCTGTGTTTCATTTACTTTTAATGAGCTTTCAATGGCACATGAAGGATGCTTGCAATTTCCCAGCATGCTTAATAGCTGTATATATTTAAATCAAGAGCAAATGCCATAACTCCTTCACTGTGGCACCAAACAGAGGAGCTTTGGCATCATTCCACTTTATCAGGACATTCTGTCATGCCATAGTTTGTCTCGTTTGGTAGAAATGGACAAAATAATAGTGTCTGCCCTCGTGTGACGTCCATGTCGACTTGGTCTATTTGCAGATAAATCCAAGGACAAATCTCAGGCGGCTCAGAAAACTGCCAGCAAAAACAGCACCGCAGCCAATAAAGTGAGCAGCAGCAACGGAAGCAGCACGCCAAACAGGTACTGCACCCAAGGCCCGACTCTCCACGCAGCGCGAGCTCAATGCCGCCGAGGCAGCCGGAATGATGTACTGCTCTCATCTCTTATATAATGTCATTAAAAGTTGAAGCCCTGTGGTGAGAAAGTTTAGCAGGGGCTTATTATTTCAAACTACTCACCAAATAAATCAATCCTTTATCAAAGTCTACCTTCCTTATGAACTGTGTAATCAAATTGAACAGCGTTCCAGGCAAGAATCCTCTTACAATTCTATTAAACTGAGCAATTGCAGAGAGAAATGTCTTGAAAGGAACCATCTCTGAAAGGCATGGCTGTTACAACACACAATTGCACGATGGCCCATCAAATTGGCTGTGTAAAACATCATTTCGAAAGAAATACTTCAATGGGAGCCCGGCGAAGAAAGGTCCCCATTAATTTCCATTCAGGAATTGTGTGAATTGAATGAGATTGTAATGGATTTCTGAGTGTTTTAACGTGGTTTGGTGGGGTCAGGGAAAGTGGCGTAGTCAGGAATATGTAATTCACCTGAGATGAGAGGACAGGGAGGTCACAATGTGCTCTGTTTTAATAATGAATGACACAGTCAGGAGAATTCAGCCTGCAGCTCAGAGGCTTTGAGAAAACAGCCTAATATCAGCACTTTTTGTTCAAAAGATCATATTAGCTTTCAGAACTTTGGTTTACACTCTTTCCTTTCACCTCATTTGTGCATGTGTGCAGTAGACTAGTTTCATTTTGGCTAGGTAATATTGGTTTGAGCTGTAGAGCATTGCGGGTTGCTTTCGAGCATCAACATTTCTTCTTTTTAGCAAAGGATCAGTGAAAGGAGGGGATTAATCTTAAGATAATGCTACTGGTCAAGTTCAGGAGGTCAAATATTTCATTAGCTCTTGGTTTTTTTTATTCTTTATATTGTTATCTGTAGATGTTTAGTGTTTGCAGCCGTTATACCAAAATTTGAATATGAACCGTACAATTTGTGTTTTTCTCCTAGCAAAGGTTAACAACATAAATATATTTAAATAACTAATTTGAGGGCAGATGTTGGTTTGTATTTACTGATAAACGTTTCCCTTAAAATTAAATAAAAAAATATCTAATTAAAGAAAAGTACTTTGTTTCCCAAAATAATTTGGATTGTATAAAATGTAGAAATCTAAATGTCTTCCTGATATGAATTTAAAGAAATGTATGAATTATTAATTTTATGAATTTAAAAATATGCAGTCACTCAACTTTCCTGAGACACGGCAAGTATGACCCCCAAAAATAAATGAATAAAATTAATTCTCTTTACTTCAGTATTTGAATAGACAGAAAACAATAAATAATTAAATCAAACTTATCATATTGTGTTTTTAAAGCATATAAGACTGAGAAACGGGCCAAAATCATTTTGGGAAGGCTTGTATACAGATATTTGTCTCTCCTAAAGCTGCTATCTACATTTCCTTTAATTTTACATTAGATAAGAGTTTATCTAACAGAACTCTTTCCCCAAAGAATGCCTCGATTTCAAGCGCTTGTTGCTTTTAAAAAAACTCAGCAGAGACCAATCTGTACTATTCATAATGTTTTATAAGATCTGAAATGGTGTTATGATCCATTTAATCAGTGGTGTCAATCAAGAACATCTCCAGCTTAAAGTTATTCTGTGTCTCTCAATGAAAGCCATATGTTTTGGTCACACTAATGATTTCAAAGCCAGAAATATAATAACAAAAATAAATTTTCAGCAGACTTTAGTTGATCCCTGATCTCTCCACAGCACTAAAGGGAGCAAAGAGAAGGACGATAAAGAGAAAACCGCAAAGGAGAAAAAGGAGAAGAAAGAAAAGAACCCAGGAAGCACTCCAGAGGCCAAGGCAGGAGGGAAGGACAAACAGAAGGAGGAAAGATCCAAGGAGGAGAAGCCCATTGACAGCAAGGAGAAGACGCCCAAGGCCGAAAAGGACAAGAGGAAGGATGAAAAGAAGGAAGAGAAGAGCAAGATCGATGGGAAATCCGCTGAAAAAGAGTGGTCCAAGGAACGCGACGTGTCCAACGACAGCAAGACGAAGGAAGGCAGCAAGGTGGAGAAGAACGCTGGGGCCGGAAGCCTGAAGTCCCCCGTGCCCAGATCCGAAGGAGTCGAGTCTGAACGGGGTAAGAGACGGCCCAGACGCTGTTTGCTGAAATATGCTTGACTTTGTTTGAACTTTAAGAACAGTACATAAAAGTAGGGATGTACGATATTATTAGACCGATATAGGAATCGGCCCATAGAATGTAAATATCGGCATCGGCTGGTTTGAAAAATTGTGCCGATATGTCTTGCCGATAAGAGGATTAACTCGCATGTGCTCAGGGTGTGCCAGCGATTAATTATGTCAGCAGTGTGGTCATTCTTGAAGTGAACTTTTGCCTTGATTATTATTATTATTAGAGTAACTGTTGGATTGCTGCGTTTAATTTGAGAATTTACATACAAGATGATGCCATTAATAATAGTCAATGTTAATTGCTTGGGCAGCGCCAGCCTCCCCCGGGTCCTAATGCCCGTCCTGTAAGGCATTTTATTTACATTGGAGGACACTGTTGGCCTACTTGTAACAAAATGAAAGTAAAATACACAAATATCACTAAGAAACTTGTGTTTCTGAATAAACAAAGCTGCATCAATATCATAAAATCATGAGTATGTTTTGATTTAAGGGTCAGAAGCTATAGCTTACATGAATAAAAAAAAATCGCAAACGTGACAATTGTATTAAATAATTTTATACAGATTTATTCATTGGGTATTTTTTGTTTGTTTTTTAAACGAATTATGAGCTCTAAAAGATTTTCAGAATTTTTACAACTCTTTTTCCTTTGACCATCTACAAATGTTAAATCTTAAAATAATATTGTAAGGTTACCACTGCATCTTTCTGAAAAAAAGTGCAACGATTGATATACAGTTGATTTATAATTATTTTTAAAGCTTTTAATCAATGTACTATCATTATAAAATAACTTATTTATCATTTAATTCTAACAAATAAGTTTTTCTTAAACTAACCAAAATTAAAAAATAATTTGTTTATAATTTCCACACAGGAGAGACTTGGTGTTACCAAACAAAAGGAAATATATCGGTATCGGCTAAAATCGGCATATCCAATATTGTGCATCCCTACATAAAAGAATGTATTAATGCTAAAAGGAAAGTTCAGAGCAAAGAATCCACCAGACGTGTTTTTGAATGAAAGGTTTTTGGATTTAGTTCACCCCGAAATTAAAATTGTTAATCACCGATGTGTCTTTCCATATTGCGGCAAAACACAATATCAAAAGCAAAAAAAGCATTTCTTGAAGCTAATCCTTATATTTCTTCTCTTAGCAGAGCAAAAAAGACGAAAGCTTGACACACACTCGTCACCATCGCACTCCTCTGCAGTTAAGGTTAGTATGGCCTGAGGAGAGCTGTGCACTTCTTTCCTCTCCTGTCGGAGATCACGTGTTTTCCAAACCTTCCTCGTCGCTCCTCGTCACCCATTGGAGTTTGAGAGGAGGCCTCTGGAGCCCAGCCGTTGTAGGAGAGCAGTGGGGGGAATTTTGCATCTAATGGACTATTTTTTTGGAGAAATATTTTTCAATAGATGTCAGATTTTTAAGATAAATTTTCAAGGACTTGCAAAAATCTTAAATTCTAGTACATGCTTTGTTTTTGCTCACTTTTACACACTAAGAGAATCTACCCAAGTGCCTCACAAGTTTTGTTTCTTTTCGTATACCGTACTTTTTGTAAGATTGTAAATATAAATATTTTTGTAAATCGCCCTCTCCTTTTTTGAATTTTTTTGAATCATAACATTACTTGCTGAGAAAGCAAAAAGTAAGAAGTAAATAAGTGTTTTTGTTTTTTTAAACTAAACATCGAGACGAGAATTGTTTCTGCTGGAAGAAATCCTGATCAAGTCACGTCTGCGACTCCTGGAGGAGCTGGAATGTTTTCCTGCGTCACCGATCGGGGATCCCAGACAAAAATATGCTTGTCTTCACTGCCACTGCTTGCTTTTTTTTCGTCCATCCTGATTTTTTTCTGCAACCGCTTCGTGCCGTGGAAGGGTTTTCAACGAGAGTTTCCCAGACATCCGTGTGACCAGCAGACGGCTCCATCAGCATTCAGAGAAACCCGCGTCACCAACAACTACTGCATAAAGAGAAAGGCCGCGAGGGGAAAAGTGTGGGCACGGCCTTCCCAGAGGGATCTGTCTGTCCGTGACCAGGAATCTTGTTGCAATTGTCTATGAGCAAGACCTCATGCCAAAGTGTACATGACCTCCTTCTATTCCCTTCATTAATGAATCCTAGATGAGTTTAGCTTGTTTTATCATCTTCATGAACTCCCGTAGTTAATTTACAGAATGTTTGCTTTATCTTAAACCAAAGATACGAGTTAAGACGTTTTACCTATGATGCTCAGTGCAGTGACGTTCTCCAGGCACATGTAGGTTGAGCTAGTCCAGTGCAGACTAACGTTAGGCTCCGATAGTCCAGTCTCTTCATCTCTAACCATGTGAAAGTTCTAGTCTTTGAAGGTCTTTATGGGGATGTGTTGATTGACGGCCAGCCTCCCCCACCCTTTCTCCTGCTGTGTGCCATCCTCTCCAGCTCATCTGTCATCTCCATTCATTCCTACAGGACAATCTCAACGACTTCAAGGACTCAGCTTCAAAGGTTTGGACCTTTTTCAATCCTTAACTCTGATTGTGTCTCCAAACCTAGTGAACTGCCTACCCAGTCCATTCAATGATCATTACAAATGCCCTGTTGGCCTCTAGGCAAGCAGTATTGGTTCAAAACTTCCAACCAATACCTAAAAATGTCCACGTAGGCAGTGTTTGTCCAGAATGTATCTGTGATGGCCAAAAATGCAGTAAACTGTAATATGAGGGCCACAAATGCAATCTAGGTAGGCTGCATTTGTTTGAACTCTCCAAACACCCTTGTGGTGCACTAATAGGGCCCTATGATTTCTGTCATGTAGAAAATGCGGACAGAATTGTGGAGTCATAAAAATGAATTTTGCTGTATAATTCTTGGAATTTGGCAAAATTTGGATGAATAAATCAAAAGTAAGGCTGTGCAGTTAATCAAATTGGGATATGGACTATTGTCTGTGAAGGTTAAAGCACAAAAATACTGCTATTGAAATAAGAAATCTACTTGGGCACCCCCAGGAATTTAGTGCTGCTGACTCTCTCCACAGTCGAGCTGTCGATGGTCAGTGGGGGGTGGTCAACGGAGTTTCTTCTGAAGTCCATCACAACCTCCTTTGTCTTCTCAACATTCAGGGACAGATTATTAGTGCCACACCATTCAGCCAGCAGTGCTACTTCCTCTCTGTAGTGCGTTTCATCGTTGTTTCTGATGAGACCTACCACTGTTGTGTCATCAGCAAACTTGATGATGTGGTTGGAGCTGAACTTGGCAGTGCAGTCGTGGGTCAGCAGTGTGAAGAGCAGCGGGCTGAGCACACAGCCTTGTGGGGCACCTGTGCTCAGTGTGGTAGAGCTCGAGGTGTTGTGGCCGACAGACGGACTGACTGAGGTCTTCCGGTTAGAAAGTCCAGGATCCAATTACACAGGGAATTGTTAAGGCCCAGCAGGTTTAGTTTATTTATGAGCTGTTGTGGGATTGTTGAATAATCCCACAACAGTCAATGAACAGCATTCTAACATAGGAGTCTTTATTTTCTAGGTGGGTAAGAGCCAGGTGGAGGGTGGAGGAAATTGCATCGTCCGTAGAGCGGTTTGGACGTTATGCAAATTGGAGCGGGTCGAGTGTGTTGGGGAGGCTGGTTTTGATGTTGTGCATGACTAACCTCTCAAAGCACTTCCTCATGATTGGAGTCAGTGCTATGGGACGTCATAGTCATTTAGACAGGACACAGGTGATTTATTTGGTACCGTTGTGATTGTTGTGGTGTTGAAGATATCTGTTAGGACATCTGTCAGCTGTGCAGCACAGTCTCTCAGAACACGGCCGGGTATGTTGTCAGGTCCCGCAGCCTTGTGTGGGTTAATCCTAGATGGGGTCTTCCTTACGTCGGCTGGAGACAGACAGAGCGCCCGGTCGTTGGGAGGTGTGGGCAGTTTTTGTGCAGGTGTCATTCTGCATTTCAAACCGTGAATAAAAGTGGTTGAGTGCATCGGGGAGGGATGTGTCCTCATCACAGACCTATGGCGGGGGCTTGTAGTCAGTGATGGTCTGAATGGCTTGCCATAGGCTCCGTGTGTCTCTGCTGTCTGTGAAGTGATTGTTGATTTTGAGTGTATGACCGTTTTGCATCCTCTTGCTGTTTTGAGGGCTGCTTTATCTCCTGATCTGAATGCTTCATCTCTGGTCTTTAGCAGCCCACGAACCTCTGCTGTCATCCATTGTCTGGCCATACTGTGATCTGCTTTTGAACCGGTTTGGTGAGTTTGAGAAGTGGTCTATATGCTGGGATTAGCATAACAGTGATGTGGTCCGAGTACCCGAGGTGGGGGCGGGGTTCAGCCTTGTAAGAGTTCTTTACTGTTGTGTAAACAAAGTCCAGTGTGTGTGTTGTTTCCCTTTGTTGCAAAGTTCACATGTTGGTAGAACTTTGGCAAAACTGTCTTTAAGAATGTAGGCAGCATTCCTTCAAACGCATGCCCAGACATGCTGTGTGGGTAGGCAGCTCACTAGCCTTTGAGACACTCCCAATATTTATCTCGTCTCGCTGCAGAAACTTTCTTCACGCTGTATGTCATGAATGCATCTGTAGATTAAAGCACATTTTGCACCACATGCCAGGTGTGGAATTTTACAGTGCTATATGGGTCTTAAAGTCCCTTTTCCCTTCAAAAGATGGCAGAATATCCCTGAAACGGGTGTAGCGCTCTTGTGCTCGCACATCGCTCTCCTCCTCTGCCAGGACATTTTATATTCTACTAATGTAATTTCAGCCCAACAATATCCTCCATTCTTCCCGTGGCTACGCTCTCCTGGGCTCCTCTCTGAGACCTCGCTGTCTGATTGGACTCTGGTCTTCTATTTGCCACTCCAGTCTCTTTTGAACAGCTCCTGTCAGCTGGCAGGGAGATAAGTGTTTTTGCAGTTTGGTCACTGAAGGATGTTTGAAAATATGCTGATGGCGCCACCTGAAAAAGCAATACAGCTGAATTTTGAGCAGCCTGTTATTTTATTCTCTCCGTCTCTCTGAAGGCCTGCTGTCAGAGTATTCCCTCACATTAACTGCAGGATCATCTATAGGCCTCTCAGACCCCAGCGGCAAGATCTTTAGTTTTTTCTGATCCAGCAGGGTTGGTCTTGCTGGAGTCGGTTGTGTCTTGTAGGATATCGTGTCAGCTGTGTTGCGTTCTTGTAATTCAGTTGTCAGTTTTCAAACAAGTTGTTTTGGACATGTGATTAATTCTGCTGTCATTCACTCAGGGAGTTTGTGTTATTAATCTGTTGTTGAAATACATGCACGATTCCTTGATGTACACATTTGAAACAGGTGCCTTATGAGGTTGGGAAAGCAAGTATCTTCAACATATCAGGAACATTGTAGGGTTTGCACCAAAACCTGTAGTCAATAGCAATACCAGTGGGATTTTGCAATTATTCATGCCAGTTTTGGCTTTTAACCCTAATACTTGGTCATTTATTGACTGATTGTGAAGTAATTGTAATCAGTCAATACATTAAAGAAGGGGGAAAAAAGGAATGGAACATAATTAATAACAGAACTAAATACAGATGGCATAAATGGCGCTGGAAGTTTCAAGTCAAGTAAACCTTTCAGAAATTGAAAATAAAGTGCTTTTATTATCCGGTTCACAAAACCAATTTATTCACAAATCAGACTGAATCCGTAAGATCAGAGAAATCACTACTCAATCTTTGAAGGAGGCTTCAGTAAACCGGTGAAGAACAGCTGAGCAGACTTGAAGTGAATGCTCAGGTCATTTGAAGAACAATTGTTAACTGCTCCAGATTCTTCTCATCGACTCATCCCTCCCATATCTCTTGCTCTGTTGGATCTCATGTGGTTTCTCTCCTCCACATTTATCAGCAGAGCATCTTTGCATCAGTAGGAGAGTCTGAAATGGCAGTTTTCCAAACAACACCAACCACATGCCATTCTGCTGTTACACACCAAACAAGAATCATATTTATTCTTGTGCTCTATATATATAATGTATGTGTATATATACGTGTGTGTGCTTTTATGCACATATTGACACTTCCTATACAGTACTTTTTTATTCACTTTTGTTAAGTTGCTTTATTCTGTATGTGTCAGTTCCAGCTGGAGCATGAATATGTAGCTAATGATCAAACGGCTTGAACAATTTGCTGCAGTGCTATTTTATTTTTTTTTAACGAACCTCTTTTGTGAGCACGAGTCGCGCAGTGCTGAACATGATGTGGGCAGTTCATTTACTGTGTCCCAGCTTGTGTTGTCTTAAAGATAAAATTAGACCGTATATACCTGGTTCCACCTGAAAATACATCTTCATTAATTTGCACAGACATTCTTTTGACAGGCAGGGTTTTTTTTTTTTTTTTTTTGGATCTTGTTGCTGCTGTCACCGAACGGCAGTCTGGTTTACGTTTAAGATAGTTTTGTCCCATGAAGCATTTTTGGGCTTGCTATGTAAGCTCCCACAATGCTGTGTAAGCCTACTAGTAAAGATTACTTTGATAATTAATCTATTGATTATTACAAGAGACATTATATAACATACTGTTTATATAAATTTTATATAATATACATTTAAATAAAAATAATTTGCTAAAGGCAATATGATTGTTGCATATTATTTTAATTTGAAATTTCATTATTTTAATGTATTACTGCTAATTTATTAATGTAAATACTTTTTGTGAAGTTGCCCCCTCTTTTTGAAGATGGCTGAGAATGAGAGACCGCTCTGGTTCTCTGTAGCTAACATTAGATCTTGTCATTTTCTTTGTGGGATATTGATGTTAAGGTTGAATGAATGTCAACAACACAATTTATGCTTCATTCTCTTGTTATTTAAACACATCTTGTTCTCCAAAAGAATGCCTTTGCTTTGCAAAAGAGGTTTCATCCATTTTCTCAGGATTTTCCATTCTTGAGAAGCGTTGTATTGCTCAGTGCTTGTTTGAAGAGGTCAACTATTTGTTTGCTGATTTATGAATCACGACCCATAAGAGCTTTTCTTGAATCGTATCAGTGTTTCCCAATGCGCTGAAGCATCAAGCTGTAGCATTAAATACATAGGAGCTGCACAATGAATCGTATCGTAATCATGATCACGATTTATTAACCATAATCACTGATTATATGCAATATTTGTCTTTTTTTTCCTGAAAATGTTTTTTTTAATTGGGCATTTGTGTTTTCTTACATTGGTAAAAAACAAGATATAATGCTTGCAGTTGCCAGATTTCAAGAGTTTAAATTCCCCTATCAGAGCTTTTTTCATAAATTGATACATTTTCTGCATAATCTTCCCAACCTGGCAACCATCTGCACCGCTGTCTCTACATTAAGAAAAAAAGCACTGATGAGGTGAAAACACTGGCAGACATGTAAGCTGCAGTTTAGGGATCTCTATTGAGATATTATTCTCCAATAAAATTATAAAGCAGATAGTCTTTCGCTGCGACTAAAATCTGCAAGCTAACCATGCAAGTTGATGTTCTCTTGATTTGTGCTTAACTGTAATTAATTCTATGGCAATGTAAAAACAAAAGTCAATAAGCATTATTATATTTCTGAGCAAAATAATCATTGTTTAACCAGTATCGAGCAGCCCTAATGAACAGGCATGCGAGGCAGTACTAGCATGGTGTATCAAAATGTTGTCTGTGTGTAAAATCAAAAGTTGGGCTGATCCTTCCCTTTCTCTTGCTGCCTAGCAACCCAGTAAAATGGCCCTTTTGTAACACTGATCACATGGAGGTTTGATGCTTGTTTCGAGGTGCGTTGAAGCCCTGGTGCGAGGCACGTGAAGGGCTGCATATACGAGTTCAGCAGGAGCCTTGAGCTTTTAATAGAGTGCTTGGACTTCCTGTGGGTGTGTCTGATAGCATCGTGAGGTGTGAAGGCTCATGGGAAGGCGAGTGCTACTCTAATGGGGCATGCTAATGAAGTGGCAGCGGGCCGCTGCGAGTGCTGCTGCTCTCATCCTGTGAGGTGTTAACCCTCTCTTATCTCTCCATCCAACCCTCAGCACCATCCTAACCACAGCACAGTCCAGCCCAAGAGCAAAGAGAAGGAAGATGAGAAGAAAGAGTCTGACAAATCCAGGGACCGCTCCAAAGAGAGGGAGAAGAAAGAAGACCGGAAGGACCGAAAACGAGTAAGTGGCTGCATACCTTTTTTTTTTTTTAAGTCACATTTATTGAACACCTGGTGAAAGGTGAAAAGTCAAGCCAACGAGCGTCATGTTGATTTGCGGTGTTTCTCCTCTGCGCTTCATCTAGGACTACTTGAACAGCGAACGCGAGATGAGCCAGGAAGCCAAGCGCCGCAAAGATGAAAATGGAATGAGTGAGTCGATAATGGCTATCTTTTAAATTTGTTTTGCCCGCTGCTGAGAGTGGGAGAGGCGAGCTAGCGAACCAGAAAGCTGTCTTTCTCGGCGGCGGAGGCAATCAGAAAGCCCTCCCCGCGGCTCTCGTGTTATCTGCCTCACATGGCTGCTCTCTCTCTTTTCACACAGACTCCTCCAAACACAGCAAGAGCGCCAGCCCCTCCGAATCGCCACACTCCAACGACAAGGACAACGGCAAACGCTCCAAGTCCACCAGCAAGGACAAGAGCGATCTGGCCAAACCGGAGAAGACCTCTGGAGGCAAAAAGGTCTGTGACTGTGTCCTGTTACACCTCCACAACTTATACGCCGTCACTCATACCTTGGGTTAAGATGACAGACAAACCCCTAACCTAAAGTGTTCAACTTGACTTGTGTTAGACATGAATCTAAAATGCTAATATGTGACCCTGGAACACAAAAGCAGTCTTAAGTCGCTGGGGTATATTTGTAGCAATAACCAAGAATATATTGTATGGGTCAAAATTATCCATTTTTCTTTTATGCCACTTTCTGCCACGAGGTGGCGCTTTAGGAGCAAATGGCGGCTTCTCCGGTACGTTAACAGCTGTACACAAAGCAGCACCGCGCTCATATACGCTGCTTTAAAAGGCATTATAGGCAAGATGAAATGAAAATGCCAACGACACGTTTCTGAAGACAGACGATTCCCTTCAGAGACACAGAGTCACAAAAATATTTGCACCGTGTTTCGACTTTGAAATGTGCAGTACTCATTTATTCAGTGACATCATTGCCTTTTGAAGTTTAATCCAGCTGTATTGCGATTCTTGTCTTTCCGTCACCAACTGTAAGACCTCTTGAAATTGGAATTAAGACTTCTCTTATACCATTTAACCTATTTAAACCTTTTTATGGCCTTTACATTTTATACAACTAAATTTTATACAACTAATAATTCCTTAACTACTATGTACTTGCATAAAAAAAAGTTAAATTTACTTGTTGTGTTCATATTGTATTGCAAAACTGTTTTGCCTCTATTGAGGTGGGATACGGGTAAGGTTAGGGACGGGTTTGGTGGTATGGGTAGGTTTAAGGGTGGGTTAAGGTGTAAGAGATGGGTCAACAGTGTAATTCTAAAAGTAATTACAGAAATGAATTACATGCAGGTGTTTTTTAACATAAGTACAATGTAAAAACATGTATGAACACAATAAGTGCATTGTATCAAATGATTAATTTAAATGTAGGTACATAGAGGTTAAGGCCACCTAAAGTGGCACCAAAAAAATCATTGTCAATGTTGCTCTTATATTATAGCTCTTCTGTTGTCATTGTTATAATTTTGATGTGGACTTTTTGTAAAATTCGTAAAATTCTCATAGAATTATGAGATTATCAAATCTTCATAGTTATTGGTGTGTATGGCCCTCATTGTGAATATGCCAAAATATCTTTAAACATCTCTTTTTAAGTTACTATTTAAAGTAAATGTTACCAATTAAACAGTAACTGTAGATCCAGCGTGATACCAAAGCATTTCCTGCACACTTCCACCGATGCTCTTGTGTTTCCTCTGTGCATGTGCTACAGGAATCCAGGCACGACAAAGAGAAATCCGAAAAGAAGAGAGACAGCACTGGCGCTAAAGAAGAGAAGAAACAATATCCTTTCAATCCATAAACACCAACGGCAGCGTGTAGAGATGGAAAGAAGTCATGCTGTTTGTATAGAAATCAGCTTTACACAAACTCAGCTCGCTGCTGCAGCGCTGGAGCAAATCAGCAGTTTTTCCTTAACATTCATCACCCATAAATCAGAGAAACACAGATAGTGCATGCTGACACTCAAGGTGAGCGTTAATGCGGAGGAAGTGCTTTAAGAGCGTTTGAGGACACATTTCTTTTTATTACTCATTTCTTAAGACTGGAGAATATGAAAAAGAGCATTTAATTGGAGGTAATTGATTTGCAATGTGCTTTTGGATAATGCAGAAGTTTTTGCGGACCCGACGTGTTCCTGGGTGGCATCGGCTGCGGTCGCACCTCTTCTGCTGCGGGCGGCTGCAGGACTCTTCATCTCAGCTTTCTCAACCGTGTCAGCGTCTTAGTTCCCTTCTCCTATCAGCGTCTGGAAGGACGAGGATTCCCTCGCACTCTTAGGAATTTTGCCTGCATCCAAACTTCTGTTGTTTTGCCTAGAAATGTTGTCGCCCGTATTTTAATCTGCCATTTTTATTGTGATATTTTCAGTACTTCACTGAAAGTTTGTTTCCTTTAAATATTTAGCACAATGTGCTTCTTGCATCACAAACAGATTCAGGTTGAATTGGTGTCGCTCTCCAATGCTTGCGTTTTTATGACCTCGCTTGTTACCTTCCGTTTTCTTTTATTTTTCTTTACACTTTTTTTTTTTTTTACATAAGAAAACTCTGCTTTCCTGAATACTACCTTTCTTTCCCTTTTTAATTCACGTGATATTTAGTCTAGATGTTTGAAGCAGTACAAATGCTCTAATTTGTATATTATGTATACAGAAATAAAACGGTTCCCTGTAATAAGACCTTTCCTGTTACTTTCATTTCAAATGTACGCCTCTGGATTTCCTTTGTGTGTTCAATCACGTTTTTAAAAGATTTGTATAAAGAATGGCAAGCTGGATTTCTCCGTAAATAAGTGGACTAAAAAGGAAACAATTCATGACTTTACAAATTACTTCATGGAGTTTTTATCTGGCAGAATCTACAAAGTGTATGCTTTTTTCGAAATAAAATAGTTTTCTTAGTGTTTCACGTGTGTCTTGTTGTTGTTGTTTTCTGCATGCCAGCAGGTTCCAGCATTTATTGCACCACTTTGCAAAAGTTCCTCTTAAGTTAACACTGATGAAGATAGATATCAGTGCTTCTCTGAGCACTTCATGATGATCGTGGATATATTTTATCAGATGCATAAGACAAATTTATCACTTTGACATGCATGGAAAAGTATTTGGACTCAAGTCATACTTCAAAATCTCTGCATGCATGTGTAAAGTGCAAAATATAAGGCTAGTTGCGAGATGCATTTAAAACTCCATTTAAGTCACAAACAAGCCATTTGATGACATTTATTCAGTTCAAATTTACAATGAATGATATTGGTATTTATGTAGAGTAGTTGTATGTAATCTGCTTATGAGAACAGTGTTGACGAAAGTTACGGTAACACTTTATTTTAAGGTGTCCTTGTGTACTAATTATAATAATAAATTATGCTTAATTACTTGTAAGTAACCTTAAGCCAAACTCTAACCATATATTAAGTACATGTAGTTAATTAATAGCCTATTATTCAGTACTTAAATGTATAATTACACTAACAAGGGCACCTTAAAATAAAGTGTAGCCAAAGTTAATTTTGAAAGTAATGCATTACAATATTGTTCCTCCCTAAAAAAAAAGTAATTTTTACTTGGTTACATTTTATGGGAAGTAATGCATTATGCTACTTTTGCATTACTTTTGTCACCTGGGTTGGGCTTGTTTTTCTTTCATTTTTTTTTGGTCAAATATAAAAGCCCTTTCACCAGAAGTGAAATGAATAAGCATCAGGCTGAAGCAGATGTAAATGAATATGTGCAGCAGAGGCTGAAGCTCAAACAAACCTCAGCGGTGCTGCCATTCTGGGTTGCATGAAGAATAGGATGCAGGAGAAGAAAGTTCAAAACTAATGTGACATTTAAAATAATTTTTTGCTTATTAGTATGGTTGAATTAGATCATCGAAGGTCAGCAGCAAAGACATTGGTTAATAAAATGGGATTAAATTCATAACGGATATTTGTGTTATTTAACTGTTGTGTCATTCTGAGTTTGGGTTTCACTGTTTATTCATTTTTGAGAAATCCTGCTTCTGTTTTTGTGCAGGTGAGATGAGTAAATGTTCATACAGTTACCAGCACAACACCTGCTCCTGATTTCTCTCGACATGAGGACAGGACAGCTGTCAGTCAATACATGGGCAAACAAAGGAACTGCATGCCGTTACTTATTTGAAAAAGTAACTTGGGAATTTTCTTCTAAATTAGAAAGGACTATGTTACTTTACTAGTTATGTTACTTGTAATTCATTACCCCTAACACTAAATATGATCATATAGGCTAAACATTGCGATGCCTTTTAATCTGTTTTGATGACTTTAGTAAATGTATGAAGTCATTTCTCACAGTGTAGATCAGCACATTAATTATAAACATGATAATATTTCACAACATATCTATTCAAATCTAACAAACCCCTCTTTACTTCTGTTTTTTTCATTTATTGTAAATAATTGCACGAGCACTGGCTTTTGATATACTTTAAGCAACAGGTCTGTTGCGCATGCTCTCGTTATGTATTATGGTGTGTGGTATTGTAACTGTATCTGTATATCATTCATATCTGTATATCACCATTAAGTAACGACAGCTGATGGAACGCAACATTAAATGATTATGCTGAAATTGTCTGGCTTAATTGTCTAAATATATGTGCAAATATTTTCAAGAGATCAGGTCAATTTTGTTCAAATTAATTTATTCATTTTATAGTGAATATAGTACCCAATTTTGAATAGCAAAACGTTTCTTTTAAGAAGCACAGGTGATGCTGTGCTGTTCTGAGTGCAGTCACTGAAAATACTGTCGTTTAAATATATTAATACTATATTTGAAAATACAGAAGCAAAATCATTTAATAAGTAAAGATTCTGAAAGTGTTGGAGAGCCAATAATAGAAAATATATTTACAGTATCAACAAATTATATTTTATTATATGATATGATTAATATCATGTTTACATGGTGATTATCTCTAATATGGACACCCAACATAATATATGATATTTACCATCCATGTCATGTGAACAAATAGAAAAGTCAGGCATCTATTAATTATCATGTTAATTACTGTGCGCCTTTAGCCCCAACAGCAGGGGCGCTTTTTACCCCAAATACCATACTTTCACATATCCTCTCGTTATTTAAAAACGGTTGCTTTAATTATCTCAAACAAAGCTGTAAATCATTAAAGAAGACCTTTGTCTCAAAATATATGCATTAATTTGAGTGATTCTCATTTGCTATTTAAAGGAACGCTCCACTTTTTTTTGAAACAGGCAGGTTGAGTTTTACCGTTTTTGAATCCATTCAACTTATTTCCGGGTCTGGCGGTAGCACTTTTAGCTTAGCTTAGCATAGATCATTGAATCGGATTAGACCGTTAGCATCTCGCTCAAAAATGACTAAAGAGTCTCGATTTTCTAGGCTGATATGGCTCAGAAGACTCAAGCTTTAAATAGGAAAATTATCGAAACTCTTTAGTCATTTTTGATGACCGAATGCTAACGGTTTAATCCGATTCAATGATCTATGCTAAGCTAAGCTAAAAGTGTTACCGCCAGATCCGGAGATCGGCTGAATGGATTCAAAAACGGTAAAACTCAACTGTTTAACTCTAATGGAGTTGTAAAATGAGCATATTTACAAAAAAAGTGGCGTGTTCCTTTAAATCTACAACATTTTGAAAAAGCATAAAATATTAGATCAAGTAAGCACACAATCAGCTTCCGCGCGATCAAAGATCAGACAAATATACAGGTGCATCTTGAAAAGCGGATGTTTTGGAAAGTGCCATCTACCCCTGTTATACCCTAAATCTTGTTCTGGTTTCTGAGTTTGTACATATTTGACATATTACAACATTTTCCTAAAGGAAGCTCCTCTTTTGACTTTAAGAATTGCTTGTTCAGGAGTTTTCTGTTAAAATTCTTTAAAAAGTGGATGCTTTCTTTGTGTCCCACGTCGTCTCAGCACTTATAACCTGCTTTGATGTTTTGAGGGTCACAGATTTATTGTGTGCATAAAAAAGCCCCCACACATGCTTCCGTCCAGTTTTGTTTTTTTTATTTACAAAATGTATTAAAATTCTTTGTACAAGGCCTCACTATCAGGGCTTGGGCATGCACGTCTTACATCAGCCTGCCGCCCGGTCACGTCCTCTGGGCTGAAGTGCAGTTTTACAGGTTAGGAACAGGTCAAGATACGAAAGCTGAAACCCACTTTCTACCGACCCTCTAGAATCTAACAGAAGTCGCAGGGCTTTACTTGGCAATCACAAGTTTTCGCATGCAGATAGAAAATTTGGGAATTCAGTCACTCGCTTGTGAATCCTTCACTAGAAATGTACAGATTTGTTTTCCACGTTTGTAGTCTTTTAAAAGCTTTTCGTTATAAAACTATCTGTCCATGGTCACGGGACGGGCCAGACCCTCAGTCCCATGGAGTCACAGTTTGTTTTCCTTCTCTCCAACACAAAAATGTCACAGCAAAATGTAAATGTGCTAGCTTCCCGTTAGCTCCTTTTATAAATCTATTGTAAATGTTATTAATCCTAGTCTCGTTTGCTAAATAATTCACCAAACACTAATAATGCTCGTCAAATAAAACTAAATCTCAAAGCTCGATTTCATGTGCGATTTATATTCGGAAAACCGTGAGGTAATCAAATACTACGTCGTAAAAGCCATGTCCTTTTGTGAATTGCGGTTTATCTACATTAATGTGATCCGTTTTATAGCTTCAGTTTCTTGTACAGTATGCTGTGATAACTACAAAATCTTGGAAGTTCATGTCTGTAAGTACGTGTGTGTGTGTGTGTGTGTGTGCGAACGAATGAAATCGTGTGGCGATTTTTGGTTTTTTGAAGCTCATGTGAAAACACCATTAGTGAGGGTCAAATGGGGTTTATAGCTTCTGAACCTCTGAGAAATATAGATCAGACAAAAGAGAAGCACACGATATACTGCAACCTATCCGACCGACTCACAAAGATCCTGATCTGGAATTGAAACAATCCGTAATCTGATCAATTAATACACCGATTGAAGGAGTGTGAAAGCAAATTTACAGTATTACAAGCGTTTGCTCGACCACCGGGTTCCACAAAGTCCAGAGAAGACGTCTCGAGTCAGATCGGCTCATTCGGTGTGCAAGTGATGGCTTTATTTCTCGCTGTCCATGGAGGTTTTATTTCACAGATATGATGATGGTGGTGGTGGTGATGAGGATGGCATTCCGTGGGTTTGAGTGATTGGAGCGATGTGATGCTTCTGCCGTGAGTTTGCATCGGTGCGATACTCTGAATATTCCATAAGGCACTGAAGAAATCGATTCCAATTCTTGCGCCGGTCCAGGCGGGCCGTGGTCTTGTGTGAGGGTGCTGTGTCGGCTGGAGATGATGTGTATGGAGAGAGTGGGCGAGAGGGGCAGCAAACCCTCCTGAAGATCCAGCCGTCTCTGTAAGATGTCACACCACGCTGCCAGACTGCCGCTCTGCAAACACACACACACACATCAGAGAGCATCGCGCCATGGGAAAATAGTGTTTGTTTCTACCTCGTGTTATCGTCTATCCTCTGATCTCTTCAGCTGCTGTGAAATGCTAAATAGTTAAAACATTTTAAATGCAACATGTTTAGAGGAACGTTCAGCAATATTGTAAGTGAAAAATCTATAATGTATTTATTTGATATATTACAACACAGAATTCTGCCAAGAACACATCCTGATCACATTTCACGCCAAAATCTAAAGAAAGACATGTTGTGCATAGAATAAATGAATACATTTATTTTCTGTTAGATTAGCACCTCACCCAGTTCTCATTACTTTGAGGTGAAAATATTAAAGTATACAATGCTGTTCAAAATTTTGGGATCAGTTAGTTTTTTTAAAAGAAATACATTTATTCAGCAAAGATACATTCAATTTAAACACGACAATAGAGACTTCTATATTACTGCAAAAACCTCCATAAATGCTGTTCTTTTGAACTTTCAATTCTTCAAAGAATAAATGTATCATGGTTTCCATAAGTACAACTCTTTTCAAAAGTGATAATAATAATAAAGTGTTTGGTTACACGTTATTTCGATAGTCCACTTTAGATATTCTACTAACTATAAGTCATTTTGTAACTACAGGTCAACTACATGTCAACTAATTCTCATTCATTTGCAGCTACATGTCTACTAACGCTCAGTAGGGTACACTGTAAAAACAATTCCGTAAAATGTACGGTAAAAAACTGGCAGCTGTGGTTGCCAGAATTCTACCGTAAAAAATACGGTAGCAACGTTTTAGGTTTTACAGTTTTAACTTAAATTTACAGTTAAATACCGTAATTTCTTTAACTGATATAATCTTAATATACCAATCTATTAAAGTACTGAAATCTGTTTTGTTCCTTTGAAATACACTGATAACCACCAAATGCAGGTGATGATGAGAAAGTCACATGATGAGCCAAAGCCCATCACAAGCAACTTTTAAACAATAGAATATACAGAAGGTGCACAGTGTCATTCACACAAACTGAATATGCTATAAACATTAATTTAACAACATTAGATGTAACATACAACCCTAATAAACATAACTGATAAGAAAAAACTAAGAAGAAACATAGTTATTTCAAAGAAAAAACGTCAAATTCAAACAGAATTTGAAATGGAACGCAGGGAATTCTGGGAACGTAAGTTTACGGTTTTTCCCTGTAAATTTTACAGGAACTTTCCGTTAACCATGTAACAGGTTTTTACCGTAGCATTTTCACAGTTTTTTACCGTTAAAATCACGATCATTTTTTACAGTGATAGGTTTAGGGTTAGTAGTATAAGTTGAGATATACTTGCAAAGTGTCTCATAGTCAGTATGTTGTGTTGTGAACCCATCAAAATAAAGTGTTAGAGGACATTAAGCAGACAGTCTACTAATACTCTAATGACTGCTAGTTGACATGTAGTTGCAAAGTTACTTACTGTTAGTAGAATGTCTAAAGTGGACTATCAAAATAAAGTGTTACCAAGTGTTTATTGAGCACCAAATCAACAAATTGGAAATACGAAGTAGTATTAGAGTAATGGCTGAATTGGTAATTCAGGATGAATTTCATTACTTCAGTGCTTCTGAAAATAGTGCCACAATGCAAAACATATTAGTAGCTCTGAAATTAGCTTTGTGTTCTGAATACAATTTTCTCTTGGTTTCAGAGTGAAATATGTGAACAGAGATTCACAGATGAATGTGGAAAAGAAAGCGTCCAAATATGTTCGGATTTGATATAATTCAATAATTTAGATGATGATAATAATAATAACAGGTCTGTTCCTGTCCCACTTCTGCTGTATTGGTTTGGTTTTTCTCAAATATTTTCTCAGGGCCAGATAATACACATGTAGTACTTGGATATCCCAGACTATTGTCCATCGCATGCCGTAGAGCATTCTGACTGATGCAACCACTTGAAAACAAGCCAGCATTTGGAAAAATCCGCCGGAACGCTGCTGCACTTCTCCATTGATTCGATTATCTGGAATTAATGACAAGCACAATCTCCGGCTTTGACACACACACACAAAGAGAGAGAGTCACTGTAGAGGCATTACCGTTAGATCTTAACGCTCTCTGTTCCGTACACGTTGTAGCCTTCTCGGTACGTGGCAAAGTTTTGGGTGTTGGCTGGCGGAGCTGGCTTATAGGTTTGGGTGTTCTTTTCGAGTTTCAACCGTTTGGCTTCTGCACGTGACTTGTAACAGAACTCTATCAAAGCCACCATCATGGCCAGCCCTAGTCCACCAACCAGAATATAGAAGACACCAGCAACATTGCTCAGGCTCAGTGCACTTGTCTTGTCCTAAGAGAAGCGAGGGACATAGTTACTTCATCTTGCAGTGGCAATCCTGACACAAAACACACTATCCTATACAACTCCTCTCATGTTCTATCAAGCAGGACTATTGGCTATAAATTACATTTCTACTGCTACCAGAGGAATCTAGATTCCAATGGAGAGAAATTATCCATCTATGTCTAAAGTTCTAGCTCAATGTCATTTAAAGACAAATGAGTCAATTAGGACCATAACTGGTGAATGTAGATGGTTTCTCTAACCTGATCTTCTCATTGGCTTCTTCATGTATCTGAGGAAGCTGGTCAGTTACGTACAGGTCAGACCTCTGACTTAATAACCTTACTTTAAACAACTGCCTTTCCATCCTTTCAAATTCATATTTTGACATATTTTCTACACCAGAGTACTTAATTTAAGAACCAGTCTGAACCATTTTGCTGCAGTTTACCCCCCAAACTTGTCCATTAAAAATTTGTCCATTAGTATTACACTATTTGCCGCTTATGGAGCTAATTTTACACAGCTGCCGTCTAACTGCTGCATTTTTACTCTTCAGCTCTGTCTGTTGCTACAAATTAACCATCACCTTTGCGTTATAAACAAGATTAGTCAACCTTTGCTCGTCTAATGAAACTTGCGTTGAAACTATTTGTCACGATGAGAAATTACATGTGCAGTTAACGCCACAGGAGGTTCGATAAATGAACGGGCCTTTTTCTTGCGTAAAAGACAAATAAGTAACAACACTAATACATCAAATTTTAAATTCGAAGTTTGGTGAGTAAGAACTGCAGCATAATGGTTATCCAGTCAAGTGAAAATAAGCAAGAAAGACAATTGCTATACAAAAATGAATCTAATCTCTTGATCAATTTGCACTTTTAACTAATTCCCCATTCAGTTTATCATTACGGCTTTATTTGAGGGCATTCATTGGAAGAACTACTAAAATAAACAACAACACAAAGATATGTCTCATAGGTACCCCTTAGCTGAGCATTGGAAATGATGGGGAATCGTGCAAAACTCTAGGCCACGTGTCCTTATTGTTTCCTTATGTGTGGCCGCAAGTCATTAATTCTACTATTATAATACATGAGTTAAATCAAGATATTGACTATTGGTTTGTTCCTTGCATATGAACAATATGTCAAAATGCACTTTTTGGAATCAGTACAAAAGACCTGCAGCGACTGACCTTACTTCCCGAGTCCTTGGTTCCACATTCACCCTTATCGTACCACCATTTGTTTTTCAGCTTGGCTAAGATGCCTTGTTCACTGAGTTTCAATACTGCAAGGTTTACAGGAGTTCTTCACGTGGGAAATAACATAAATAACATTATATTATGTTATTTTATGTTATTCAAGTCTTAACTACTTCATACTTTACAAAGCGATAAAGCAGGGCTCCTGGCCATTATCAACACACATGTGGCAGGCATTCTGACTAGTACCTTCCATTCACCAGGGCTAAGCTAGTGTGCCAGGACCTACCCGTATCGCTTTGAGTAATCGGCATACACTGTTAAGAGAAGAACGGGCAGGTTTCTGAAGAGATCGCCTGCGTGGCTATAAAAGCAGAGAAGCGTCTTGGTTAATTTGAGCATCTGAGAATGTGGATCTCCACTGGAACCCTCGACTGACTGACAGACCAACGAAAATTACCAGTAGTATTTTGCTCAGGCTGAGGAGAGCTGGCGTTAGGACTCTGTGAACGGATTACAGGCGGAGAGTACAAAGCAACCAAACAGGCAAACACACATACAAAAGTAAACAAGACCGTACACAGATGAGTCAAAGCATTTGCAAAGTAAAACACTGTGTTACCTGGGCGCTGGAGTTAACTGAACCGGTGGCTAGTCGCGCTACGTCAAAGGCTAGTGTCGCTAATCGGTAGCTGCGGGTACTGTAAATGACATTAGCATTAGCGGCTAACGAAAAATTGTGATCAATGATTGATGTGGTGGCCATTTTGGGTAGTACTCTTCAATTACATACAGTTAACGCAATGCTATTCATTAAAGTCAACATGAAATTAATATATTTCCGTAATATACATGCATGTCTTATTGCGCAAGACTCTCCAAAAGAAGCAATACTTCACAATACTCAAATAAAGTATCAAAGAAAAAATATATTTGCGTTTGTAAACTTTCATAATGCAATAACTTGCTCTGCCTCTGAATGTCTTGTGACCTTCACTGCAAAGAATTAAGTTGTAAATAAAGATGACTGGAGTATGTTTTACAGAAAAAACTACTATGAAAAATACTATTTTAGTGTGTTTACTTCAAAATTACACTGCTGACTGCTGTTTCCTTGTAATTACTTGTCTCAAAGTAAATCCTGCACTATTTTTTTCCATGATATGCAATCAGTTCTTGTTAACTGAAATAAAGTCCCACTTGTTTTTCTTGAAAAATATCACATTTAACTGCGAGCCAAATGGGTTGTGATGATCATTTCATGTTGACTTTTAGTCTGTTGCTAGAGAACGCCATTTTTCTAAAATGTAATGTAAACCTCTAAAATTGAATTTTGTTTTGTTTTCACTATAATAGAAAGTGCCGTCACTCGTCTAGACATAATTAGTCGCTTAAATGTTCTTTACATTTCTCATGGCTGCTGCTGATTTAGCTATGTGGTCCTAACATTTCTTTTAGCTTGGAGAGAGACATTGATTAACAATGTAATTATCCTCGGAGCGTTTGGAGCGACTGGAGTGGGAAACCTATCAGCAGCGAGGATGGCAGCGGGCTGCCAGGGGCCGAGAGGAGAACGGGTTGTGTGACTCATGATGGCTGTTTGTTGCAGGTGGCTTAATGTGGATTTCTCTCCTGTTTTTCTCTTTTTGTTGTGTTTTTCCACAGCTGGCTGTGCGGCTGGGTCCAGACGCGCCACTGCAGCCTCGCTGCATTAGATCATTAGAGCTAGCCCATCCACTGCGTGTCGACTAATGGGGGCTTCAAATCACTGCAAACTGCAAAAACAGAGAGCTGGAACAAAGAAGGTGATTATGAAAGCTCACATAACCTTTCACCTTCATCCACAGGCAGGGGGCACAATGCTTTTGTTTGTACTGAAAAACCTGCTCCCTAACAACTAGTACAGATGTTATTAGAGAGGCCCCATTTTCAGGAAATAGGAAACTATGGAAAGAAATGACAATTAAAGTCAACATGAAATCAAAACTGGCCTTATGTTCTGGCTGAATACACATTTCTGGTTCATTAGTGCATGGTATTCAAAAAAAAAAATAATAATAATCTTTGATCAAAATATAATGACTTGCTCCTCAGAAACAGTTTTTGCTTTTGACTGATGTCACCAAGGCTATACCAGCTATGTAGGCATTTTTATGCCTTTTTCCAACCCAGGCTCATTGGAAAAATATGCTTAAGACAACCTTTTATGATTGCGCTGCAGTTTTGCGACACTTTAAAACATGTTCAGTTTGATCCAAAACAGTTGAGCATGAGTCTATCAATGTTTTACAACAACTACAGCTGATGTACGTATCAGAAATGATATGTCTGCTGAATGGCGCTGAAAGGTTAATGTTCTATCGCGTTTGTGATTAATGAACCACCTACACTAAACCTGAACCTAAACCTAACCAGTAGTCTTAACTGATACTGAATTAGTATGACTCGTGCACTTTTTTTCAATGTCATAACTTAGTATTGTACATGAAAACAAGTCTCCCCCATAATCATAATTTGTGTGAAACTGAATAAAAGTGGGTGTTTTATTGCTAGTGTTCAGTTCAGCTGGAAACTGCAGTGAATTGTGTGTATAAGTACATTTTTGGAGGCATGTTTTTCAATAAACCTGGGTTGCCTTTTTTTGTTCTAGGTGATGTAGAGTTTCTAAAATCTTAGTATGCAATAGCCAGTGCAGTAATTTAATGCTAGTTAATTAAAAACTATAATAGCAAAAATTGCAAATACCTTCCATCAATGTTTTCTTATCGAACATCCAACAAAAATCCTAACAAAATTTCACCCACAAATGTCACATTACAGAATGCCATTTCATGTTGACTTTAAATAAAATGAAAAATCTTCCCCAATTTCTCAAAATGTTTTATTAAACAACCTATTCTAGCACTAACAAAATCTAGCATATTTTAAGTGGAGAAAAAGCTAGCATTTACAATCCTAAATGTTATGCAAATGTAGACTGAGGTATTCTGGTGGAGTGCTTTTAGTGGTTTCATAAATCCTTTCACATGTCGAGAAAATTCATGCTCTATATTGCATTTATTCTACAAACTACATCCGTGCTCTACTTTGGCCAATTTGAAGGTCCTGAAAATGAGGCTTTTAATGCTGTACACTTTTTAAGTCTGGGACACACATGAAAAAGCACTGTTAGTCATCATGTGTGTCCCCACTGTGACTATTATTCTCAAAGCAAACAACAAGAACAGTTCCATATAAAAGTGATTTTGCGCTTCTGTGTGATGTGAATTGACCTGGAAAGTCTAAGGGTAGCACGTCAGTTAATCTTCACCTCCACATGTGTACAAAATAAGGGCTGGACTGGGCCCAACACGTCCCTCATATACCCTGCTGTGTGGGTTAACATCAGCCTCGTGGAGGGAGGACAAATAGCCAGGATCAAATGAAGTGATGGATTTCTGATCCTGTGCGCAGATTGGTGTGGAGATGGGAATGCTCATGTATGTGCGCTATTCTTAGCCACTCAAGCCTCAGATCACACTGTTTGTGTCAGTGTTTTAACAGTCCTGATCTATGCTGTCTATTAGTCCTGTCAGACATTAAAGTTTTAGGATGTAACATTGATTTGTCCTCTCATACTTCTCCTAAAAAAGTGTAACACTTAAAACACTGCTCTGGTTGGTGGTGACGCTTCCCCTTTGACTTCTGGAATAAATGGTGAAAAGTTATTGCTATTCTACCTGAGAAAACTAACTAATAAGATTAGGTCACCGTCCGTGGACAGCTGCCTAGCAGAAGCAAAGCGAGAAGGCAATCTCAAGTCTCTCTTTACTGTCTGCCAGGCGGATGTTTTCTCTGATTTCTAATACATGAACAGTTCACCAGTCTCAGCGCTAATATCGCTAATGAACTAGCGCAGCTCCAGCTGCTAACCAAACAGCATCGCTAACATCTGTGTGTGAATGCTACACTAAGGTGAAGTTTGTAAAAAAACAAAGTGACTTCTCCTCAGTAGGACAAAATCATACTGGTCATTTTCTCTCCTCCGTTAGCCAAGTCAGGGTTCTGGATTAGCTCTCAGATAATGTGGGGTCACTGAAAGGATGCATGTTTTTTTTTTGTTGGTTGTTTTTTTTTTGGCTCGGTTCAGGAATAACAGGCTTGCCGATTACTCTGTACTATGGTACCCGATTTCGGTGACATTGAGGCTGACCTTGGAGTCACCTCCCCCGCTGCCGCACTCTCCCTTGTCGTACCACCATTTGTTTTTCAATTTGTCCAACAGGCCTTGCTCATTCAGTTTTAAAACTGCCAGGTTAACAGCATTTCTTGAAACAATAAAACATAACTTGTAAGAAAATGCACAGGTCTGTGAGCAATCTACTGCATTAGCATAGTAGTAGTAATGGTAACGTTACTGAATACGGTGAGCTACTACTACTGAGAGTCAATTATAGCAGTAATCAGAATGGTTGAAAGAGCACAATTTGGTTAGGAATTTCACGAATATGAAGGTAAGAGACGCTCAGAGCAAAGAAAGTGTTAAATATTCAAGGTGGCATGGAGGGTTACGCTGTTTCAAACTGAAGTGTGCGGGATGGGGACATTGTCATTGAGAAGAAAAGTAACAACAACAAACATCATGCAATTAACATTCGTCACAAGTGACAGCGCAGCTTTTACAAGCTAAATTGAAAAACCGTTGAACTGTTAAATTAAAAGTGACAACACGACAGTCAGGAAGGACAGCCACACGAGAAAGCGAGAGAAAGATCGAAGGACAAAAAAGACAGCAGAGAGACGGGAAGGGACGCAGACGCACACACACACACACACACATATACACACACACACACACATACACACACACACACACACACACACATGTGAAATGATTGCTTAAATTAGCCACTGATAAGTCTCGAAATTATAAAAATCTGGTTGAAAAACTGGGAAAGAAGACAAACATTTAAAGAAGAGAGAACTGATCAGAAGCATCATTGTGAATCAAATAACATTCATAATGCATTATACCGTTACCTCTTTGTCATAATAGGGATTGGGATTGGGGGAGGGAGGGGAGGGGAAGAGGAAATGACAACACAGGACATCAGGGTAGGTGGAATACTATAACAACATGGAGAATATTGTTATATTATTCCACCCACCTTAATGCTGAGCCTTTGGGGGTTGCCACACCATAGCCCTTAGAGTCCAGATTGCCGCCCACTTTCATGGTGTCGCAGGGCTTCCTCTGCTCAATGTATTCGTTCATGGTGGATTCGAGAAGAAAGGCGAATTTGCCCTTCGACTTTCGTACCCGTGCCACCCCATCGGGTGTGGTCTTGGCGAAGACGGAGGGCTCGGCCGATTTCATGTACGACCACATTTTTTCGTACACTGCTATTTTTGAACGCTGTGCAAAGGAGACAAGAAAAACAGACATACGGCCGTATATCGTTATTCATGAAGTGCACAAAGATTGCATTTACACATCATGTCTTATGCAACTTAATTATAGATAATGATCACTAAAATGATACAGAATTACAGACATCATGTATTTAGTTCCCAATAAGATTGCAGAGCATGTGATAGACCCAATAGGAGATTAGTTATGTTCAATGCTTTAATCTCTAGGGTTTGGGAAAGTTACTTTTAAAATTAATGCATTACAATATTGCGCTACTTAATAAAAAAAGTAACTGTGTTTCTTTTAGTTACTTTTTATGGAAAGTAATGCATTATGTACCTTTTGCATTACTTTTTTGTCACCTGGGCTGGGCTTGCTTATTTATTTTTTAAATACAAAAAAACTCAGTTATATTTTTGGGAACTGTAAAGGCCCTTTCACACCAAAAGTGAAATTAATACATGTGGGGTTACAGGAGAGGTGTCAGTGATTAAATGGGAAAACAAAGCATTACTTCTTTGATAAAGTAACAGATATTTTCTTGTAAATTTACAAGTCATGTGTTACTTTACTAGTTACTGATCATGTAACTCGTGCTACTCGTGTTACCCACAACATTGCTGATCACATTCAGTTGTTTCTGTCTGTCAACAACAGGAAGATTAAACCAGTGTATGTGCCTGTCAAGTCAAGTCACTTTTATTTATATGGCGCTTTTAAAAATACAGATTGTGTCAAAGCAACTTTCCAATATCAAAATAGGAAAATAGTGTCAATAATGTAAAATGACAAGATTAAACACTCAATTTTCAGTTAAAGGCATTTCATTATTGAATTCAGAGATGTCATCGTCCAGCTCAGTTCAGTTTAAATAGTATCTGTGCAATCAGGTCGCCGATATCGCTAGAAATGAAGTGTCCCCAACTGAGCAATCCAGAGGCGACAGCGGCAAGGAACCAAAACTCCCTCTGTGACAGAATGGAGAAAAACACCTTGGGAGAAACCAGGCTCAGTCGGGGGGCCAGTTCTCCTCTGGCCAGACGAACCAGCAGTTTGTTCCAACTGCAGCAAAGTCAGATTGGTCATTAGTCTTGTATGCTAACCTATAACAAATGAAATTTGCGATTGTGTGAATGTGAAAAAGCAAAACCAAAATGCTTTGTGTTCACAATGCATGATATTCACCCTTCCTGAATGCCAAAGCCTCATCTGACTCATACTAGAATACTGTTTTATATTTCCAGTCTCTGGCGTTTCTAGTCAAAGTAGCATATTTTTATAGCTGTTAATGTAATGTTAAACCTATTAAAATGGCTTGATAATGTGATAAAAATGGCTGGCGTCGCAATTGTTGTGGCAGACAGCAACACTACAGCTTGACCCTGAATTTTATTCTTCGTAGTATTAAAAGTTTCTCTTTTTATCCAGTATTAACATGGGTTCCTAAGGGGACCTGCTGTATAGAATAATCTGGGCTGGTTTGCAGTGTTCACATACAGTACAAGAAAAAAACAAATGCGAACAACTTCAAGGAAACTGACAAAGTGTCTCCCTGAGGCTGACAGAAACATATGTTTGCTTTATATTTGATTTACACTAACTAACACTCTCTGCCAGCCATAACCGATAATGCTCACTTACTAGTCCACTCTTTTTTCAGAAACAAACTGTCAGTTATATTTTAATAAGTAGTTTAATTTGGAGCCAAAAACCTCCTGGGCAGCGCTCTGATATGCAGTACAGCTGCCGATTCGTTCCCCTTAACTTAAAACTTAAAAAACTTAAAGTAGTTTAGTAGCAATTATACAGAAGTGTCTGTTTTTAAAGTAGTAGAGTTTCAGAGAGGCCAAATATTCAGTGCTGAACTGAAGGCGCAAAAACTGCAGAATTATTTAATGCATCAAGGGGAACATAAATAATGACAGCATATGCCAACATAGACAACTGCATCAGCAAAAAAGTCACAGCGTTTGCTTCCAGAATGCCAAGAGGAACAGATGGACACTTTATAGGATTGTTGCTAAATGACACAATAATAGAGCCTTAAAAATCACCAAAGAACCAAAGTTTATGGCAGGGCTGTTACTCAGAAAGCACTTCTGGAAAACACGCATCTGGTGAATGGAGAATTAAACCTGGCAGCTGAAAGAAAATTGTCCAGTGGCATTTCTTACATCTGGGCTGGTTTAAGTTTGAATGAAGTCAAAGGATGCTTTCAGCCTGTTGTATCTGTTGGTAACTGTTAAGTGTGTTTGGGGATGTGTAATATTATGGGCTGTTTTATCATGGGAGTCGTTATATCAAATGATTGCTGTGTGAGATCATATACCAGCTGAAGAATATGAGGCTGTTTTTACTGCTGCGTTTACTGTATATTGCATGCCTATTCCCTCATGATATTCCCATATTCCCCCAAACACACATCTATACTATATAATAAAGACTAAGATGGCCTTCTTCATCATTGGGTATAATCACTGAACTCTTATGGGATGTTCTGGAGCTAAAGTAGAAACTTTTTTTCTTTGAAAAAAAAATGCATTGTACACCAGAATTAGAATATATATCCTATATCAACTCGTGTAACAGGGTTGCAGGGCTGACGAATGCATTCAACAATTTTAGAAACGGGTAGAAAAGATCCAAATTATGACATATCTTGGGTGTCACACTTATGGCAAACTGTCATGCTATTTATTACATATACCATATGGGACACTAATTTGTAAGCAAGCATCTTCTGTAATTTGTATTCGTTTTTGGTGGAGGATGTAAAGATTTCAGAAGAAACATTAGTCAAATTCAAGTCATAGCCGGGAACCTTTTGTCATTCCAAGTGCTGTTAACTGTGAATCAAGATGACAACTGAACACAAAGCCCACAGCGTCCACATTACTGTTTCTATTAATAATGGATACATCGCTATCCGTAATTAAAATGCTATCAAGTGAAACTGCATGACTAGCGGTTTTACTGCATCAAGGTCTATAAACAACTCCATTAACATACTTCGAAAAGTGGTATACTGTATACTGACAGAGAATAGCTGACCATTCAATATTTAGATCCAGATCCTATCAATAATAACACATTTTACTATTAACACAATAAATATTGTATGAGTAGGATATCAATACGAAGACCATACTTCACTCATTGCAAGTTCAAAGTCAAGTCAAAGTCAAGTTCACATTAATGCATGACAAAACTATTGCTGCATCCCAACCAACTATTCTAATAGTATTCAAGATGATAATTAGTGCTCCTTAAATCATAGACACTGAAAATAGTGTCAAATGTGTCGGGATGTGTTCCAAAACTGTCTTCCTACTCAGAAGTATATACTGTCCCATGGGTGTTACCTAAGCTGAATATGGTACCTTATTTATTTTTTGTCATGGTAATACCATATGTATTTTGACATTTACCATGGAAGTACCATTGTATTCATTGATGTCCCTTGAGTACACCTCAGCATATTATTTTATGAAAGTCATGAAAGTGTGTTCTCTTTATTACAAGTCGTTTTTAGTTTAAAAAAAACAACTTTTAAAAAAAAATATATACTTTGAAGTACAAGTGTGCATTCAATATGATTATGAGCACTTCTTTTTTCACAAGGAGGACCTTGAAGGACCATATAAACACCAAGGCTTGTGATCATTCAGTGATCATCCTGGTTCACTGTACATCAAAGTCCCCTCATAATAGCAGTTTCGTACCATGATAAAATGCTTCACGGGATACACACTTACATCACGTGGTCAAACCCAAACCCTACTACCTCAACTATAATGGGAAGCGTTTAAACCTTCCTTCGAGGCGAGACAATCCTAACACCAATTTAGGTCAAAAGAGAGTTGTTTCTCTGAAACTGTCTTCATTCTACTTCAATATGTCACTTCAACTACTGAAGATGTGTGAATAACAACTGAGATAGAGGACTAGAGACAGGGCGACTGCGAGAGTGACGTGAAGTGGAAAGCTCAACCGTTCTCTCCTCCCTTCAGTTTGTCAAGCATTACCGGAGCCTACATTGTGCAGAGGTCATATCATTCAGCTCGCAAAATGAAAGTGTCACCGCACCGCAGACGTGAAGCCTGGCATGTAAACTTCACATTAGAGTTGCTTTGAATGGAAAAGAAAGTGTTTACTGCTGCTCTTGCTCTACGGGGCCGTAAGAGGTTGAAGAGCAGTGCTTCTGAAGACTGTTAGCTCACGTTTGGGAAGACAGGTAGTTTTTAGAGAGCAGAATTAAACAGCTCTCAGCGTGACAACACAAGCTGCTGCGCTGTCTCTGTGCTCCACAAATCTGCTGCTAAAGCCTGTTGTCACACATGCCACTGATGTGAGAAAATGCTCAACAGTTTGAGGACCTTTTTTAGTATCATCGCATACTTCAAGAACCACAAACCCTTTCGGCTTGTCCTAAGGTTCTTGAATTGGTTCTAAATGAAGTAGTGCTGTCAAGCGATTAATGGCATCTAAAATAAAAGTTATTGTTTAGAAAATATATGTGTGTGTGTACTGTGTATATTTATTTTGTATAAAGACGCACTCATACAGTATATATTTTGAAAATATTTACGTTTATCTTAATATTCTTATAATTTATATTATATATACATATATTTAATATATAAATATATATATTTTTTTAATATATACATGCATGTGTGTGCATTTATATATACATAATAAATATACATGGTACGCACACACACATTATGTAAACAAAAACAGTTTCAGACGATTACCTTTGATTTGGTGAACCAGTTCAGAAGAACATCACTCCAGACCGTTTGCCTGAGGCTCTGGATTACAAGTAATAATGGTGTAAATAATGTTTCCTGCACAGACCGTTCGTTTGGCTTCATAAGACCTCAATATATAATCAGGAGCCACTGGTATTCATTTAGTGTTGCCTGTATATGCTTTTTTGACTCTCAAAGTGACGGGCGCTGCTGACTTGCATTTTGTGAATCTACAAGGACCACAGTTTCAGCTAAAATCTTTAAAAAAGTCACTTGCATCTTGGATCCAAATTAACAGCAACTTTTCATTTTGAGGAGAACTATCCTTTTAATCTGAGCAAGATATTTTGAACAACACATGTTTTTGCTCCCTCCTCAACTATTAAGGAAACCTGACGGAAACAGATAATTAGAGTATGTTAGATTTCAGAATTATTACAAACTGTCCGCCCCTGGCTCTAATACAGCTCTTTGATCGGTGCATTAATCGATATATAGTAGCTGTATGTCCAGAGTAAACATATTCCACACATTGCAGGCTGCTTTCATCATACCCGTCTCTCAGCCTCTCCTCATATCTCTGTCCTCGCCACAGAGCTTATTACCGTGCCACCTCATATCAGCCGCACCATCTCACTCTCCACTAAAGCTTCACTTCTGAATCATTCGCTTTCCAGACGGAACATATTTCTCCTCACTGCCCGTTGCTTTTCTGCAGTATACTACTTGAGTTGTTACTCACCGGGAAGCTTTACTCAGTGTACAGCGCTTGCATAAAGTATGTGTGAATGCCATTGCATTAGAAAACAATCTATCAAAAAAGCATCTGCTAGGAGTAATTTTATTCATTAACTCACAACTGTCAGACATACCAGCCTGCGCCTCCCTAGAGTTTTTGCTCGGAGGTCCTGAAAGTTCAATCCGTGAGGTGCTTTTAATTTCACGGCCAGGCATACTGTTGTGTATAATGTATAAGGTTTAGTGCCCCTGTCCCATAATTCCTCAGATGTGAAAGTGTTTTCATGCTTTGGGGAAACATGCTGGATGCAGCTTGCGGAGTTATGCATGATATATAGGTTTGGATTAGAAATAATAAATGTGCTGTGAGACTTTCACCATTCCACGTTGATTTAGCATTCAATTGTTGTAACACGTATAAAAGTTTAAAGTATATGAAAGGAAACTGCATGACTAACTGTGCAGTGGACTGGACAGACCACACAGAAAGGTCAGGCTACAGACTGCTTTATTTTTTTTAATGTGCCCAGCGGGCAGCTAGAGCGGTTTTAGACTCACCAGCTCAGGCAAACACATGAACAAATCTGAACAAGCCAGCTCTGACCAGACTCAACCTGATAATAACTCATGCCCGATGAATATGTAGAGGCAGAGGTGAAAATGAAAAATATAAGCAGAGGCAGAAGCAGAAACAGAGGTGGTGTTTACATAACTCCATTATATTCAATATTGCACATCCTGAAGGAAGCTCTTGGATCTCTGAAGCGCCTTCATTGTGTTACAGGGAATCTGCCTGCTGCCATCCGACCGAAATGAGCTTTCTGAGGTTTTGGTAACACCTTATTTTATAGATACGGTATAAATAAAGTGCTTATAAATAATTAGCAAATTTCAAACTATTAGTTTATAAATCACAGCTTATACATTGTTAATACATTAATAGGCTGTATACAAATAGTGAGTTCTTTATTCATTGTCACTGTACTGAATCATTTATATCAAACGAATCGTTAAAAACGGCTGATTCAATAGAAAGGAAACAAGTGAGACCATCTGAATGGAATCACTGGCTCACTCGATTCATTCAAAACGTGTTGCTATGCACTGTTGTATAAAACTAATAGCACATTTGTGTGCGCACGTGCTAATATACAGAAATGTGTTTAAAAAGTATATAAATTTGTATTTTTCTTAGAAAATGATTGATCATTTGGCTAGATAAGACCCTTATTCCTCGTTTGGGATTGTGTTGAGCCCTTTGAAGTTGCACTGAAACTGCAATTTGGACCTTCAATCCGCTGAGCACCATCGAAGTCCACTACATTGAGGAAAATCCTGGGGTGTTTTCCTCAAAAACCTTATTTTCTTCTCAACTGAAGAAAGAGAGACATGGACATCTTGGATGACATGGGGGTGAGTAAATCATCAGGAACCTTTCATTCTGGAAGTGAACTACTTTAATATATTAACAACTACAACTGATAAACTACTGTATATAATAATAAAGTGCTACCAAGTTTTTGTTTCTCTCAACAGTAATGCCATGGTGCCAAAAATGTCTCAGCAGGATACTTCTTCGTCGGTGTGCCCTTGGGAAATCGATGATCTAAATACCTAAATGAATAGCGTGTGACAAGGAATCATCTCTATCACACAGTTTGCTCAACAGAAGAAACCAGAGTGGAACAGTAGTAGTTTACACCTGTATTACACAAGCGTAAAACTACTGTAGTCAACACAAGCTGGAGTTGTGTGCATATGAACGCCTGCAGTGTTTAATGCGGTGAACCGCAGGCATCGAGTGAGTGAGAGAATCAGCTGCTGTTCTTTATGTGAGAAACAGATGTGAGCACCTTGAGAAGGTATTGATCAAGGATTACATGTTATCCACCATCACATAACACTGCCTGCACTCTTTCAATACAACTGTTTGAGTTTCAGAGGAGAACAAATATATATCAATGTCAGACAAATCATCTCCATTGTCAGTAGGACAAACTGAATGACACTTCGCTGTTTGAGATTTTAACAAAGTCTCCTTTGCTCTAAAAGCTGTCAGTGAAGAATAGTATTTTAACAGCATCACCCAGCTGATTGCTCAGTGCAGGAATAACCTGAACCGACTCGCTCAATCATTACAGATTCCTCAAGGCCAGAGGCACAGTGATAGTTTTAAATATGAAAAAAAAGATTTCATGCACCATATCTCCTTTTTAATAAATCTCTCTTCAAGGAGACAGTTCTCTGTTAAATCTGACTGGACTGTCCTTTTCCCATAAGATAAACCTGTATAAACCTGTTAAAGGTAACAAACACATCATTTTATAGATTCAAATGTACTAGGAGAGATTACATTATATATCACATGAACATATCAAATTATTACGGAAGTTCTAAGCGGCCATGCATTATTATAATTTTTCTGTCTTGTTTTCTCGTGATCACGACTTAACGAAAGTTGTTTTGTCGTTATCACGACTTAATTTTCTCGTGATCTCGACATAACGAAAGTTGTTTTGTCGTTATCACGACTTAATTTTCTCTGTGTATTCGGCATGAGAAAATGCTATAGAAGCAGCATCATCGCAGCATCATGGATGATCGTATTCGCTTTTACTTTGATCAGGGACTCACTCAAACTGAAATAATAAAAATATGGTATAAGTACCATCCCAAATATTGAAGGTGTTGTGTGTGTGACCGACTACATTGATCCATGATAGAATACTTGTCATGCATATTCATACTCGGACATTTTAGCTCTGTGTCTGTCAGTGATTGACGACTTACACATAAGTGTTCGACACTTGAGAAGGAGGCTGTCGGGTCTGCAACTTTATCGTCGAAGACAATATAGCGACCCTGATTTTCTCACGATAGCTACAATTACGTCGTGAGAAAACGGTTTTTAGGTTGAGATCAACAACTTTCGTTATGTCCAGATAACCACAAAACAACTTTCGTTATGTCGAGATCACGAGAAAATTAAGTCATGATAACGACAAAACAACTTTCGTTATGTCGAGATCACGAGAAAATTAAGTCATGATAACGACAAAACAACTTTCGTTATGTCGAGATCACGAGAAAATTAAGTCATGATAACGACAAAACAACTTTCGTTATGTCGAGATCACGAGAAAATTAAGTCGTGATAACGACAAAACAACTTTCGTTATGTCGAGATCACGAGAAAATTAAGTCGTGATAACGACAAAACAACTTTCGTTATGTCGAGATCACGAGAAAATTAAGTCGTGATAACCACAAAACAACTTTCGTTATGTCGAGATCACGAGAAAATTAAGTCATGATAACGACAAAACAACTTTCGTTATGTCGAGATCACGAGAAAATTAAGTCGTGATAACGACAAAACAACTCGTTATGTCGAGATCAGGAGAAAATTAAGTTGTGATAATGACAAAACAACTTGTTATGTCGAGATCACGAGAAAATGAAGTCGTGATAACGACAAAACAACTCGTTATGTCGTGATCACGAGAAAATTAAGTCGTGATAACGACAAAACAACTCGTTATGTCGAGATCAGGAGAAAATTAAGTCGTGATAATGACAAAACAACTCGTTATGTCGAGATCACGAGAAAATTAAGTCGTGATAACGACAAAACAACTTTCGTTATGTCGAGATCACGAGAAAATTAAGTCGTGATAATGACAAAACAACTCGTTATGTCGAGATCACGAGAAAATTAAGTCGTGATAATGACAAAACAAGTCGTTATGTCGAGATCACGAGAAAATTAAGTCGTGATAATGACAAAACAAGTCGTTATGTCGAGATCACGAGAAAATTAAGTCGTGATAACGACAAAACAACTCGTTATGTCGAGATCACGAGAAAATTAAGTCGTGATAACGACAAAACAACTTTCGTTATGTCGAGATCACGAGAAAATTAAGTCGTGATAACGACAAAACAACTTTCGTTATGTCGAGATCACGAGAAAATTAAGTCGTGATAACGACAAAACAACTCGTTATGTCGAGATCACGAGAAAATTAAGTCGTGATAACGACAAAACAACTCGTTATGTCGAGATCACGAGAAAATTAAGTCGTGATAACGACAAAACAACTTTCGTTATGTCGAGATCACGAGAAAATTAAGTCGTGATAACGACAAAACAACTCGTTATGTCGAGATCACGAGAAAATTAAGTCGTGATAACGACAAAACAACTCGTTATGTCGAGATCATGAGAAAATTAAGTCGTGATAACGACAAAACAAGGCAGAAAAATTATAATAAAGCATGGCCGCTTCGAACTTCTGTAAATTATACATATCACAGGTAAAATTTTTTATTTTATTATTATTTTTATATGCAGAATAAGGCATTAATATGTGCTGTATGTGAAGTACTAATAAACAGTGAATATGCTAGTAATATGCATTTTAATAAGAAACTAGTTAATAGTGAGAATTGGTCCTTAAAATAAAGTGTTACCGAAATGATGTGTATATGTCATAATAAATCTAATTCCACAAACAGTTCAAAATATTGTCCGAATGATGCACTGCATTGCATCAATAGATTTTACATCCCTAGGATTGATAATATATTTCAGTACGTTTGTTAATACTGACACAATGTGCATTTGGTTCTCTGAGTGCAAAGACAAAAACACATCATAGACCAACAACTTTGAAATATTTATTCCTAATGTTAAATAAACCAAACAAATAAATTAAGCAAATATATGAATATTTGGGAAGGAAATAATAAACTTGGGGGTTGTGTCAAAGATAATGACATATGTCTCGCTCCAAATGTTGTGGATGATTTGAAACATCCAGCTGTTCTCTGCCGTATGGCTCTAATTAAACTGGAATGTGTTTCCTGAAAACAGATCGAAAATAGAGCTTGAATCTCCATTAATCAGGATTTTTTTTCCTGTCAAACCTCTGTGCTTTTAATTAAAAGTCCCTTGAAATAGCAGTTCACACATGTCATTGGAAATCTGAAAGCTGTAGAGTGTAACTAGGACACTCATTATATGGAATATCTGAGATCCCCAAACCCCTCGGTTGTCGACTTGCAAACCTTTAAAATGACATCAAACGAATGCCGCCATGCAAACCTGCAGCTGACAGGGCAGTGTACATACCTCCTAATGGATGTGTGTATAAAGCGGGCACTTTTTAAGTATTAGAGAAACATGCAGATAGCTAATTTAAACCCTAATTGCAATGTCAGTCTCGATGTGCTCATGAATGTATTGCTTACTTTATTCTAAATATCTTTCAAGTGCACTATTTGACCCTCTGGGCCACTTTTCATTACGCACAAATTGCAAACCAAGGTAAAGCAACTAATTATGGTTTTTGAGCTGACCTCTATGACCATATGCAGGATTTGATTAGGCTATAGAGACGCCTGTCTGCCTTTGCCTCCCTTCACTCTGACAGCTCAGGCTAACTCGAGCTTGTTCACAGCACCTACAGCAATCATCTCCATTGACTTAATGACTGCTTCTTCAAAAAGGGTTGTATGGCGTAGACCTGACTGACTGTTTCAGCTAAAAGAGAGGGATTTTGCTAACAAGCAGGTGTGGGAAAGGAGCGATTGCAGCTCTTGGCAGAACTAATGTTTCTTTTTGTTTGTTCTCCAACAACAAGCTCCAAGTGGCCTCCCCGCTGTAATGAATTCCCATGCTGATCCAGGCTTAACTGGTGAAGGTGGTTGGCTAAAGAAGTACTGCAAGCTACACTAGTAAAGAAACTTAGAAATCAAAGCACCAGCATCCAAAATGGAATATGGATGAACATCAATTAATCAAATAACAAAAGGCATGCACTGTTTTTCTGAGCATTTTACAGTTATCGAGGTGAACCTTTATTTATATAGAAAACACTGTACAGATTGTTTCAAAACAGCTTTACTTGAATAGACAGGGAAAAAATATTCAAAGATGCATGCAAAGTTCATTTCTGCTCTAAAAAACTAGTTTCATTGTTCAACTGAGGTCAGTTGAGTGTAAATTCTGTTCAGTTCCTGAACAAGAAAATGTTCAGTATGTGGTAGTAAAATTGCTTTCAGTTTCATCCAAAACAGAACAATGTTAATGTTGGAAAATTACGTTAACAAAAGCAAAAGTAAGAAAGACGCACATTTCCTGAAGCAGCCATGCCACTTTAGACTACATGCAAGTGTAATTCTGTACCAGGTGCGCTACCGAGAGAGTTTACTTCCTGCAGAAATGCCATACATACTGAATGAAACAGATTATGCAATGCAAAAGTTAAAATGTATTACTTTACAAATCATACAATATGGTAAAATTCTTTTGAGGTCATAACATTGTATTGTGCAAGGAACCATGCAAAAATAAGTCTATATCAATTTGCTCCTGTAACTGCAATTTTTGTGAAAAGTTATACAAGTTGGTATTTCACTGCCTCTCGTGCAGCTTTTCCTACTGTTGGCCACTCAAAGGTTCATCTCCTTTGCAATTATCATAAAAACTTCAAATATTTAATGCATTAATATTATATTAAGAAGTGTAAATAGTGAGTTTTCGAGAGCTCTTAAAAGTGTGATAATGGCTTGTACTTTCCCTGTCTGCTGCTGTTGAGGGGGTCACAGCTAGCAGAGCAGCTGCACTGAGATAAACAGCAGTGTTGAGCTGTAGCATTGCTACAATCATGTTGCTTTTTAGTAGTAATTAATTTGGAAAGAACAACTGGCAAACACTACATTTATCTGGCAATATTTCAACACTTAAGTTTTATGTAGAATTTTTTCTGTCAGCTGTTTAGAATCATAAACCCGGAGGGCCATGTCATGAATGAATCACTCAGTTCCTAGCAATCAACAGAATGGCTTAGTAAAAGTCTGAATAAGGTTGTGAATCAGTGTAAATAATTCTGACAGCTCAATCTCGCTGATTTGTTTGAAGTGGTTTCTCACGGCATAAAACAGTAACAAGATCCAAAGGAGTGTTGGATGAAGTAGATACTGACCTGCAATCAACTAAAAACAAAGCCTGCAAATCTACCCAGTTGTCTCTCAGCAATGAAGAAGGTCTTTTATTTCAACACTTGCATGTTTATGACTCTTCGATTGAACTCTTGACATTGTGAATCATATTTTCCAACAGAAACAGTATCAAAACACTAATAGTACATCTAAGCACATAAAGTCCCCTTTAAATGGTTATTAGTATGAATGTTAGTCTTAAAGTAAGCTAGTGTGCTCCAAAACAATGACAAAAGTCACATTTGGAAGATATATGCATTCAAAATCTACAGTCTCTCTACCACCAATGAGGATCAACAATTTCTCAGCAATCAGCTTCTCATCAGATGTTCTGTCCAATCAAATGCTCTCCAGAATCTGAAGCATCCCGCCCCTTACACTGTGAAATACACTAAAGCTGTGGCTGAAATTGTTTGCATAGTTCTTATGTTATATATGTCAAATGGCACCTAGTGTACTATATAAGGGATAGGGAGCAATTTGGACAATTTAAAGTGCCCCTATTATGGATTTTTGAAAATGACCTTTCATGCAGTGTGTAACACAGCTCTAAGTGAATGAAAACATCCTGCAACATTTTAAATCTGAAAGTGCACCGTGTATAAAGTTATTGTCTCTCAAAAGAAAGAGTCAACTCTGAATAATTGAAACGAGTCGTTTTGACATCTACATGAAACATTCTCATATTGCCCGCCTACTTGTTGTGCGTGCAGACCTGGGAAAACTTGAACTCCCATCCCTCAAACACTGACGCGGAAAGGTATGAAAGGTCCATATATTGCTCTGCACTGTGGGTAAATCTGTTTTTTGTTTTGTTTTGTCTGTTTCTTTTACTGCCAAAGGACAAGACTGTGAAGAATCAATGGCTAAAGTTCATTTTTACAGCAATACCACAGCAGTATAGCCCCAACCTTGTGTTTTGACCCCGTCATTTTTTTACTGAATACTGCTTCAGTGTTTCCCACAGACTTACACTCTATGTGTGGCAGGGCTTCCTACGTGGGATATATACTGGTTCACATTTATAGCTCTGTGTGTTTTCTGCATAAAACCATCAGTCGATTTTTGCGTTGGTCTGAATGAAAATACAAATTCATTCTTGCCACTAGGTGCCACTTTTGGAGCGGTAAAAATAGCTGTTTCCACGACAACGCTGTACACAAAGCAGCACTGCGCTCACAAGCACTGCTTTAAATGAAATCAACCAATCGGACCAATCACAGCAGATTAGCATCACACAAAGGAGGGGTTTGGAAAAATTCATCGTTGAGCGAATCGTTTTGGAGTCATTGAGCAAGTCAGGTAAAAATAAATGCATATTATAAGACAATGAAAGTGTTTTTTGACCTTGCATGCATGTCAACCTGTTGTTGGGGACTCCCAAAACCAAAATATGGACCTTTCATAACCCATAATAGGGGCACTTTAAACATGCTTTCCTTGGGGGCGAATGAAGTCTGATTTTACAGTGCACTCCAGAATTATGTCAACACTGAATAATTAGCCACCTCGGTGGGACTTTTAAGCACTACAAAGACATTTATGAGGGTACCACTGTTAACGCACACAAACACATTTTGGTAAATATTTTGTTTGTAAATTGTACTTATGCTGTGTCTCTGAATAATTGTCACTTGGTTTGATATTGCATCGAATGCTATGACATTTAGAAATGTTAAATGTGGACTAAGTGTCCGAATTGTTTTTATGGCCACTGTACTGCAAAACAAACACATAAATGATAATTAAATGAAATAAATTGGTTGGAGTTGGTGCCAGGTGAATAGTCTACACCTAAACATCAGCAAAACTAAGGAGCTGATAGTGGACTTCAGTACGAAGCAGGAGCGGTCATACCAGCCGATCACGATCAACGGGACTCCAGTGGAGAGAGTGGACAGCTTCAGATACCTGGGTGTTCACATCACGCAGGACTTGACTTGGTCCTGTCATACCAGCACCCTGGTGAAGAAGGCCAGGCAGCGTCTGTACCATCTGAGACGCTTAAAGGACTTTAGACTTCCCTCTCGGGTGCTTAAGACTTTTTACACCTGCACCATCGAGAGCGTCCTGACGGGCAGCATCACTTCCTGGTTCGGGAACTGCACTATGCAGGACAGACGAGCCCTCCAGAGGGTGGTGCGTTCAGCGGAACGTACCATTCACACCGAGCTCCCTAACCTGCAGGAGATCTACAGCAAGCGGTGCCTGACCAGGGCCAGGAAGATAGTGAAGGACCTCAGCCATCCCAACAATGGACTCTTTTCTCTGCTGCGTTCAGGGAGGCGCTTCCGCTCCATGAAGGCGAACACAGAGAGAATGAGGAGGAGCTTCTTCCCGCAGGCCATTCGGAGTCTTAACCACTCTCCACTCTAATCACATCACCCCACACTTCCACTTTGCACATTTTCATTACAATCTGCACTAATTTGTAGAAGGTCACGTAAGGATAAATGAGTGGGATTTACATACCATTTGTCTTTAGTATTCCTTTTACTCACTTACACACTTTACTGCACTGCACAGCACACGGACACTTTACCACTGATATACACTTTACTTTTTATAGAATTTACATAGAACCATATTCTATTTTTATTCTTCATATCTATTTTTATTCTCATCTATTTGTTATTTTATTTTATTGCTAGTTTATTTCTATATATATGTTTACTGTACTTTTTCTATTTGTATTTTTGTAAACTTGAGGTTTTTCTTAATTTTGTTGGACAATTTGTTGGACAGTCGTACAATACATTTCACTACATGTCGTACTATGTATGTATATGTATGTGACAAATAAAATTTGAATTGAATTGAATTGAATTAAATGTTTGATAAAGACTGAGGCACTACAAACAGCTGTGGGAACCTTTCTTCTATGAGTTCTTTGTGATTACTGTGATTGTGAACACAACAGCAACAAGTCTAACTAAAGGACAGATTCTGACTTGAAAGCTTGCACAGCCATTGAAGCTTGATGCATTTTAATTCAGCTGATTACAACTGAAGATCAATGCAGGAATGTTACTCTCTCAAGCGGTAGGAGACTCACCCTAAAGAACTCTTTGGTTGATCCTGAGTCCAAGGTTCCGTATGCGATCTCTGTTTGTTTGGCTAGATCTTCAGCGCTCTCTATGGGAGAGACCATCCTCTCCACTGTGAGGAAAGCAGCCAGGTTAGCCGTGTAGGACGAGATTATGATGAGGGTGAAGAACCACCAGACGCCTCCTACTATTCTGCCCGATAAGGACCTGAACACACACATACAGGCATTCAGGCTTGAATACGTTCCTGATGTTTCACACAATTGTATTCAATAAATTAACTCCACAAACATTTATGTATGTTGATCATCTGCTGTATCATCTTGACGTTTTATTTACTGTAATCCGGCACTGCTGCTGTTTTTTTATTTATTCACTTAAACACATGACTTGCATCCTGAGCTTCCATTTAGCCACATAGAAAAGCAATTTTCACCAATACAATATATTCACACATGTATATTGAGTTAGTGTCTCATTTCTGATCTCGCAGAAGTTTGAGTCACATTAGCTCAAAGCTTATTTTCCAGCTGTGCATTTATTGACTGTTGCCTAGACAATATATTAGCATAATCAAATAACATATGGGATCGATGATTGTATTATTTCCTCTGAAGTGTTTTTGCCTTGGGCTGAATGTAAGGCAGTTTGCCCTTCTGTAGACTACGTGCTCTTTCAACCACGCAGGTTTGTGAAATATATGTACAGAGTGCAAATAACAAGTAAAAACTCTTATAGACTTAAGTAATATAATTATTGAATTTTACATTAACATAGGTTTTTAATTACATGGAGCCATCTGAAAACTATTCTGCAGCGATACAATCATGTAAGATGTAATATCCAAACAGTGTTCCACATAACTATGGTTTAACAGACCAGGCCAAATGCTATTTATAATTTTTCCATAAGTGGGCTTGCATTGTTCAGTCATTTTCAATATGGCCTCAGACTAGACTGATATATGATAAACTGATGAATATTATTAGTAACACTTTTCTTAAAGCCTTTATATATAATGCATTATACAGGTAGTTTCAATGCATTAATTAAGGTTTGAAATTAACCTTCTAATGCATTGTATGATCTCATGAATAATTGTAACCACAGTTGCAATATATTATAATACTTCATTGTTACACCTTTAGAAAGTATAATGCATTAAAACACATGACATATTGTAATGCATTTTAATTTTGGTTACAATTATTTATGAAAATATATAATGCATTACAAATCACATTATGAATACCTTTATAATGCATTACAAATATAGGTTTTAAGTAAAATGTTACCAAATTATTTATTGATATGATAAATTGACATATGATACTTTCATTTTATTGTATTATCATTTCTTGCCGCTGAGTCATTTTTATTGAATACACAATTGACAGCCAGCACAGGGGAATATGAGGGACTCTGCAAAATGATCTATGACAGCGAGCAGCACAATGAGTCATTATTAATCAACTTCCTGCTGTTAAATGGAGGAACAATGTGAATAATCATACATCTCCGTCACAGATGCCTACAAAGTGCTGGAGCAGGACTTCTCAAACAATAAACGAATCAGGTAAATGAGAAATTCATAAAAAGAGCGAAATGAGAATATGTTGCTCAGCTAATCCTTTACAAAAGAACAAATTAAAACTAGAGCTGTGTCTGCATTACCTTTCAAACGTGAAAAACTGGAATTACCATCAAAGCTAGAGCTGTAATGTATTTAATGTGCTTGTCAGCAGTGCTGGGTAGATTTACTTACAAATTTTAACCCGTTACTGGTTCCAAATTACATGACAGAAATTGTAGTTAGTAACGTAATCCATAAAATTACAAATTGCAGGTAATATAATTGGACTACTTTTTGATTACTTTTGACCTAACTGTTTTATCACATTGATTTAAATATGATAATCTTACCATGCTGACATAAAAATTCAAAGAGAGAAAAAAAATACAGTATATATATATATATATATATATATATATATATATATATATATATATATATATATATATACAGTTCCCTCCATAAGTATTGGAACAGTAAAGACACAATTGCTCTGTTGGCTGTGGAGTCAAGACATTTTCAAATATGATTAAAAGATGAATATGAGACAAAACTACAGAATGTCACATTTTATTATTAGCCGTTTCAACACATACATGTTTTACCAAATAAAAAGAACAGCACTTTTAGAGTTCATCCCACTCATTGATGTGAATAAGTATTGGGACAGTTGAACATAAGGCAGATATAAAAGATTAAAAGCTATTATTTAGTTGCAGATCCCTTGAACACAATCACAGCAGTGAGTCTGTGACCCGTAGACATCACCAGACTCTTGCTCTCATCTTTGAAATACTTTCCCCAGCCTTTAATGCAGCCAATTCCAATTGTTGCTTGTTTTGGGGAGTTTCTGCCTTTACTCTCCTCTCCAGCTGGTGACATTCATGTTCAATCAGATTTAAATCTGGAGATTGACTTGGGCAATCTAACACTTTCCATTTCTTTGCCCTTATAAACTCCTTGACTGAACTGGCAGGGTGTTTTGGATCATTGTCCTGATGCGATATGAAGCACTTCCCAATGAATCTGGTGGCATTTTCTTGAATATTGGTAGGCAAGATTGTTTTGTACCCTTCCAAATTAATTCTGCTACTGTCATCATACATTAAGTCATCAGTAAAGTTGAGAGGGCCTGTTCCAGAGACAGCCATGCATGCCCATGCCATGACACCACCTCCACCATGCTTTACAGATGAGGCTGTATACTTGGGATCATTGCAGTTCCCATTCACATTTTTGCTTTCCCATCACTTACATAAAGGTTCATCTTTGTCTCATCGGTCCATAAACACAGTTCCAAAACTCTTCTGGCTCACCTTTGTGCTTTATTTGCAAACTCTAATCTTGCCTTTCTATGTTTGGTGCTGGTCAGAGGTTTGCATCTTGCTGTGTAGCATCTGTAATTCTGTGTCAAAGTCTCCTGAGGACAGTAAATTGTCAGAGCATCACCCCAGCTTTCTGGAAGTTGTTGGTGATTTTACAGACATGTCTTTTAGGGTTAATTTTCACAGCTTTTATGATTTGTCTGTCAGCAACTACTGTTGTTTTCTCAGCCGATCAGGTCGTTGTGGGTTGCTGGTGGTTTCCAAACACTTGATTTCTCCATGCCCTTTGTTTTTGCTAGAGCTCTAATTGACTTCCTCTTTTCTTTTAGCATCCAAATTGCTTGCTTTTCTTTCAAAGTCTGCTCCCTCATCTTCATCCTGGTTTGTGTGTGTCATCATCGAATGCAAGATTCAGAATACAGAAGTAATGGATATAACTGATACGACACATTCCCTGCTTTTAATATCTGAAGAATTAATGCAACAGGACACAGCTGAACACTTAGAAAGACCTGTGAGGCAACTGCTCCAATACTTATGCTCACATCAGATAGAGGGATCAAACTCTAAAAGCGCTGAACTTCTTAGCTGGTAAAACATCTATGTGTTGAATCACCCAATAATAAAATGTGACATTCTGTAGTTTTGTCTCATATTCATACTTTAATCATATTTGCAAATGTCTTGACTCCACAACCAACAGAGCAATTTTGTCTCTACTGTTCCAATACTTTTGGAGGGCATTGTATAATTCATTGTTATTAAACTTTTATTATATTATGTTAAAATTTCCAAAATGGGGTTCGTGAAGGAAATGTAGGGGGTTTGTGAGTTTGTGAAAAGCTAACAATTAATAAAATCATAAAAAATATTAAAATTAAAATACATCTTTTTAAAATTTCAACAATCAAAACAAATCACTTTATAAAATATATTGGATATTATACCTGTTTACCTGTATGTCATGTGATCATGTGAATAATATGCAATCATGTAATCAATAAAAAAATAACTGTAGTCTGATTACAATCTAATTACAAGTACTTATTTTTTGGATCCTGGTTACATAATCGAGATTACATGTAATCCGTTTCATTACTACCCAACACTGCTTCTCTGTAACGTTCCATGCAAAAACGTAAAATGAATGACTAATAAATTCCCATAATTTTTTGTTCATAACCTTTACAGTCCTTTTTATTGTTGGATGAGAAAATCACAGATTATAATCTGGTCTGAGGTCATATTGAAAATCTGAAAGGACCCCAGTGTACCTAAACCAGTGATCAATTTTCACCTATGCATACAAACCCACATATGGACTCCATTTTTATGGCCATAAAGTTACCCAGCGATGAGGCACCAACCTTGGTGAGATATCACAGCCCTGCTGCATGAAGGCCCCTAGAGAGAACCACAGGCTGTTAAAAATCCCAAAGTCATTAGGCGGGTCTGGAGGGGTCTGGGGGTCTTTGGCTTCATCAGTCTCATCCAGATGCCACTCGTAGGGACTGAAGCGGCTCACGAGGAAAAGCACCACGCTGACGCCGATGTAGGCGAAAACGATACACATCCAGATCTCATATGCCAGAGGGTCCAGGAAGGAGAACACACCTGGCTTGGACTTCTGAGGTTTCTTGATCATAATGGAGATGCCCAAACTCATGAAGGGCTTAGAAAAGTCAATGACTTCCTCTCGCACTAGCGTGATTGTTAACGGTGCGACGGCTATATCTGCTCTCTGGAAACGGGGACATGAACAAAACATGTTAGTGCTGAACATGCACCAGTACAATAAACATGCACTGCTACATTAACAGATGTTAGCAAGGAATTTGTTCATCACAAAGAAGGTTTGGCAGGTTTAGTTGCAATTTTACTTCAAGCTCTAAGGGTCTTAATGGTAACATTGTTTGAATGTTGAACAATTTTTCTTTTAATTCATCAGAATGGTATGCAACATTATTTTTGTGGGGCTTGCTATATGAAAAAAACAAACAAATAAACAAACATGGACTTAATTTGAAAAGGATAAATGGCCACCATAGTAAATGAACAAAACAAACAAAACAACAACAAAAGTAACTATGCCTGAAAATACTCTCTCGGTATATAGGGCTAATCGTACCATATGGGCATCTAGTGGTAACATTGTGTGAATTTATTTTTATCTCCAATCAGATGGCACTAGTCTGCCTTCCATGCATTGGATACAAATTTTCTATGTTTTTAAAACTTAAACACTGTATTAAAAATATTAAATATTTTGTAAATTATATATCATAACATTTACATACAGTAAATTTGGTCCCACTTTATATTAGGTGGCCTTAACTACTATGTACTTCCATCCAAAAATAAGTACAATGTACTTATTGTGTTCATATTGTATTGCAAAACACTTCTGCAGCTATTGAGATGGGATACGGCTAAGGTTAGGGACAGGTTTGGTGGTATGGGTTGGTTTAAGAGTGGGTTAAGGTGTAAGTATGGGTCAACAGTGTAATTATAAATGTCAATACAGAAATTAATTACAGATGTAACTACATATAGGTATTTTTAAAAATATAAGTACAGTGTAAAAACATATGTATACGTATATATCATATACCATACGTATGTCCACAATAAGTGCATTGTATCAAATGATTAATCTAACTGTAAGTACTTAGTAGTTAAGGCCACCTAATATAAAGTGGGACCGTATAATTTATAAATATTATGCAATATTTATTTAACATTTCTGTTCTAATATTGTACTGTTTTATATAGAAATTAACTATGCATAATTTAAAGGTGAACATTTTCCAGTACCATGAAAATTTTCACAGCTCTTTTTTTTTTCCCAGTGTAGGCAGATGAATGTCTGGTTATGCATTAATGACAGCATTTGCAGAGGCAGGGCCATAAAGATGTTATGTCACATGCTAACTCACTGGTATACATTTTAAGGGTACACTTTTAATATAGTGCATTACTGTAAGCACAAATGATTTCAATTCAATTCTGAATTATTTTTGAACCTGGAACTTTCTGTTACCATTTGGACGAATCAATCAGATCAATTTGTCACAGAAAATGACATCTACAGCTCAAAGGGGGTCATTTAGTGTTTTCTCAGGCCTCGGTGTGGGGAAGGAAGCCAGAAAAAGGACATTCACAGAGACAGGTCTTTCACCGCCTCAGAGAAGCACATGCAAGGCATAACAGAAAAGGCTTTTTGACTGTGTAGCACAGAAGTGACAGCTGAGCGTTCGCTTGACTAGATAGCAAGAGTCTCGCTAATTTCTGTGACCCCTACGCCGCTGTATCAGGCGACAAACAGAGAGTAGACGCAACGAGCAGGAACCTTTGTTGGAAAATCTTTTTTGAATGCTTGCCTTCTCATGCTTCACATAATGTTGCTGTGGGAGCTGCAGATATGAGGCACAGCAGCTTCCCACTTCCTATAATCCTCAGAGGTACGCTAGCATGAGCATATAATAAAAAGGCAGTGAAAGATTTTATCTGGCATGTGTCCTCAGCAAGGAGGACATTAGTTATGCAATCAGGAAGTATAAGGTCATGGTAACTCTGCAGGTGAACGCTGGTTATAAAAGCCTCTACAAATATTAATGTCCTTTTATCTTGTGGTTGTAGTGAATGGAACTCCGGTGTACTGTCTCAATAAATCATATAATCATTTGCATATAAATAGCTAATTAAGAGTCTACCAGAAGTGATTTATCAGCGAGGAAGAAATACGCCTCAAAACTCTCAGCGTCTCTCCAGCAAGCTAGATAAATAATTGCATGTGATCTTTTTAGCTTTGAAATTAGCTATGTATTGCACAAATGTGCACAGTTAAAATCCAATTGATAACAAACGCTGTTGATAAACTGTGAAAGGGAAAAAGTGAGATTAAATAACACTGCCACTTAGATGCCATTTAGAAGAATACCAGAGGAATCCAATTCATGTTTTTATCTGCTTATGGCTAGTAACGAAAAACAAATCCATGAAAACCTTAGCGTTTCTACATTATAAGCAGAGGAATTCACTGTTATTGTTTAGACAGAGCTGTCGCTACTGTCTGTAAACTTCAACAGATGACAGAGGTGGATCATAAGATTATAATATGATTACATGATTATAGTATAAATCAGTGTTATTTTGAAAGTGTAGCTTCTTAAGATACAAGCTACTCATCATTTTAAAGTCAAGCTACACTTTTGAACACGGTAAGCTATTAAAAAAATGCTACACTGGAGCTATTTAAGGGGGCATTTAAAAAAAAAAAACATCTATAACTATCAGCTTCTATCTTTTTTCTTTGTCTGGCAGAATAACTGAGGATCTCAGATAGGGTGACAGACAGTGTTAAACTTCAACACAAAATTAGTAATAAAACTAAATAAAGTATAACTAAATGCTAAATAATGAAGAACAGCATTCATAAATATTAGACTATAAACAAGGCGAATTACAATGTTGTAATGACATTTTAAACAGACAATCAAAATAAAAATAATATATATATATATAATCTGTCAGAAGGTCAAATGTGGCTCAGAAATGTCTGTCCTTACTCTCTGATCTGAAAAGGGCCACTATTATGTTCAATGGTTCAGTGATGGTGAGATTTTTTTTTCCTTTTTATCTCCACATGCATTTTTTTCTCCATTTTGAGAATAATTTGAGTATAATTTCCAACGTTAGCACATCAAAACCAGGCAATCTCTCTGGCTGATGGTAAGGAAATTGAACTGATGAGGTAGCCTAACCCTCATGCATTTTGTATATGGTCTTCCTTCTTGAATGTCGGTTCGGGGAATTGGAAGTGATTTCACTGGGTTTTCCTCCATTTATAGCAGGGGAGCGCTTTGACAAATGCAAAAATGCCGGGTTGCCTGGGCGCACTGTGAAAAGTGCCTTTGAGATCCAACAGCATAGAGATGAATCAAAGTAGTGCATGCTGGGAAGGAGCATGTTTAAAACACAGTCTCACCACCAGCAATGTCTGGCTGCAGTTATAGTTGAACGACACCCAGACATTTCCAGTCAATTGCCCCACGCTCTTTCCCATGAACAAAAGACATAAAGGCAATTCACGTCTTCCAAACCCTTATTTGACAGCAATTTCTAGCAATTTCTATTTATATCGTTTATGCAATGTTCATGAATAAAAGAAACTACTGCAGAAGGAAAGGTTAGTGATTCTCTGGAAGAATTTATAACAAATCCAATACTCACCCCATAGACTAGTTCACCCACCATCCCATTCCAAGTCTTGGTTTCAGGGTCACGGGCGCCATATTTTCCGTCCATGACTATGGACAGTCTGTACTTAATCCCGACATGTTTGGCAATCTCAGAAGCTAAATCGACACAGTAGCCTTCATACTTGTCATTGCCTTCCAGATGCATGTGGTTTTTCTTGTACATCACATATGGTGCTTCCTGTTAATCAAACACATGCTCATTTATTACCATCTTCGCTTGTTGCTTTCATTGTCCGGTGTCACAGGCACCAGAGCCCACCGACAGCTTATCAGTCACAGGCATGCAGGCATGCTAAGATATCATGACTGTGCATTCATACCCACCCATTCTCTCACACACATAATACACCAAACTGGAACACAAACAAGAGGAACAACTGAAGCAGCAGATGGGGGATTGCGGGACATTGATCCACATGTGGCCACAGTCAGAACAAACTGGTAATTTCTAAGGCCCTCTTTAGACCTGGTATTAACATCCGTCTCAGGTGATCCAATCATTGGTTGTCAACTGAGACAAATTGTTGTCTACACATGAAGTACAGTCTGACAGTTAAAGTCTGGATCTGGTTAGTCTTGAGACCTGAAGAAATCACATGAATGTTTCCATGTCTTAAGCCCGAGACACACGATTTTCGGCTGTCCCAGACGAAAGATTGGCATTGTGAAACAATTGTGGCGATTCCTGTGATTGTGGCTCCTAAATGGTCATCCTTTGTCGTACAGTGAGAGAGGTTCAAAGACGGCGGTTGTCACGGTCTTGCGACCAAAGGTAGCCAGCGATCATTTTTTGACATTGTCATGAATTCAGCATGCTCATCGCACAATGTGTTTGCTGCTACGACCCACGTTTACTGACCAGACAATAAAAAACGACAAGGCTCTAAAACATAAAACTGCTTACCTCAAGCTCTTATGCATTCCTCTTTTGCCACTTTCACTTTTTTTTTTCAATATACATAAAAACTACAACTGCTAAAGTGTGATTCATCAGGCTCTTTTTGTTTACCATTAGCCACGATTGTTATATATATAGCATTTATATAGCAGTGATACTCAAATCTGGCTCATGAGATCCATTTTCCTGGAGAGTTTAGCTCCAACCCTGATCAAACTCACCAACCTGTGGTTTTCTAATAATCCTGAAGACATTGATTAGCATGCTCAGGTGTGTTTGATTATGGTTAGAGATAAACTCCGCAGGAATTGGATCTCGCGAGCCAGATTTAAGTATCCCTGTTCTATAGTAACATGCGCCGTAGCCTACGAGTCAATAGGTGTCATCATCGTACAGTCTACACACGTCGTACCCAGGTTTATTAGATCCATGTCGCACAGTGTGGTTTGTAGTGATCTTATAGGACTGCTAAATTTGTGTGTCTCGGGCTTTACTCTGGGACTTAGTTTATGGTCTCAAAAAAGGAGTTTGAGTTCAAACGCACTTATTACAGGTGATAATCAACTTAATCTCTAGTTGCCACAGTATCTTTTAAACTACAGAGAATTTGCAAGAAACGTATGGCTTTGAGTGGTTGCCTAGCTACTATATACACTGGAACAGTGTTTTGAAATGAATTCTGCAATAAATTCTTGGTTCTTGGTTTGGGATTGGGCCATTGCCATCATCCCTAATCAAAAATGCAACTGATAAATCTAACCCAGGGGTGCCCAATCCCGTTCCTAGAGATCTACCTTCCTGCGGAGCTCATTTCCGGCCCTGCTCCAGCATACATGTCATAATTATCAAGTATGCCTGAAGATCTTAATTAGCTGGTTCAAGTGTGTTTGATCAGGGTTGAACTCCAGGAACAGGAGTGGGCACCCCTGATCTAACCTATGTTTTCAGGGTTGCCTGAAAATTACAGCCAGGTGGGTTTGATTAAGGATGGAACTAAACTCTGCAGGACAGTGACCATCCAGGGGTGTTTCCCTGGTTGCAAGTTCCGTCGTTACCAATAGATTTCAATGGAACTAATGACCATAGTTATCTAACAATGAATTTGGGAAACACACCCCAGGACTAGAATTGCCCATGCTTGCTCTAAAATTATTGTTCTGGGTCTGGGTCTTGAATCTTCGTCTAGATCTGGGCTCTGGTATTAGTCTGGATCTAGGTTTGGAAGGGCCTTGGAATTAACATGCATCTCCAGTAACCACTTGTAATTTATCACAAACATCACTGTAGCATGGTGAGTGGCTGTCATATGCATCCCTGACCACCTCTAATGATTGGATCACAATGCATCTCTGGACTCTGTTTACCTATATTTTGCACTGTCCACTTGGGATCAAAACACTGGAGATGGATGATATCAGGTGTAAACAGGTTCTGAGACCATTAGGCAACACTGGAGACAAATCAAAGTAGGTTTGATTCTGCTTCTCTCTCTTTCTCTCTCTCTCTCTCTCTCACTCTCTCTCTCTCTCTCACACACACACACACACATGGCCATGGTGCAATATCCCAGGGGTCTGAAATGCATTGGCAGTTGAGGGTGAGAGGTGAGGTAGGCAAGAATGTATGAGTGAGAAGGAATCCGATTCATGAAGTAAATGGCAGTGACTGCAGAGGAATCATAGTGTTGATTCTGTTCAGACACATTCAAGCACGTTGCACCTATATGCGACAGAAGCCTTCATCATTCCAACAGAAAGAACATTAAACATAGCCCTGCTAAAAAGACCAGTTTATACCAGCATACATTTCTGGCTGGTTCATGCCGGGTATTGCTGGTTAGGTGTCTAACGCTGTTTCGGTCTAGCTGTTGGACCAGCACAGGTCAACTTGCACAACCGTTTTAGAGATACCGGCTGATTTAGAGGTTTAGCTATATAAACAGCCTGGTGGGAACACCAGCAGCATACCAGCATGCCATGCTGGGGACCAGCATCCAAAAACACAATATATGGTCTTTTCAGTAGGGAAACAAACCAAAGCAAAAACAAAGCCATTGTTAGGATCCAAACTCAAAAGCACTTTGTCGACAAACCGAATTGAACAAAGAAAATTGCGCAAGCTGGTTTTATCCTCTCTTTCGCCCCCCATTTCAAACATTGCGGCAGCGGCTTGCTTTTTTAAGCACATCATTATTACCAAACAATATGGCTTCTCGCAGAGAGAACGCATCCCATTAGAGTCAGAGACAATTAGGGTGCCAGTGGGTTCGCAATGGTTTGTTTGTTCTGTGCTGAATGTATCCTCTCACCTCATCCTTTGTGCGATTGTTTTCCTCCTGAATCCCTCTGATGGAATAACCGACAGCTGCTGGTTTAATTGCTCACATTCAAGTCATTTGAAAGACTGACCTTGGTTTTTGGTGAAACAAAACAATTACAAGCGATTGTTGTTTTACACGGGATGATGTTGTGAGCATTGATTTGAATTCCTCAGAGATGCGTGTTGGCCTTGCCAATTGGAGGCTGATGCTAAAGCTAATGTCATTAACAGCAGGAGATGAAGTGATACGTCAGCACCGAACAGTCCTCCGGTCAATGTAAAGTGGATCTGTGCAGGGGCCTCATACCTGGCCTCGCTCAAATACGCTTTAACTTTGCCGGGGGCAAACCATCGAACCCTTCGTTGTTGCAGTAATCGTTAGCTTGCTGTTGTAGCTCATGTGTCATTGACCATTTACTTGATGAGTGGAAACAAGTCTTACCTACATATGCATTGTATGTCTACTTTGATGATGTCAATGTAAAACCATCATACCTAATGCCGTTATTGTGATGTCACTGCTACGACAGGCCACTGATATATGGAAAATCAAAATGCTTTGACACCCACACGGATACAGTTGAAACACTCATGCGTCGCGTTTCCTCGCGTTCGACTGTTTCAACGTGTAATGAGTGGATGGAAAGCAACACAAAAGAAATGTGCTTCTACCCGCCCAGGACAGAATGTATCAATCTAGGAGTCAACACCATGACCCTGATGGGCAGAATATGCAACACGTTTAAAACGTCATGGAGCGTGTACCATAATAGTAGTGACCACAATTGTTCGGTTTTCCACTGAGGAATCGTTGGTGTACTGCTGATCCATTATATTAACAAAGCGCTCAAACTCGTTCCAGTATCCGATCTGCAAAGGGAAAACATTCACATTATTATCAAACATCAGACATTTTTATTGCATTAACTCTAACTACCAACACCCCCCCCCCCTTCTGTTTGGCTAAGGAGGCTGTTGCGGATGTGTACTCTCATAAGACTGTGTTCATTAAAAAAGTATTAGGTCTCCGTGCTGCGGCTGTTATTGTCTGGAGTTAAACAAAAAAGGCAAATTCTTGGCTGACATTTGTTAAATAGAAAAAAATGCTTATGGTGGAATCTTCAGGGATGCAGAAGCTGGAAGTTACTCTTGGATGTAATTCTGCTCAACAAAAACTAAACTTGGTTAGGTTTTAATGATTTACGCATTCTGTTATCACAAGAGCACGCTGTATGTTTCCTCTTCACTGGAGTTGTTTAGCGGTTGAGTGGCATGTGTCAGAACCGTTAGCATAGCAATAGCCACTAGGGCATCACTGAGGTGACATTGCAGAGGGGTCCAAGACAGTCTTGTACATCACTTCTGACAGCCACTGTCAATGCACTTCTCCTTACCGACACTGACCCCATCTAACCTGTGTTATAAAGGGCAGTTTCTATTAGCGCATAAGAAAGCTGATGATATTGGTTGTGTCGATTCAAGCTGGTGTAAGTGGTAGGTAGTAAACTGTTTTAAATGGGGATAGTGGCTTTAAAGATGAGCACAGTTTTATTTTCTGTGATGTATTTCTTATTGAAATTAGAAGTTAAGATATATTGAAGGGCTTGTCCAGCTACCCCAGCTACAACATTGTTTTCATGCACTACTGTGAAATGCACTACTTTGCTAAATGTTCAGATTTCTGTTCTGAAAATGTATGCATATTAGTGCATTTTTAGGTAGATAGTACTTCGTTTAAACAACATTTCAGAAGATTTGTAATACAAAATGTAATAATGTACTTTTATTAATTAACTGCGGAGGTTTTATTCAATTCACCTGTGATGAGAATAACTATACATTTTAAATGTTTATGTCTGATTTTTTCTTTTTTTTCCTCTCAGACTTTAAGTAAACTAGCATATTCAAATGGATCCCGGTTTGAGTTCTCACACTGATTTTACAAAGCTTACCCAACAACTGCACAGATTTACTGATGACTCACTTTTCTTGGGCCCCCTGTTTTCATTTCATAAACATCAATAGTGTAGTTCGATCTGCGACCAAAGCTGTCGAACTGGATATTGCCAGTCATCCCTTGCACCTGGACCTGCCAGAAACAACAGCACAAAGAAACCAGAAAAATAACAATGGTGCGTTGAAACTTAAGAATACATTAGGATGTGTCGGAATAACACATATGAATCATACGGAGGCATAATTCATTTCAAAGTACTCACTCTTACAATCTGAATTACACATTGAGAGATTACAAATGGTTATTGTCATTTTCATAAAAGCTTAAGCACTCAGAATCTTGCATGAGCAAAATAAAATATGGAGGTTTTACCATTTTGAGAGCTCGTTCAATGTCGATGCCTTGGCTCCAAGGGACCGCAGGGTTAGCTAGGCAATCGCCCGCACTGCCTCGTCTGGATACGTCTACTCGCTGGCGTCGCAGGTATCGGAACGCCTCCGCAATGACCAGGATAGCATCATAAGACAGCGCTGAAGTGTACTGTACACAACAACCGTTAAGCACCTCACATTAACAGTTATGTGTTAGAGCAGTTTAAAATAAGCAAACACATTATCTGTAAGTAAACACTTCGAAGAGGGTTAAAATAAGCTTCGCCAGCCCTCTTCCAGGTCTACAAGTGCATGTTGATGTATATAATGAAGGATAATTGCGATGCATTACTGCATGTAATCATAGCTGGCAAATGCAACAAAAGACGACACACTTCAGGGATGTAGGTTGTGCATTGTTTCTTGCTATGTAAAGAGTGTTAACCAGGTTTCTAATTACAGAGATATGTAAAATGTTTAGTTTATGTGAGACTCTAAAGGGTTTTGCTGCTATTGTTGTTCATGGGTGTAACTTGTAATTACATCCCATTTCAACCAAGAAAAGAAAACGAGCTGGCATCTGCTAATTTGCCGTGAGCTACGCTATTGTATTGTTTTGTATTTCTTCAAAGTGACTGCATTGAGGAATTGAGCGACTAAAATAAACGTAATATAACAAAGGTAACATCAAAGGACACATTGTGCATTTACATTCTCAATTCAAAATGCCTTTTGATGCCTTCATTAAAATAAGGTCCTGGAAAAGAAAGTGTGTATGACTTTCCACAGTGAGAAATAAATTAAAAGAAAATGTGTTTTTAAATAAATAAATAAAAATAGTCTACTGTGTGAAATATACTACATTTTCATAAAAATAATGTCACAATACAAAATATGTACTAGGCCCCTAAAAGTTTATTTTAATTTTTTTTTTTAAAGCAAAATATAATTCAAATGTTCCCTTGATTTTTGGGGTGAGAGCATGGTCATTTCTTACCCACCCATCCACAATAAAACCTTAATTAAAACAGCATTACAAATCTGCTCATCTCATGATCATTATTTAATTACATGGAAATTGAGCCCTAGTTTTAATAGCACCTTGGACTGAATATCAATATATCGACTGTTGCAAGGAAAATAAAAGAAAATGGGCAAAGAAAGAAAAAGTCAACGATCAGAAGAAGAAGAGTTAACAACAATGGTTGTTGGTGTTGTTTTTAAGCAGTAGTTTCAGACCTTCAGAGGTGTGTTTCTAGCTTCAGGAAACTCTCGTTCATCTAGACGGTCCCATCTCTGGAGAAACTGTTGAACAACTGTGTTTTCAGGATTGATTATATGGAAGCCACTAATGTTTGCTCCGCCGAGAAAGACCTTGTCCAAGCTGATGTTGGTAAAGCCCTGAGGAAAGAGATGATGGAAAAGAAGCAAGCTTAGGATCCATGGGATGATGGCAATATAACAATAATCATGTAAAAATGGATTCAAATCAATGTTTCTGGTTCAAAACCCAAAAGAAGAGTTCCTTGTTGGGTTCCTTGTGGTAAATTGAGTATAAATTAGTATTATATATTACATAAGCTTGTTAAATTGGTAAAACCATAAGAAAACCAATATTTATGATTCAAATATATCATTTCAGGGGGGGAAAAATCACACTCGTGTATCAAAAGTGTAGAAAAATATAAAAGTACTTGTTACTTTTTACTGATTACACTTACACTCTTTTTAGAGTTATTACATTTTGTTAAAATCATATAAAAAATACAAAAAACAAATAGAAATACATATATTACACTCCTTTGTTGCATGTTTTGTAGTGGATGTATCTTTTCATCTTCTTGAACATTGTTATCTGTCATTGAATTTCCATTGTTTCTGAAAATCTCTCTTATTTAGTTAAGAGTATGGAGGTGCTGAAACTCACCAGATTGGCAATAACATAATGGTAGCCCCGACTGTTCTTTCCGAGTGCCACAACCTACAGGAAAGAGAATCAATAACAGTTTACAATCCATGTAAGAAGAGCGCAGGGGCCTTATATCATTCCTCAGGTGAGCTCCTCTCTCCATTTACACTGTCTTAAGTGACAAAGGCACTCAACATTGATGGATGTTTCCACATGCAGCGGCTGACAGTCTCTGATGTGGCTTGCTACTGTACGCTGGCCAACGGGAATACACATGGACAAAACCCTACATGTCTCTGACTTCCTACGCATGAACAAAGGGCGTCACAGCTGGGCCGGATGCGCTGATGACTGACCCGAACTGACCCTGCAGCCTCCACCTCAGACCCCTTTCAATAGTGGCCATTAGTGAAGCGTACAAACAATGATCACTCGCTATTTATGATCCTGAGTGATGTGTCCTCATGATTCATTTTGAACCCCAAGGCAAGATCTCACATGGGACACATGGGAACTGGATGAGTCCTCTGCACAATCTGATTGTTGCAACCTAGAATTAAACTGCGGGTTTCATCTGGCTAGAGGAGAATGGCACACTATTTTGACACACTATTTGCCTGTTTAATACTGTAAAGCTGCTTTGACACAATATGCAGAGTAAAAAGCATTGTCTAAATAATGGTGACTTGACTTTTTGAAGCAGTTGGTTGGGACACATGCTTTGTGCAGGGAATACATTTTTTTTCAAGTGATCTAGTAATGCTCACTTCCAAATGGAATTCATTCTATGTCAGCATCTATGAATTATCATTAAAGTATTAGTAGATTGTTGGGTTAGGGTAAATTGACATGTTTTGGCAAATTTAGTTATAATCAGAGGATTATCAAAATAAAGTGTTAGCACATATTAAGCAGACAGTCTACTAATACTCCAATGGCTGCTAGTTGGCATGGAGTTGCAAAGTTACTTATACTGTGGTTAGTATAATGTCCATGGGTACCATGAAAATAACATTACCAAAATGCCCATTATACAAATGTTTCTTGTTTGTTCCACTCATTCATTCTGTATTAGTGAGCTGTGGCCACTTTGTACAAATTAAAAAATAATAAAAACAATAATTTTGCCACCTTTTAAAATGTAGCTCAGGGGAAGAATGACTGCTTGTAAATGCTGGTCAATTTTGACAGCAGCAAAACTGCAAATTCATATCATGCTATGAAATGGATATAATATCATAGTGTTACTGAGCTGAAGAACATGAACAGAAGTGCATGGAGAAAGCAGTAATGAGCAATAACTTGAGCGATTGCATCATTCTAGACAGAACAACATGTTCACCCAAAAATGGACCTCGTCACACAATTTGCTAAAGTCTCATGTCTTCTTAAAGCAGTAGACAGTGACTAGGCACTGTCAAGTCCAAAAGAGAACAAAAAGCACCATAAACAGTTTATATGACTCTAGCACCATATCGTAAGAGTTCTGCAAATGCATGATGCCTTTTTTTTAAGGGAAATACTAAATTTCACTTGTTACAAAAATCTTCTACACGTGTCTATAAAACCTGTGCATCATTAGTGATTAAGTGAGAACCAATGCCATTGGGCTTCACTGAATGTCAAACCACACAAATATTTATTTAACACAATTTAGGGTAACACTTTATTTTTATAGTCCACTTTAGACATTCTACCAACTATAAGCAACTGCAACTACATGTCAACAAGCAGTCATTGGAGTATTACGTATTAGTAGACTGTCTGCTTAATATCTGCTACCACTTTATTTTGATGCTCCACCAACACACTTTCAACTGACTAAGAAACTCTGCAAGTATGTCAACTTATTCTACTAACCCTAACCCTAACCCTAACCCTAACCCTAACTGTCTACTGATACTCTAATGAGAGTTGCAAATTAATTACAGTTCATTGAATGTCTAAAGCGCATTATTGAAATAAAGTGTTACCCAGTTTGACAGAGATGGATTACAGCACACTCATTTGGATTACTTGCAGTACTTTTAGAGACTCTTTTTTGTCCTTTCCACTAAGTGATTTCTGATGAATATTCTACAGTATATCATCTGTGTCCTTTCTTATTCTACAGAAGAGACAACCTCCTATAGATCTGGAACAACATAAGGGTGAGTTGATAATGACAGAATTTTCATCTTTGGCTGAACCTTTAATGCTTCCCCAAAACATAAAAGACTGAGATCTAATGATGCAGCCATATCTTTTCTGATGCTCTTTTGCCATAATGCCCTTGACTTTTGGCTCCACTTAAGGCTTTTGGAGCCAGTGAGGTTATCAGTCCTGTCCCACAAACATATACTGCTGCAGGCTCCTCACACCTGAGCGAGAGCTGGCGGAAGAACAGAGATCATCACTGAACTTCACAGCCTGCGAGCCAGCAGGACCACTCTACAACCTTGATGTGGACACGGCCAGGGTCTAATAACACGATTCCATTCAAAGGGTCCAGACCGAGACCTGATGCGCACACAGCACAGAACACTAGTGCTAACAGAAGACATGACAGAATTTACATTTGGAGTGAACCAGTCCTTGAAATAACCAGTGGTCTTTGATGCTAGGTGATTTTGCATGTATTATAATTATAATTATTTTTTACCTTTCTGTTCCCTGTTGAGATAAAACAAAACAAAAACAGCATAAGCTGGTTAGGTATGTTTTGAAGCATGACAGCTGGTTTGAGCTGGTTAAAACCTGGTCATGAGCTGGTTTAAACTGGTCATGTGCTGGTCCTAACCTGGTCCTAAGGAACTAGCTTCTGCTCAGGACCTGTTCATAACAGCTAAACCAGCATATACCAACTAAGGACCAGCTTAAACCAGTTCAAACCAGCTGCCATTCTTCAAAACATACCTAACCACCTTATGCTGTTTTTTTTTCCAACAGGGTTAATGTGTTATATACAGTAGTTGCTTGTGCATGTAAACAATCTGCAAAGTTACAAACCACAAAGTCCACACCAAAGAAACTTCCAAAAAAGAAAACAGTTGCCTGAAACGCCTCATTGGTAGTCCTCCCATTATTTCTGGGACTTGGGTATGTCATCATGTTACACATTTGCATAATGCCCACATACTGGCTGCTTTTGTCTGCCCCAAACAACAGTTATGTGATTTAGATATGTCGAGAAGATGCTGTTTTTTTTTTTTTTTCACTGCAAGGACAAAAAACATTGTATATACTTACTATAGATATGCCATAGTTATTGTTTACAGCTGCTCATGAAGCCTAAAACCTGATTATGGTAATCGCCGTAACATTTCACACACACACACACACACACACACACACTTTAAATGTTTGACCAATCACAAAAGACTGGGCTGAAGAGACAGGAGCTAAAAGGTATGCTGCTGCAGTGTATAGAATTACAAAAATAATGTGCTTTCTGTTCTTGAAAATGTCCAGATGTATTCTAGCATAGCCCAAAAATAAAATTATGAACTGGTAACTGAACATAATATGGGCGCTTTAAATGACAATATTCAACAACTATAATATTTCACAGCAGCAGATTACTGAAATCCCATCATGTAACATAGACGGATGAAGGTGGGTTGATTTCTGAGAGGCATTATGGGGCTGGATTACAGTTGTGCTCTGAGTTAATGTGAAGTAAATACCCGAAGATTCCTGCGCTCACTTTGTAATATTCCTCCCCCCGCTGGCACATTGATCGCACCTCTAGCACTGTCACCTTTGTGTTGGCCAACCAGAAAGAGATTTGGTGTCCTTGAGGGTATTTTTCACCCGTTGTGATGGGCAAAGACAGAGCAGAGTGACCCTGTGCTCGCCCACAGACAGAACCTATTCACACGGGTCTGACAGAGAGAGCCCAGCGCATGAGCCCAAATGCAAGCAATCGCAAAGCATTCAGTCCAGAGGTTCAATAAACCAGACGTCAAACCGGTGGGTCATTACAGCTCCGGCGTGACCTTTAGCTAAAACATGCAGAGCTGGGACTAGGACTTGAGCGCAATAACTGCAAAAACTGTTTGATTGTTTTAGGAAAATTATGTTAAATGGCATAGCAGGGACAATATAATTGCTCTTCCCTGCAGTGAGCGGTTAGAGTTTCATTTCTTGGGGGCTGATGAAGAAAATGATATTGGATAGTACCATAGAAGAAAACAAAAATAGCTAGATTTGCACTTCCTAGAGGATATATATATATATATATATATATATATATATATATATATATCAAATGAAAGGTCTTAATGAGCTCTTTCTACTGGCAAGTACTCATCCATGACTTTACAAATTTATATTATAAACTATTGAAATCAGTACACAAAGTCAGATCAATCTATGGTCAAATTTTTGTTTTGGTTCTCCTGTAAAGTTGGTGAAATGTCACTTACGCCCTTCTAGTTCTCAGCCCTCGAATCACAATAATTCAATATGTAAATTAATTTTAAAAGGAAGACCAATAGCATGCAAATATTTCAATGACATCATCAGTGTTGATTATAATTTCAATGCTACACATTCTTTACATGATGTTATGCAATTTAGAGAGATTTTCAAACTTTATAGGAGACAATTTAAATATTATTTTGTGCTGAATTTATAATTTAGTAGCAATATTTTGCAGTACTTTAGCATATCAGAAATAGTGGCAAAAATTATTTAGTGCAATGGACATTTTCCAAAATGTCTATCATTTCTCTCTGAATGGTTTACGATACCAAACTTTGACTGAACAAAAATAAACAAATAAAATGAAATATATATTTATTTGCTATCTGTTTGACATCACTCATAACATGTCATTTTTAAAGCTCATGCTTATTGCTGCTCTTTGTGGACTGGGAAGGAAGATTTGGGTTTTGAAAGTTACAGTATGTTTTCACAGTACAAGCTCCTTTATCTCAAAATATGATTCCTCATAATGCTATATCTGAAAGAAACTAAACAAAAAAACAGATCGCATACCTAAGGCTACAAAACAAAGTTTGGATGAAGTCTGTATATTATGCAGTTGAAGCTGTAAGAACCATTAAAAATATTATTCCAAATGCAACTAAACCATCATGTGAGGGCCTTGTCTTATCTCACTCACACCATGAGTGCAGCTCGGGTAACAAAAAAGCTGCAGCATCATCAATTTCTCCTCCAACTCTTACCTCATGGCATGACCAATCAATAAGCGTTCTTCAAAACTCATTGAGGGCTGAGGCTGGGGGAGGACAAATGGCCCCAAACGCTTTCCAAAAGCTCTCTAGAACACTCAGTTATCTTCATTTTTGCTCCCTCAGGCTAGCTTTTATGTGGGCAGACCAGAAGCCAGAGTGATCCCGGGGGATGGGGGGGGGGGGGGGGGGGGGGGGTCATTCTAATTAACTGCCACGAGCATCTGTACCTCTCCTGTCCTCTCAGCTGCTTTGAATTTAAACCTCTGTGAGCAGAACAGGTCTGGCTCTTTTCCAAAAGACAAACTAAATACACTAGCCTATGCAAATAGTTTTGAATCCATGTATAACTTCTCTTAATCCATGTATAACTTCTCCAACATTAGACACCTTTAATATTGGGTTTTACTCAAATCACCATTGCAATATCGGGCTGATCCAATGAAAAGCATAATCCAACGCACATTTAAGTGGTTTACTAAAAAGCAACATGCAAAACCTTCCAAACCATAATCCTTTAAATCCGTTATACCATCAATAAAATTAATATGCATACGCTAGCATCCCAGTAAATATCAGTAAGCATTCCAGTGGAAACCAATGACTGCATAGAGTCTGAACCTCACAGAAATGTATGAAGTTTAAATGATCATACATTTCACTATTTTTATTTTTTTGCAAAATTAAAATGTTCATAGAAAAGTTGATTTTGCCATAATTAGACATTTGTTTGAGGATGAGTCCATGGAACATTGCTGCAACCCTACACAGAAGCTCTGCAGAAAAAAAAAGTATTTTGTGGGAGCAAAAAAGACATGAAGAGAGGCAAAACTATTGATAGAGGTTACCAACCTCCACTGTTTTCATAATGGAGAGGCCTCTGAGGTAATAGTTGTTGATAGTTTAAAAAATATATATTATGAAGAACATGGTCATCTTCAAAGGAGGATCAAGTGGACCAATGGCACTAATGGCTGCCTTTTCAACACCAATCTGGCTTTTCATCTAAGACATATGCTTCAAAATTGCCCCAAAAGAGCTGTGACCCATCTAAAATCATTAAACCAATCAATCCCGTAACTTATTTTCTAAAGTTTCCATTTTAAGCATCTCTCCATGTCCATGTTTTCCTGTTAAAGGTTGAAGAGTGAGATCTTGAGCTGAAAAATCAATCCTGCTCTGGGGTCTGTGATCATTTCCCACCCCCGGTTGACCTGAAAGATGACCCAGCCAATGGAGTCTGGTCCCTGTTAAACTCAGAAACACAACATTGTGGCCATCTGTTTGATTTTAGGTCACACAATCCGGTTTTGAAATACCATATTCACCTACTAGCCCAGCCTTGAGCCAGATGATCATTTGTCCTGTCACTCTTTTATATTTGAACCAAAGTTATATAATTAATGAATAAATACATTTTAAAATATGCAATGTTTAAAGTTATATTAAGTGACCTACATTTTGACACATTGTCAGTATTGATTGTTTAGAAACATGTTGTCTCAGATCAAGACAGTGGTGTTTTGTTACTGAATGATTCAGTGTTTTTGAACAAATCAGTTGAGTCAATGACTCAAAGACCCATTCATTATGTTTTTCCTACAATTACTGAGATTTTTTCTTTTCTTTTTAGATATTTTTGGTCTTGGAAGTTTTTGATGAAAAATAATGAGCTCATATTGAAATAACTGACATTTGATTGCAGATTTTGTTATCTTGCTGAACTTTGAGGCATTATTGAGCTCTCTTCTGAAACTAGAGAAGTCATGTGAGACTATTGGAATTCTTTTTATGATAGGAAATGTGAGAAGCAGGAGACCTGTGCAAAAGTCAACCCAGGCTCATGAAAATACTTGCTTGTGGCAACATTTCTTCAACACTGACATTACATACTGTACCTTATTGCATGTTTCTCGGCAGTTTCAAAGCGAAACGTCCAGTGAGTGGCGCTAAAACGAGCATTCACTACATGTCCGTGGCCACGTTTTTATTGCGTTGGTACAGGTACGTATTGCAGCGGTTCAGACTTCAAATGTCCATTGAGTGTCGCTAAAATGTCAATGCTTTGTCATGTTGAAAATAACAAACCCCTTATACAAAACCCAACCCTAAACCTACCCAGAAGTGTTAACGATAGCAACATATAAAATAAATAAAAAATTTATTTGCTTGTGCAACCATGCTATTTTAGCTTACTTAAGCCCCTTTCACACTGCACATTGGTCCCGGAAAATTGCCGGAGTGCCTTCTGTGTGAACGCAAACACGTCCCGGGATTGATTCCGGAATCGATCCTGGGTTGGGGACCTAGTAACATTGCCGGGTTCAGTCCCGGAACGAGCGCTGTGTGAACAAAAGCCAGAACCAATGCCGTAAAGGCTGGTGACGAGTGTTATCATTGCGTGAAGACGCGTGACTCTTTTACCGGGTGTTTTGAAGGCAGATCAACATTCACACAACGAAAAATGTGTATGAAACTGGAATGAAGCAGCGATCGGAGCTCCTCACTATCTACGCTGAAGCTGAAATCGTTCGCCAGTTTAGTGAAATGGTGCGTGGCGCATTATACACGTCACATGAAATGTCACGTGTCTTTACGGGATCTTTACGGGGTGTGTCAATGGGTTGTGCAACCGAGCAAATCTACTGCGTTAGAAAACCCATGCATTTGAAACCAAATACAGCATGTGACGCCAACGTTCAAAAGTGTGATTTTTGAACAAATCTTGCAGCATTTTAAAATAGTTTTGAAGGCATAACATAATATTGTGAAAGGAACTGTGCGGAAATTTGTCAAAACTCTTAATCAAAAACAGGGTGAGGCTAATGATACATGAGGCAACTTTTTTTGAGAAGTGCTCGTGCACTTTCCCACTGAAAATGGGTAACCAATTTCTATCTTCGTGGGTCCTGTGCCTCACCTGGTTGCCCATTAACGACAAAATTAACCAAAGTTGCCCCGAGTATCATCAGTCTCACCCTGTAAACCATAATTTTTGTGAAAAGGAATAAAAAGCTGTAGAAATTTTACTGTCTCTAGTGTCCATTTCAGCTACATATTTGTTTATTTATTTATTTTTTTGCCTTTTGCATTTTGGAGAAATGTTGCCACGAGCATGTATTTTCAATGAGCCTGGGGAGGTAAAAGTCTAAAAATATTTACATCTAAAAAAAATAGTTATATAAATAGATTTCATGTGTGTTTTTACTTTACTTTTGCAGCAACTGCCAAGGTGCTACAGGGTCATTCCTATATTAATGTTTATACAGTTGTCCTTTGTTTCCGTCATGTCTAAGCTCAACATACATGATGTTCTGTGTTATGTTTGTTCTTCCCATATTAATGTCTCTGTGGTGGTTCTAAATTCAGCAGCTGCAACTTGAGCATATTTGACTATCAAAACTAAAAACACAAGTGTGTGGATTACTGTTAGTGTATTTTTAATTAAGATTTCGGATTACCCTCTTTACTATGTTTGACTATTGCCTGTTCCTGAATCCTGTTTCATTCCGTCTCACTCTGTTTGCCTCCTGCGGTACAACTCTAACTCCCTAATCCCATTAAATTGTTAAAGTGACACGTTAAACGCTCTCCAGAGCCTGTGAGCTTTTAAGAGATTTTAAGGCCCCAGTCTTTAGGATTTACCTCAGATGACTCGAACATTGTTTTATGTTGAGTCTTACTTTTTCAGCTTGCTTCTTTTTGCTGTCAGCTTGCTAAATAAAGGGATCACTGTCTCAACAATGAATTTTGTCATGACATTTTTATTTTGCATGAACTATCACTTTAAGTTTGTTATTAGTCATTTATACACTGACCTTCATGCAACATTCAACCCTGAAACATTTCTTTGTGAAACAAGTTTGGCGCAAAACCAGTTCTTAATGAGTCATGTATGATGATGTTTTCTTTTTATACATTTTAATGTGTGATTTATTACAAAACTGCATAGTAAAAATTATTTTTCAGTGTTGTAAATAAATGAAATAATATTAAATTATAGTACATTTTACAAGAAAATGCTTTTTTGTAAGATAAATTAGATTTTTTTTCTTCTAAATTTCATGTTTAATTCATTACGCTTTATTATATGTGAAATTGTTTTCTACCAGATAAAGTTTTTCATTGACTGGATCAATTATATTATAGGATCTTCACTAAAAAAAATTATCAAATAGCTAAATAAATAAACAAAAATAAATAAATGAGGTCACTGGGAATAAGTGACAGAATAATGTATTTACTAAACCAGTTACTTTACTGTTGGGCCATTTCAGCTCATTGCTGATAACCGTTCCCCATTGATCAAATATCAGAAGTGTTAGCATTTGTGACCGCTAGGCTACATCCACATCCACCATCAAACTGCCTACAGATAATGCATAATTTGCCTACAGATAATGCATACGTATTTAATTTCAACAACTTTGTTGAAATACAAATTAAAGGGATAGTTCACCCAAAAATGAAAAATCTCTCATTAATTACTCACCCTCATGTTGTTCCAAACATGTAAGACCTTCGCTCATTTTCGGAACAAATGAAGATATTTTTGATGAAATCTGAGAGCTCTCTGACCCTCCCATAGACATCAAGGGAACTACCAATCAAGGCCCAGAAATGTGCCAAGATGATCGACAAAGTAGTCCATGTGACATCAGGGGTTCAACTGTAATGTTACTGTCACGAATCCTGGCCATGCACTTCCGTTCACCCACCACCAGAGGTCACCCGCTCACCACACGGACTTTCACACTACACAGTTACAAAGCTACAAGAACACTTTTTTAAGCAAAAAAAGAAATGCGAGTGTGTGGTGGCGCCGGCGCTGACCCAGACCCGCGTGATGCCGTTGAACACATGCGCCGTACCTTGTGCCTTGTGTTCAACGTCATCACACCGGATCAGGGTCAGGGCCGGCGTCGCCACACGCTTGCGTCATGGTACTGTCATGAACGCACATCCACAAGTGACGCAGTAGTGACAAAAATGTGGAATAAAGTTGTTATTTTTGTTTTCTTTGCGCAAAAAAGTATTATCGTAGCTTCGTAACATTACAGTTGAACCACTGATGTCACATGGACTACTTCGTCGATCATCTTGGTACTTTTCTGTGCCTTGACCGTGGTAGTTCCCTTGCTGTCTATGGAGGGTCAGAGAGCCCTTAGATTTCATAAAAAATATCTTAAAATGTGTTCCAAAGATGAAAGAAGGTCTTACGGGTTTGGAATGACATGAGGGTAATTAATGACAGAATTTTTGGGTGAACTATGCCACATAGATATATTTGTATTTGATCAAAAAATACATATTCAGATATACTTTAAGGATATAATATAAATTATATCATGTTATGTTTTATTCTGATTTTGTAGATTTATTTCCCGTTTTTGCCTTCAACTGTATATCAATTTTTGCCAGGCATATCACCTCAAAATGCACAGACTGAATGAATTCAAAGGTACATCTCCATCCTCTGAAGAGACCTATTCTTTATGCTTCATGGTGGCAGATCTAGCAAGGCTTCAGTGAAGCGCAGGCTCTCAACGCATTTTAATATTTTTCCTCCCACACGCTTGACACATCCCGGCTCTCTAGTTAGTGCTGCACATTGTATCTCAAAGTTAGTCCCAGATGTCATTTATTCATCCTACCATATCACCTAAATTAAGATGGACAAGTTGATGTCTTTACATCGTCAGCACAGAAAGCCCTGGTGGAGCCAATGCCCCCCAAAAAAACACTCGGAGACTCATCAAACAATGTGCACGTTCATATTCAGTCATTACATAGACACATCCGAATCCTCCTGGCGATTGCATCAAATCCTTCACAAAGCAGATATTCGCATTTTGTACCATTTTGCAGCGCTATTTACCATATTCACACATACAGTAGAATGACACATGAAATGTCACCCTGCTTACGACAGGCCGTCATGCTCATGCAGAGTAAAATGACACATCTTGAGTGTAAACCCCAGATCACAAGCTAGTTTTCCTCTTGAAAAGGCACAAGCCCCTCCGCGCTCCCACTGCAAGGGCACTGCTTATAAATTATTGCGATGGGTTGACATACTCAGTATAGCAGGGCAGTAAAAGCTGTCACCATTGCTCTTCGCGAAGCTTAACTCAGCTGTTGAAACCCTCTGGAGGCCGGCTCCCATTCGCAGTCTGTGCTGGAGATCACGAAATGCAGATGGATTACGGTGAGCAGAACTCTATAGCGCGGTTCTCCTGTCTCGCTGCAGGTCTCTGAAGCACCGCAGTCCAGAAACTTATCTCGGCTATCAGTGTCAGCAGGGCCAGGGAGATTAGTTCAATTAGATCCAGTTTAGCCAATATATGTTGAGGTCGGAAAAGGGATTAAAAACATGTGTCCCGGGGGGCAATAACATAAGATTCCTGCTGTAATTTCCCTAATTCCTCTCCTGCCTGCTCGTTTTCACCCTTAAACTGCTGCAACGTTTAGGAAAGGTACAGCCAGAGGCAAAGACGAGGTGCAATTATTTCACTGACTTATTGAAAAGACATAGATTAAGTTTTAGGGGACAAATTGTGAATAAATGCAGATTTAGAGGGCTGCAGGGATTTTTGTAGGCCAAAATCTAGCAATGAGCATTTTAGCACTTCTACTTTCATCATCCTGAAATCGATAGGTTTTTGAATGGGTTAAAGGCCTGAAATAAGGCCTGTAGTGAACACAAGATCTAGATATTTTCTTGTTTTAATCGACAGGTCAATTTATGCAAGAATGTTTGGTCACACTTTAGTTTGGGGACCAGTTCTTAAGTAACTATTGACTACTACTTTTACCTGAATAAACACCTAGTTTGCTGCTTATTAATACTTAGTAAGATAGTTGTTAAGATTAGGTATGGGATAGAGTTAAGGGATCTAAAATATGGTCATGCAGCGTAAGACAGTAATATGTGCTTTATAAGCAGTCAACAGACATTATGCTAGTGATATGCATACTACTAAACAACTAGTTAATAGTGAGAACATTAAAAGAATATTTTGCAATAAACTTTTACACTAACATCAATGCTCAACAGATTTATATGTATAAAACATGTATTCAGTCTTTGAAGCATATGCTGTAAAGTTATGATTCATCTCAAGGCTGGCTGATGGGGTTTGAGACTTTGAAAGATTTTCTGAAATCACTATGGAGAAAATGAATGGGAAAGTACTTTCAAGAACCCAGGTCGCAGACAAAAACAAATAAACAGGTAGTTACTGTTGCGCTCTAATGATTTGTAGCAGTCCTTTTGGTCTTTTTTTTTTAGACAACATCATTGGACAGAGTAAAGAAAACTGAATTATGCTGGTCATGGTAAATTAATGCTAAATATATATTATGGATCAAAATTAGATGCAGAACGGATTCATAAAAGCAAGCGAAACAAAAGATTCAATGAGGAGGTATTATTGTGCAACTGGAGCTAATACATTTAAATTAGCGTTAACGAGGACATTCCAATTCAGGGGCTGATTACCCTTCATAGAAAGACATCAAAGAGTCGTGCCGATCTATTAGAGACCAAAGAGAAGAGCTCAAATATCTGCTCACCCATTCAGTTTAATTGTACGCTCAGAGAACCCATCTACAGCTCTGTCAGGTCATCCATGTGGAAACGACATAGTAGACTGATGGACTTTGGGAATATTAATAAATCAGGGACTGGATTCTTGCTAAACGAACGAGTCTTCAGATGCAGGGCATTATGGGCAAAGAAGAGACGTCAAACCAGCCAGACTGCCAGAAAAGTGAAGAAACAGGCAGGGGGGAGATGCAGACTTTACCTGCTCCAAGATGACATTGATTCTGTCCACTTCACAGTCGATGAGGTAGCGCTTCTCCTGTCTCCTGTCCATTTCCTCAATGATGCGCCGGAACTCCTGGGGGTCCGTGATGCTGCCCACCGACCGCGCTGTAACTTGCCAGTTGTTTGCCACCGCAGCCTCCATGATGGCTTGAAGAATGGAAAATCCTGCAAGGAAAACAATCATTTTTGCATTAGCTCAAACTCCAGAGCTACATAGGTGTTGACATGCTGTCACATAAAATATATTCAGAGTGCATGTTCAATTTTCTACAAATAAAGTCTTATGTATATACACAAAGACAATTAATGTGACTTTGTCATTTTGGATTAGATCTCCAGGTTGTCCAACAGCAGATTAAAAACAACTGTTCAAAGTAAAAAAAAAAAAACATCTGCAATGCAACTTGAGTTGAATATAAAACAGATAGCATCATACCGGATGCTGATTGGCCGATACAGCATTCCAGCCATGTTAAAATATGCATACAGTAACAGCTATGACAATGAAAACTAAAAAAAGTAAAACATATATTTTACTTATCTTATCTTACTTATCTTATAATTTATCTAAATTATTTGGTTTAAAAAAGATTCAAAAACAAATAAATAAATAAATCTGAAGTAAACATACATACATTAATACAGTAATAAGTAATACATTAATTTATACAAACAAAACAAATCTTTATAAGTTAGATTCGATAGAAATAGCCCATTAAGGTAACATATGCATTATAAAAATCATGTGTATAGAGGAAATTACTGATTAGAATAAGTTTATTTACACAAATAAATAAATAAATGAAATTAAATGTTTTCCTAAATAACAAATAAATAAAATAGTTGTATTAAATGTTGTAGTAATTTTTTAATATGCATAATTATTACAATTTAAGAACAACATTCAGATATCAAAGATCATGTAGAATAGCTCCCATGATTTTTTTTTTAATGAACCAAATTCATATTTCCTCCATAATAAACAGTTGATAGACTGAAAGGTTTAAACAGGTTTGCATACGGTTATCTAAAAGGATTAGTTCCCGCATAACGACCAGAAAACAGAAAATATTCATGAGCGGCAACAATATTAATTAAATGTGCCTTAAACATCATTATACGAGAGACAAAATCTTTTTTTTAAAGGCATTTGTAAGCTGTAATTAACTTTCAAAATACTTTTTGTGTGTGTGTGTGTGTCACGGTTGCTGAAAAGACCCACTGTACTTTTTAGCAGAACATTTAGCAGAACATTCATTATTTTTTCCAGAAATAAACGTGCTTAAAAATGCAGATTTTTGAAGGTGATAGCCAGAGTAATTCACTGCAGATTATGCAAATGCATTCATTCAGGGCCGAGATCACGTGCCGCCGCCCCTCAAAAGCCTTATCGCAGACGCCGAACACAGGCACGAATGCAACAAAGTCGACATTTTTTGGCAACTCCTCTGTACTGCAGATTGCTTGAACTTCTCTTTGCACTTCCTCTATTCAGGCTTTGCACGGCTCAGTTGCTCTGCCCGGCCCAGGTGGCGTGAAAAGCCCTGTGTCTGCTCTCCCAGCATGCAGCTGCCATCGCACCGCTCCCCACCCCATTAAATGACTTTTCAGAAAAACGCTACGCAAATGGCTGAAAAAAATATAAAAATCTGCACTATACGACCTGCCTACAACAGAAGAGCGGGACGTGTCAGCTGTCCGAATGAATGGATGCGATGCTCAGCACGTCTGACATCCTCATCCGCACAATGTGTCCAGTTCTTAATATATGAGGCGCTGTATGTGTGTTTGCTCAGAGCAATCTCCGGGAAGTGCTGCATTTTCTGTGACTTGATATTGACTTAAAAATTAAGAATTATGGTTTGTGATGCACAACATTTACATGCATTCCGTAGTAATCTGATGGGAGAACGAACTTGAAAAATGGATTCTCAGCATTTTTATTTTTTACCTGTACGCTACGGTAGGGAGTACTCAGTTCAGTTTAATTCATTTACAGTCAACATGATGTATGTCTATGGAAGAGGCTTTAATATAAACTAAAATGCTCTTACGGCTGTGTATCATCCTGATTTTTTGGCTCAATCTAAAAGCTACGAGCATGTCTGTGAAGATTCTGCTATCCAGAATGTTCTAATGCAGGGATTTCAGGCCATGGACTATAAACCCAAATATATATGTTAACGTTATCATTTAAAAAAATGTATTGATATCATTTACTGTAATTTATTTATTGAGGACAAACACAGTGTTCTTCGATGAGGAACGTCCAAAGCTGTACATCAGCAAACCAAACCACCACAGTGTGAGCGCATGTCTAAACACAGAGGGGCAGAGCCCTCCGGACAAAGTACAGCAGTGCATCTGCATCTAAAGGACAAGGAGCACACGCTCAAGGACAGTCAGATGAAGATTTTAGACAGAGAGCACAGAGCGTCTCAGAGAGAAGTTAAGGAGGCCATCGATGTGACAGTGGAACTGCATCTCACTCTGTCTACAAACATGATTATATCCTTAGTCTCTCAGTTGATCTCATGATTCCAACACTAATCAGCTGTTATTTATGATCTTCATGTGGCTTTTGCTAGATGAGGTCCCTGAATGTGAAGAGATCATATCATCAGATCACAGCTGAGTGGTGAAGAATCTTGAGTTACAGAAAGAACATGAGAATGTGAATCTGTATCGAAGGATGCTATGAACAGCTTTTACACCTACAGTCTGTATCAAGGCTTTGACCAAATCTGCACAGCTGGACAGAGGTTAACCAGAGGTGAAGGGATTTAGTAGAGAACATCTGTCTCGTGTCATGATGAGGATGCTTGTAAAAAATGTTTTTTTATAATTTTGCTAATTATTTATGATCTATCTTGGTCACATGACAACAAAATATGTTCCTGCATGTAGGTAACACCACACTGACTCTATTAAATAGTTATTAAAAATCAAATATTATTTATGAAATATTATATCACGATGATTATTTTATGAATTATTATTGTATTGTATTATTATATTTATTTAACTTTTTTCCGCATCATTACTCCAGTCTTCAGTGTCACATGATTAATGTTCTTGATGAATAAAAGTAGTAGTAAAGTAAAAAAACAAACCTAAATGAATCTTACTTTCCCCAAACTTTTGAGCGCTATTGTATATAAATAATGCTTGTTATTCATTTCAAATTAACAATAAATTTTTGTAAAGATGAAGCTCAGAGAAGAATATTTGGAATATGTTTTTTCAATTTAGGCATGAAGTTTACCTGACCTGCAAAACACCTGGTCACCTGCTCTTCACAATGCATTTCTATTCAAGTGCAATATGGGCAGATCAAGAGAGATTTCAGAGGACTCCTGAAGAGTTGTTAAAGCTCACTAGACGTCAAAGAGTTACAGGAGGTTTTCAAGAGACGGTCCGTTTACAAGGGAATTAGATTCTACTGTAATTCCCCTGAGGAGATCTCCAAAGATCAGTGCTGGAATACCATCAAATCCTCAAGGAAACAACAAAGGACCCTTGGGAAACAGCTAAGGATCCACAAAGCCATTTTTTTTATTTTTATTGATAATGTCTTTGTTCATGCATCAGTACGCGTGCCATTCATAGGTTTTGACTACAAAGGTTTTATTAAAAAAAATGCAACCCACTGGTTTTTGCACAGCATTAACCGAACAATGTTTGGAAGCATACTGTTTAAGCTAGACATTACAAAAATACAGGCGAACAGAATTTATTTTATTTCAACGATTGGGCCAAATATGGATTAAATGTCCTGCAATGCTTAGCTCCAACTCAGAAGAAACATATATATAAAAAAAAAAAAAAAATGCGTCAATGCATATCAATTAACTTGCATTTCCACTTTAAAAAACTGAAAAAATTATAGTTTTTTTTTTATTATTAAATTACATTAAATGTGAGGTTGGATCTATTTCAGTTTTTTACTGTATAAAGGAAACATGCTGTTAATCATTAACTGTTAACTAATCTTAACCCTATATACTGTAAGGAAAAAACTAAAAGAAAAATGAAAAAGCACATTGCATGTTACCTTTATGGATCACTACAGAAAATGCTTTAATATGTATACAGTACATTGGCCCATCTCTTCGTTTTAGTGTACATGTGACATATGTTTGGTGTTTTCTGAATAGGACTTCCTTACTGACAGTCCATCAGATGTTAGGTACTGTAGCATTCCTACTGAAAACCAGACAACTGTCACACCACTATACACCATTTATTGTGAACAATATGATTAATAGAGGTGCTATCTCTCATTGGCCGCCAGACAGAATCTGAATGGGTGCAATAGAATTCATTGAAGATTCATCAAAAGATCCCATGCCCGTCTGGATGCGCATTTGTGTGGAAATTAAGTGATGAAATCTGACTAAACATTCTCCAAAGAATTAGACGAGTTCTACTTTCACTTCTACAAAGTCAGCACAAAAGTTTTTTTTGACATCAAAACCCAAGACGGAAAATCTGTGGAAGAAGCGCAGAACTCTGACAGGCCTGACAAAGCTGTCTGCACCTATAAACAGACACCTGACTGAGCGGCCCGTGCCACTTATCAATAAACATAACGGCTCTCTCACTCTTTTAGCTGTTTTTGACAGTTAATTTAAGTTGACTTTAAGACTGAATTGGAATGATTCTATGACTCGCCTGCTGCATTTGCATATGCATCCTGTAGTGAGTTATTGCCAAAAAAAAAAAAAAAAAGCCCTGTCCCTGCCAACGGTAATTTACAGCAGACGGGCCCTCTACCCTTGCCAGTCGGCATCTAGGACATTAGTGGACCAGAAAAACCCTACATCTGCTTGAGTGTAACAGGCTGCGCTGATATCATTGGCACGGCCATTGTGTTTTATTGATATCTCCGTGACCCCTATGTGGACCCCCATAAATTGCATTCGCTTCTTTAGGTAAATAAGCCACAGCTGGGTGGGATTGCGGCAAAAGTAATACTGACTGGAACATAAATTCTGACGACGAGATTTCAGTACCGTGATTATAAATTTTTGCCTGGTGAAATGTGGGCGGTGTGGGTCGTTTCTGATTGCACTGCTAAGTGCTAATCATCGCTTTGAGCCTGCTTCATTTTAATACGCTGTAAAACCCTGAGCATTGCGGCACTGGTGAGCGTACGGTCCTACAGATGCCTGCTGGGTGATTTGCAGGCTGTGAGGACTGAAATGTCTCTATCTGAGGCACTCTGTCAGGGGCTCGTCGGCTTTCTCTCCAAACATTCACTCAGAGGTTGGCATCACGCTGTTGTTTTTGATAATGCGTTCCCCTCATTCATATATTTAACTGAAAACTGCTCTAACACTCGTGTCCAACAAGCATGAGCAGGTTTCTAATGAGGTAACAAGATGAAATAAAAACAATCTATGAGGTCTGTCTCATTGATGTCTCCTGATGGACTTTCAGGATCTCAAGGATGTGTCAAACCATCTTCAAATTTTTCAAGATACCAAATAATTTCAAAGTGAAATCATTTCTTATTATTTACTTCCAAGACCAAAGAAAATGTGAACTATGACATGCATTTTACAAAGCAATAAGTCCTGTATGATTAAATATATTTAATAAGATCTTTACAGAACCCCCCCCCCCAAAAAAATAGATTGACAGATGAATGAGTGAATTAACTGAGGTTTTTCAGTACTTTTGCTCCTATAGAATAAATATTCTGAAAAGGGATTCTAAAAGGGTACAAAATAAGGGTTGAAACTTTTATACATGTTTATTATTATTATTATTATTATTTGCAATCCTGCTACTGTCTTTCTAATGTGTGATTGTTATTTTCTAGCAATAAACATTGAATGCATATTTAAAATAACACAATTACAGGGGTAACAGGGTTGGAATTTGTATAAAAGGTTGCAGTTTGTATTAAGCTGTCACTTACAAGCTTGGGGCCAAATAATGCTTTGATAATCTTGGTTGATAAACTTATTATGAGTTTAGGAAAAATAGTAACAGGGTTGAACAGGGAATCACAGATAGATAGATAGATAGATAGATAGATAGATAGATAGATAGATAGATCGTAATTAAAAGTCACAATTAATGGTTTGTTAATAGCGAGATTAGGACCTTAAAATAAAGTGACCAAAAAAAAAAACAAAAAGCTTCTTTAGCGCTTCTTCAGCACTGATTAAAAACATCTTTTAACATTGTAGTAAACTCTCATTCATAGCAAACATATGTATTTGTAGTAATATATCAAATCTAAGGAGGAGAATGGGGTTCCTCTTATGGTTCTACATAGCACCATTTGATAAAGGTGCTGTATAACACCTTTAAAGACAGGTGCCATATAGCACTTAAAGTGGTGATTAGTCTATGATTACAAGCCAATGAACCACTTTAGTGCTATTTAGCACCATTTTTTTTGAGTGTAGAGTTGCTAGTAACTACAGAGTTTCCACAGTGATATGTAGCAGTTTCTAGTCATGTTACTGGGCAATTTAACAATTAGAAGAACTTTAAAAGCACTTTGCAATGTCACAATTCAGTTCAGTCCATGTAAGAATAATCTACATTCCTTTTTTTTAATTATTATTATTTTATGAGCACATTTTACTGAAAGTCAAGCTTGTTTGAGCAAGCAACTGTTATCAAAGGGAGCAGAGTTAAGCGAAGGGTTAATTGTCTCATTCTTAATTTCTCCTCTGGAGAAACATCTGAGACCAAGTTGCAACTTAAACCACAGCTCCATTGCGTCTCGTGAGCTTTGAAAGCTGTGAGTTTTCCTCTGGGGAAGAGGATTCAAACGGAGCTTGTGTGTTTGTTTGTTGGTTTGTTGATTTCTGTGCTTATTGACTGGAATCTCTGGCTGTGTAATGTTGTCTCACTATAGGACGGATGCAGTTCACCCAGAAGCAGAAGCAGAAATCTGAGTGCAGGAATCCAGCAATAAGTAAGCGTCCTTTCCGCTGTACTCTTAACTAGATTTTAACAAGTTGAAGTTTGAAGCATTACCCATGGAGGCTTAGCTGTAATTGAATTTAGTTGTTTCTAATCTCTTCTCTGCTCCTGTGCTCCTCGCGGTGGCTAATTGAAACGCCACGGCCAGTACGGGCTGTGTTTGTGATGCGAGCCGTGACGGCTGTGCCACCTCCGGAGCGCCGTTTGAGCGGGGTTGCTTAGCATCCGCTCTGTGACTGGGTTAGAGCTCCGAGACAACTGAGAGATCTCACTGCCCGCTTTGAATGCATGATGAAGATGAAATCATTCACGGCTCCAGGCTAAAGATATGACTGAACTCATCCGCTATGGTGTTGAAAGTGCTAGTTTTAATGATGTCATTTCCTGTTTGGTCAAACTTGCTTTTTCAATTTTGAATAAAATTAGACAAGGCCCATTCAGACAAATAATGTACATTTAAAAAAAAAAAAGAAATGATGGCATAATTTATTTAAAGTGCATTTTTTTATAGTGGTTCAGTCAAAAATCATGGTTAATGCAGTCCCCACAGTAAAAAAGAAACAATTTTAAGTAGTATTATTTGTAATAATATATAACAAAATTATTTCACTATATATACATATTAATATTAACAAAATGAAAATTTTGACTCTAGAAAATGTATTGATTAAGTATGGTATGGTCTATATAATAAGTAATCTTTTAACTTTGTATGAATGTTTTTGTCTATTAAATAAATAATAAATATTTTTTTCTAATATTAAATCAAAATACATTATATATATATATATATATATATATATATATATATATATATATATATATATATATATATACATTTATTTAGATTTAATTTTTTTTTTTTTGTCAGTGTATAAAGGTAACTATAAAGATAACTATGGTTGCATTCTGTCTATTATGAGTGCAGATTGCAGTTTTGTCAACTACTGCTTTAAATGCTCACACTCACACTCGCACTGCAGATGAGCGCTGGACTTTATATTGCAACAAAATGGAAAGTTCCTGAATTTCTGAATTTACCCCAGAAATCTCGTGAGAGAGATCATTTGGACACATCAAAGCGAGATTCGTTTCTGTTCAACTGCACCACACAAACACCGGAGGAACAGGAAAAGACAATGTCATTGCCTTTCAGTTAGTTTACTCATACTTCATGTTTCATTAGGCAGATATTGCTTTCTCCCGAGAACAGTCGCTCCCTGGGATGTAGCTGGGAATGAGCGCATATTAATGAGCGACGTCTTCATAGTTCTTCATAGTTGCAGCCAAAATAAATACCATCTTATCGTTTGATAAGTGTTTGCTTCTGCTCACCTCATGTTAAGAGCGGACGAGCGCGTCTTTAATAATGCAAAGCTACTGGCTCGACAAAATTCCCCACCTCTCGGTGCACGCGCTTGTTGTATTGTGTAATAAATTTATACAAGATGGCGCCGCTGTGTTCGGACGCCGTGAGGTTCGCTCCACTGAGAATTTGCTTCTACCTTCCTTTTTACTTAGTTTTACTTTCTCTTTTTACACATCTCACGTCGGCACTGATCACCTACAACATAGAAACACTTTTGGACATTGGAAACCGCTACACCAACCTGTTTCAGGACACTTTATCCACGAATCCTGCGTGGCCTCTGGAGATTCTTCGGAACGCGGAGATAAACAACACCCCCCCGAGGCGACGGATCAAGAAACACCGCGGGAAGCGCGCTGGAATTCGAGTCAGACTCAGGAAAAGGGCTCACAGTCCTCCTCTCCCAAGCATTCTCCTCGCTAATGTCCAATCCTTGGAGAATAAGATGGACGATCTTAGAGCCAGGATTAGTTTCCAACGGGACATTAGGGACTGTAACATCCTTTGTTTGTCAGAAACGTGGCTTTCGTCCTCGGTCCCGGACACTGCTGTAATGCCGAGTGATAACTTCTCTGTCTTTCGGACGGACAGAACAGCAGAGGCCGGTAAATCCAGGGGTGGAGGAGTATGTTTCATGATCAACAAGAAATGGTGTGACCCCAGGAATATCTCCATTCTGTCGCGTTCCTGCTCGCCTCATCTGGAACATCTTTCCATTATCTGCCGCCCATTTTATCTGCCCCGGGAGTTTTCATCGATCATTGTTACTGCTGTGTACATTCCACCACAGGCGGACACTGGCTTGGCTTTGTCTAAACTTCACGATGTGCTCAGCGGCCACATTAACAAACATCCTGACGCTGCCTTCATCATCGCGGGGGACTTTAACAAAGCCAACCTCAAGCAGGTCATGCCGAACTTTTACCAACATGTATCCTGTCCAACTAGAGGACCAAACACACTGGATCATTGCTACACTCAGTTCAAGGCTGCTATTATATACCCTGTACAACTTTTTTGCACATTATTTTGCACATTCCTCTTAGTACTATTTAAGTCAACAACATACTGACCTGCACATTTATATTTATATTTTTTATCTATCTTTTTATTTTATTCTTTTTATTTTATTTTATTTTTTTCTACTTTTCTTCTCTTAATATTTGTATACTTTATAATTGCACTGTCCTTGGAGCGGACCTGACCTACATTTCACTGCTGGTTATACTCTGTATAATTGTGTATGTGACGAATAAAACTCTTGAATCTCTTGAATCTTGAATCTAAAGAAGATAGATTGGAAGCATCCTAAGTGTGTTTTGCAGAAGCGGTTGAGGAGGGAGAGAGTCTTTGATGTGGTGTGTTTATTCTAATTAAAACCATCTCGAGCCAAGTACAGATCAGAACGGCCAGACAGCCGACGCGAAAAATCAAAATGCAAAGCAGCATGTCAAGCATATCTATAAAAGAGCATGCATGCAGCGGGGTGTAGGGGCTCTCAGCACTGTTTTTCATTTGCACAGCCTACAGACTGCTGGAGCCAGCGGGTACACACACACACACACACACACACACACACACATGCACAGGACAGTAAACACCTCCGCAAAAACACATAGCCCACACTTGTGGATGAATGCTATTCAATTATCTGTTACATCAGCCATATGACTCTTTTATTCTAGGCAAGAAAAACATCAAGTCAATTTCAATATCTAATCTACCTTAGTGTACCTTTCACTCCCCCCAAAAAGCATTAAATCAAAGGTTTAAAAATACAACAGACGAGGGTGTTTTCATGCTCCTTCGCAGCAACTGGAGCAAGATAATGCTTTTAATTTTTGATTTACATGATTCCTGGAGTGTAATGTTTCAAAAGGGTAATGGTGAAATATTCCATTAGGAAGGGACAAACATGACAAAATACACAAAACCAGCCTGAGCTCAACAAAATGTTAATATCATGCTGGGTTATCATTACCATCGCAGTTCAGTAAGAAAAACCCATTAAGGAGGAATGACTTACAAATGATGCTCTTATTTCCATTTATCCAAGGCTTAGCTGATCTAGCTTCACTTCAAACCGAGATCAGCGCACGTCTGCTAGTGTAGACATATACAGCATGTATGAAGACAAACAGGCAAAATAACCACCAGGGAAGTTCATCACATTAACTACAGACGTCTGTTTGCTTTGAAATACATGTCACTTGCTTTGATATTTTGTGGTCTTATGCCATGAAATTCATACTTGTTAAGTGCGACTTTTTTGGAGCCGCTGATATCTGAAAATCCTGGAGCTATTATTAGCCAATCAGAGCCTTATGATGCCATCAACTTTCATCTATTTCCCTAAAAACAAAGAAACAAACAAATTAACAAAGTATTTATTTCATAACTTTATACCTGATTGTACTTTTTTTCTCACTAATATCAGTAGCCTCGGCACATATTTGTGACCCTGGACAACAAAACCAGTCTTAAGTGTCAATTCTTCAAAAGTGAATAAATAATCTTTCCATTGATGTATGGTTTGTTATGATATGACAATATTTGGCTGAAATACAACTATTTGAAAATCTGGAATCTGAGGGTGCAAAAAAAAAATCTAAATATTAAAAAAAATCACTTTTAAAGTTGTCCAAATGAAGTTCTTAGCAATGCATATTACTAATCAAAAATGAAGTTTGATATATTTATGGTAAGAAATTTACAAAATATCGTCATGGATCTTTACTCAATATCCTAATGATTTTTGGCATACAATTTAATTCCTTTTTAATATAAACAAAGAATTATGAAAGTTTCCATAGTTACAAAGGAGACTCAATAAATAAATAAATTAACATATTAGCTTATTTAATTAAACCACCTATGCTGCAAATGAATTGTGCGATAATTACATATGCAAATAAATTTGACCTTTGTAAGGGTTTTGGGATCTGAAAGTCAAAATAAAATGTAAATTAATATTGTTTGCCCAGTGTGTGTTGTGAGCAAATGTCAACACTATTTCAACCCATGTGTGTGTTTAGTCTCATTAATCTGTTATTTTCATGTTAATTATGCAGATTGATACATGTCTCCTCATACTGATGTCATATTAAGCTCCTCATAATTTCATTTCTTTATAATGTTCTCTGCATGTTGCATGCTTGCTCACACACACTACATGTTTGCTTGATATATAAAGCAACATCACAGTAATCAGGTGTGTTATCTGGCTGTTTAAAGCAAAGAGCAGGTCATTTTGTCTTGTATAACATTTCTAATGAAAAAAAAAAAAAGTGCTCCCAGCAGTAATTTAATGGTCGCCGTAGCTATTGGTGGGTAATTGAGCGAACGGCCTTATTCCAGGTTCAGTTAGCAGCAGACATTACAAAGCAATCTGCCTCTTTTTGTATAGTTACCACTGTACGTCTCTAAACATGCTTCTGACAAAAGACACATGCGCTAACCTTGGAATAGCTCTGAGCTGCTTTTCCACCTGGAAAGTAGAACATTAGCTATTTGTTCTCTGAGGCGATCTAACACATCACTGCATTGAGTTTATCAGGACCACTGTGGTGCCGCAGAGCAAAATAAAGGGCCTGTTTTTGTACAGTCCTTTTTAAAAATAAGTTTCTTTATGTCCTTAGGTATTGTCTCAAGTGTCCTGAGCTGTCATTGTGTCACAGCTGATTAATTCCACCTCGTGCATAATTTAGCCTCTGATGCAGAGGCACAGGAGATGCTTGTGTGAAAGATCTACTGTACAGCTGATCATTTTTGGATGGTCACATCAGTGGGTTTGAAAATCAATAACAGTCTTGGTCTTTAATCACATCCAAATGGTGAGACAAAGAACCCTCAGTGCTATACCTGTCACTCTTCAACCCTGTTACCGATAAAATTTTAAAACTAAAAACCATAATTTGGCCCCAAACTAGCAAATATACTAAGTATAGATAACTTAATTTGCAACCCATTTATGTATTTACTGTATATATGTATGCATGTATCTATATGTATTAATTTATTATTTTCTTTGTCTTTTTTTTGTTTATGTAGTGTTTCTTGCTGGAAAATAACATAATTATACAAATTATGTAAATTTAAACTGTATTTAGACATGAATGTAACGGTTGCAAATAATATTTTTTTATTTATTTAAATAAGGTCTAAATAAGGTCAGCAACTGTCTACATCAAAATGGTACATTGTTTTTATTTTTAAATCTGGTATTCACTGTTCAACCGTGTTTTCCTGTTAATAACTGCAGACTGTCATTTGGCATCAAACCAGTAAGCCCAACAAGTAAGTGACAACTTTATTCAAACTAAATCTGCAACCCTGTTACCCATTCCTATTTATATATGTATTTATGTCTTTATTTAATTGTATTAATTTAAAATATTATCTTTATTTAATTTTTCTTATTATAAAACAAACATGCAAATCAGAGTTTGACCTTTGTGAACTGTATTCGGACATTACATTAACAGGGTTGAAAATAGTCATTTATTTTCAAGTCCTGGGCTGATAATGTTGTCTCTTAGCGCGCTACGAAGACTCTAAAGGTACACCTTAACTAGGGGTATACCTTTCCTAGGTGTGTTCCCCGAACTATACCTTAGGATGTTGCTTAAGGTAAACCTTCTTATGCGTGACGTTAGCAGGTGCTGTCCATGGTGGTGGTGCTGAATAGTCTGATATCGATGGCTCGATAATCGATTGTTCACTATATACAGGAACTCCAAGCGTTATAGAGTGGGCAAAGTATTGAGAAAGCGATGTTCATTATAAAGAAGCACTTTAGAAATAGTAGAAATTGCATTTATCGGGGCTCACTCCATTTATAAAATAATCCAAATTTCAAACTAAATGCAACCTTGGATATCATGCTATGTATGTATAATTTTGCAAGTGTGCGGCTATTCTGCCTTAACCAGCTACATTAACTGGCTGTTTGGCTTCGCTTGCTTTTGAAAGGGTCATTTATATTATCGTGTTCATGTGTATTATGAAGGCCTGGTCGAGCGCTGATGGGGTGGCGATGGGGACAAGTGTCACATCCACAAGGCCAATTACTCACGGGACACCAGCAATGGCATGGAAGCCTTGATGTGCCTCCATCACTTTGTGCCTGGCTAAAGGCATACATATATAAACGGTGGCATGACGGAGCAGGATGTTTGTGACTGAATGAACACACCGCCACACCGAGGTCTTACTCAGCCCATATCCATACCCAACCACCTCCAGAAAACTCCCAACAGCATACAAACGGAGAGCCGCCAGCAGCTGAATTTCGGGGATTAGGGGGTAGCTTAGAGCCCTGCACGGGCCTCAAATTTAGGCCCTAGCCCGGCCCTGGCCCAAGACGCTCAGGCCCTAGCCCGGCCCACGTCCGACAGCTTACCAGAATTACCGGCCCGAGTCCGTCTTTTTATCCCCTTTTCCTAAAACAGTTTATACTACTGTTTCGGCAATTAAAATAGTTCCGTTTTGTGTGTAATGGCAAAATTATTATATTTTGTTTAGTTTTTTTATGAAGTTAATTTAGAAAAACATTTGGAACATTTTTGTTTGTTAAACAGCCTATACGTTTTTGTTTTGTAAAGTAACGACCAAGCGGGCAGCGGCATGAGCTGATCATAGCCTATGTTTAATCAATTTAGCCTTCTCATATCGTCTCGACTTGCCTAAAATAAAATCTATAGATATACTAAAACAGTTCAAGTATATAACATTGTTTAAACATTAAACCTGTGCTATAATAATAATGTGCGCTAGCCTATATGTAAGTTTGTGCGGAGAGCGGAAGCTAAAGCGCGCTCTGCAGGACATGGAGGCACCAGCGCAAACACTTGCATTGCTTTCAGTGGAAACTAATTAAAATAGCCTACGCAGTCATATTTTTTTATTTTTATTTTTTATTTTTTTAATAAAGGTAAGAGTAATACATCATTCGGACCTGTAAAGGCTCTACTTGTATTTGTGCGCACTCACAATACCAACAAAAGGTAGTTCTTTTATAAAACAAAGAAAACAAACATGATGTGCTTTCTGCCGTCTTGAGGAGCGCTTCACAAAAATGAACCGAAGCTGAGCGAATACATGCCTCACAGACATGATAAATATATCTATAGAAAGCTTTAATTTATCACTTAACGAAATAAATAAATCGAAAACAAAAACTCTTTTATTATAATCTTAATCATAATCAATAAAGATGCATTTCTCTCTAAAGGCGCGTCTAATGAGGAGACGGCGAGTCAGGATCAGCAACTTCATCCTTGCAACACAGACTCAGAAAACATTAGTTTATTAGTAAATAATTCAAATATCTCCTTACTATTTCCCGCAGACACATTCATGGTTATGTTTGCTGGGGTTTTGCAGCAAGCTTCAGCCTATTGCGTGCATTTGAACGCAGAAGTATTCAGCTGCTGAAGTCACTTGTGCACCTGCTGCTGCTGCGGGACACTAAACACCATCGAGCTGCTCTCAGTCGCGGCACGGTCTCATGTTGTTTCCACCAGCGCGGCAATTTTTTTAATCACTAATCGATGGATGTCTACAATATAAAAATAAGGAGAAACCCAAAACACCACGTCTGAAGGCCCGCGTCTGAACTATGACGTGGAAATTAACCCGAAGCCTGGCCCTAGAGGCGTAAAAAAGTCGGGGCCCGTCGGGCCCGGGACGAAATGCAGGGTTCTAGGGTAGCGCCGTCGAGTTTGTCTTGACAAAGTTAGACCAACAAGATGTAAAAGCTTCTGAATTTGCTCCTGTGGCAGGCAAACTTTTTGTAGCATTTTATCTTCTCACATGGAAGCCAGGGGACTAAAGTTTTCTTTTATGAAATAGTGCACATACACTTACTGGCTCCGCGGACTCAGCTGTCTTTGATTTAGGACAACTATTCGCTGTCTCCCTGCCATATAGTTTGACCAAACTCCCCATCGCATTCATTCTCTTTAAATAGACTCCTAATTATGTGCTTCCTAATGGTTTGCCGGCTGATGTTCCTTTGTATATTATAATGGAAAAACTAACAACCATCAGTATAATGACATTTTTAGTTTTTGCATAAACACACTTCAATTAATTGAACACTGGGTGTATTACAACCTTAGATTTGTAATGGTTCTGCATTTTGTCTTGCCACAGAAAATCGTATCGATTGAAATGTGAAGAAGCTTTTTGCACAGTGGTGGCCACTAGCGGAGTGAACTGTGAACAGCGCTAAGGTATAGCTAAGAGTGGTCCAGACCAACCTTACGAAAGAATGACTTACAGAAGTTATAATTAACTATGAACGTTTCGGGAAACACCTATTAACGATAAGGTACAGCTTAAGGTACTACTTAAGAACAACGTAGCGTTAAGAATGTTTCGGGAAACGCAGCCCAAGAGGTTTCAAGTGCTATTTTGTACTCTCTTATTTGGACAGAATCCAGCATATATTATTGTCTACATCAAAACTGTCCATTATTTTCATTTGTTTACCATAAATGTCTTCAACCCTGTTACCATTTTGATAACATTATGGTAAAATTATCAGTAACTATAAACCATCATTTGGTCTCAAACTAATAAACCACTAATTGACAGCTTTATACAAACTAAATTTGCAACTCTGATACCCATTCCTTTTTTTTGTTTAATAAAATAATAATAATAATTAAAATGATTGTCTACATTTGTCTTGATTTTAACATGATTCACTGTTCAACCCTGATTACCAATAGCTACAAACCATTATTTGGCCATTATTTGGCTTGTAAGCCCTTAAGTGACAGCATAATACTAATCGCAAACTTTTATACAAATTATTAATTATTATTACTTTATGCAAACTCCAACCCTATTCAATGTTTCTTGCTAGAAAATAACAATCACACATTAGAAAGACAGTAGCAGGGTTGCAAATAATAATAATAAACATGTATAAAAGTTTCAACCCTTATTTTGTACCCTTTTAGAATCCCTTTTTAGATTATTTGTTATATAAGAGCAAAGGGACCAGGAAGAAAAATCTCAATTAATTCAGGGGAGTACCAGAGCACTTCAGAGAAGCACATATATGAACAGTGATGTTAAAAATAGATGAAAGGGCAAGGGTTAAAAAGGTCCATTCCATTCAAAGCTGTTCATCGACGGCTATGAACATGATACGGCCATTTCCTCTTCCTGAGGTTGACTAATGAAATACAGTGATGATCTAACTAAGTGTGGTCATCTAATCATCCCATTCACAGGCGCCTTGGCCCCTGCAGCGCCCATCTCTGCCAACTGTGCCAGGCGGCATTCATCCCCTGCGTTAAACTGAAAGCCGCTAAACAGGCTCATTATTGTGAATTATGGGAGTTTAATGCAGAGCCAATGCCTTTCATTTAGAGCATCCTTTTGAGATTCTTCAATGAGCTGCAGGGAAGGTCTCTGTGTCTCAACATTAAACCCATTCAAGGGCTTCCTTCCATTCACAGCATTCACAGGCACGTTCATCACTCCGCATTGTGCCTTTCAATTGATTTTGTCCGACACTGGCCACACTATGAAGTGCATGAAATTACTCAAGGGTATCGCGGCAGCATAACTTACAATGATGGAGGCCATAAAATATGTATTTTTATATGTAGTTCATGTGGGGGATGTCTGACCTATCTCCACGGCAGGGCGCTAAACTTAGCAGACCTCAGGAATAATTCATTCAGCGTCAGAAACTGTCAGTACAAATGCAAATGAACAATGCTACTGTTACAATTGCTGACAATCATTTAATACAATGGCATCTGGCATTTAAATGGAGGTCATGGGAGTGTGCGCTTCATCAGAGGTGTGTGAATGAGTAATCAGGAAGTGTGCAAAAAAATCACTTCTAAAAATGGAGAATGGGGAATTGCAGTGCATAGATATCAGCTAACCAGGGTTGTTATTATCAACTAAAATAATCAAAAACACTGTGGAAAATTGGAATGAAGTTAAAACTATAAACTATACTAAGACGTGCTGAGTAAAGGTTGGATTTCCCTCAAAATAAGAGCAAGAGTTCATCCAGAAGAGAAGATCGATCTGATGAGTAAGTAATGCTTCTTTTTTGCATTAGTTAGCGTGTTATTGTGACAAACTTGAGCACGTTTAGTTGGGTTTTTCCCAAACGACAACATGATGAATGCTACACATCTAAGAATGTTTAATGTTCACAAATAGATTTAATAGCGTGCTAAACAATAACAATTCGTTTCTCAGATATAAAAATATCCTTTTTTTATGGTACAAAGTACATCCTTTTGTAGAACAAAGCATACGTGAGTCTATGGCTGCAGAATCATAACAACTTCTATAAAATCATACATACTGGACTATATGACTGCAAAATCATAGTTGTTTTTTCCTAAACTGTAATTCCAGACTACAATGTTTGAATATGATGGGCAATTCATTGCATTTAAATTTCTTTCGACGTGATGTTTTCATGCTCTAAATAAAACAATAAAAGTAATATGAGAGTACATTGTAACATGATGAATGCTACGAGTCTAAGTATGTTTAGAACATGTTTATTATTAATAGTCTTCTCTGTTCAAAAATAGATTTCAATAGCGTGCTAAACAATAATAATTAGTTTCTCAGATATAAAAGTTATTTTTTTTGTTTACGTTAGTACAAAGTATGCGTGAGTCTATAAAACCTATATATATATATATATAGATGCTCCTGATGTTAACATGCTCACAAATGTTTTTGTTTGTTTGTATTTTATTGAATCAGGTACCTGAACCACAGATGAATCCTGATGACTTTCTTCTGATGTTGGTACAGTGCTCTCAGAGGAACAAAGTTTGATGTTCAACTACACTGATATTCTATGGTAAAACAAGATCCTTGACTACTGATTGCTTTTTTTTGTCTTCTTGAATCGATGGACATAAGTGCATTTCAGGTACTTGTTTCACTTGTTGAACAGAATCTGTTGCAGGAATGAGTCAAAGTCTGTTCACATCTCTGTGGTTAGATCAGTGTGCACAATAATGTGTCTTTGCCCTTCATTATGTATGTTTTGATTATACTGTGTTGTAAATAAAATACAAATAATAAAAAAAAAATAAAAAAAAATTCAGTCTCCTCACACTCTCTTACCTGTCTCAGTCACAGTCACACTGATGGGCCATTAGCAGCTTTAGGGGAGGGCCCTTTGTCTCTCAGGTGAGAATCACTTAATATTCAAGCCCATTACCACTCCCTCGCATATTGGGTTTCGATCACAAAACATGTCTTTAAAAATTTAAATTAATATATTGTTTTCTGTGAATGATTAAGCAGAATTATTTTCACATAATTGTTTAGTAAATATTCTAGTCTACAAGACTACTCAAAAGTCTTAGACCCCAGAGGGTTAAGTTCTCCGCTCTCCAGAGCTCTGCCTTGGTAGAGCTAGCATTGCTCCCCTCACTATAGAGGGTCACCTATGAGCATGCTGCTCCCTCCCGAGCTCTCCTTGTTGGTCGAGCTGGCATTGCTCCCCAAGACTTAGAGGGTCACCTATGAGCATGCCGCTCCCTTCTGAGCGTCTGAGTTCCCTCTCATGCTGATAGTTAAGTTCTCCGCTCCCCGGAGCTCTGTGATTCAGCGGCCTCAGGTTGATAGGCCTCTCTATGCCTCCCTGTTAGGTCGCTCTGCTTGTTGGTCAAGCTAGCATTGCTCCCCTCACCATAGAGGGTCACCTATGAGCATGCTGCTCCCTGCCGAGCTCTGCTTGTTGGTCGAGCTGGCATTGCTCCCCTCCACTTAGAGGGTCACCTATGAGCATGGCGCTCCCTTCTGAGCGTCTGAGTTCCTCTCATGCTGATAGTTAAGTTCTCCGCTCTCCAGAGCTCTGCTTTGGTAGAGCTAGCATCGCTCCCCTCACTATAGAGGGTCACCTATGAGCATGCCGCTCCCTTCTGAGCGTCTGAGTTCCTCTCATGCCGAGAGTTAAGTTCTCCGATCTCCAGAGCTCTGCTTTGGTAGAGCTGGCATTGCTCCCCTCAACTTAGAGGGTCACATAAGAGCATGCTGCTCCCTCCCGAGCTCTCCTTGTTGGTCGAGCTGGCATTGCTCCCCTCAACTTAGAGGGTCACCTATGAGCATGCCGCTCCCTTCTGAGCGTCTGAGTTCCTCTCATGCTGATAGTTAAGTTCTCCGCTCTCCAGAGCTTTGCTTTGGTAGAGCTGGCATTGCTCCCCTCACTATAGAGGGCCACCTATGAGCATGCTGCACCCTCCGGAGCATTTGAAAAGAACGGTGTTTACAAATCCATGTTATGGTAAGTGCGCACGCTAGTCTCTGCGCACTTTCTGAAAGCTACGTTGTGGTAAGATCACACACTAAGTGTTTTGCGGTCATTCTAAAATCCTGTACGGTATGGGTTGCGCACTGCGGCTTCGTACCCATTCTTTGAGTCGGTCAGGCCCTGGTTTCACCTTGGGTCCCACTCTACCTATGTATCCCCAGTGATACTACTTGAACAGGGTGTTGCTACCAAGGATCTGTTGAGACGCCCCTTTATACTGTGGCTGCACAGGTAGTGACGTCACAGGCTGTCGCCGGCCAATGTTATTGTCGTGATTAAATATATGCTTCAAGACACCCGTCACGCTGAGGGGTTCCCCATAGCGACCCCTAGAGGACGCAGTGTCTCCTTCTCTACTTTCAGGGAACCATGGTTACATACGTAACCTGAGATGTTTTTATTTAGTTGCTTTAACTGTGCTTAAGTACAGCTTTAAAGCAAAAAAAGCCAAAATAATCTATGATCAGATGAGACTGATGTTTGTGAGGTCAAAACCATCATGATCTAGTCTAATTCACTGATCTTACCCAACGTTTAATCTGCTATTAAATATGTGATATGTTAACACACTTAAATTGCACCACTGATACTGCAGCAATCAAATGTTGTAAAACAGTTCTATGCACAATATGCACAAATAAATGCATTGAACTATGGCAGAATTTAAACACACAGACATCAACAAATCAAAAATGATAAAAAAATTATAACAAATGAAAAAAAATCAGTTCAACTCTGAACATCACAAAACAGTCTACTGAAAAGTCGCAACCAAAACAACTCCAAAATAAAAGCAAATAAAGAAAATAGTAAGACCATTCAGCTGCATAATTTATTCATGCTGCAATGCATGCTGGGAGTTTTGTACTGGCACCCAGCATGCTTTGCGGCATGAATTGTTTTTTTTATTATTGATATCACCATTGTTGAGGTTCATGTGCTGATTCTTGATGTCTGTGTTTGTCTAAATTGTGCTGTAGCTCTAAAGGCTTTGTGCATTAATTGTTTTTAAATTCCTTCATAGATTGTCAACTTATCTTGTAGAGTAATATTTCTACTACACATCACCCATATTGTTTGATGTTAACTGAGATCAGTGAATCAGGTCTCTAATTGATGATGACCATCAACAGTTAACCAAAACTACTTAACTTAGCTTGTCTTTTCTTGTCATAACAAATATGCATCATAAACACAGCTATAACAGCCACAGAACAACTAACATTAAAGAGTCAAGGCTCAAGAGCATAACTAAAGCAAACACCAATCACCAAAATGGTGAGGTCAAACAAAACATTTGAAATAAAATATAAACCTCTGTTAATTTGTAGATATATGACAGAAATGAAGTCAAACTGGCTAGTAACAAGTGGAGCTGTTGATGCTGTTTGTGGAGTTGTTTAATCGTCCTCTGCTGTTTTATTTCAGTTGATTTCATTTAAGGCTGTGGCTGTGTCAGTTGTAGTTTTGTTTCTTGTTCTTTCCTTCAGTGATTGTGTTTGTTAACAGCAGGTGTTCATCAGTGTCTGAATTCACTCATATGTTCTCAATCACTCTGTCTAGTGGACTATATAGTGAACCAATGCAGGAACTAGTGAATGAGGGTTTAGGGTGTGGTTTCTGACTATGAGTGTAAATCCTGAGGCTAAGTTCTCAAAAACAAAGTTTAGAGCCATTACAGTTATTTACCGTATATAGTAAGGAAACTTCCAGTTAATCATTTAACAGGTTTTTACTGTGGCATTTTTACAGCATTTTACCGTTAAAATCCCGATCATTTTTACAGTGTATATATACTATAACTATAACTATATATATATATATATATATATATATATATATATATATATATATATATATAGTAACTATATATAAACTTAATATATATGTATATATGAAAAACTGACATATATATGACAAACTTAAATATAAAATCAACTGAAATAAATTAAAACAAAACAATTAATAACAGGAAATAAATAAATAAATAAATATTACTTCAGCATAATTTTTCGATGTGCAGGATCCTCCATTGCTTTAAATAAGAAATATGCCGACGCCAAAGGCATTGGTAATTTTATCGTTTTGATTAAATTATATATTGTGTAATAATATTGCCATTATTGCATATATGTTGGAGTGTGATTTTTCAATGTAAACAGTCACAGAAAACAATCACATTTATGAGCACTTAACCCAACCCCTGCCCCTAAACCTACCATTTGTCCGATTTCATCATGCTAAAGTACGGGAGTATTTTTTTGAGATGCGAGCGCATTAACAGAGCGGGATCATTTTCAGCGATTAAAACCTAATGTTTTACTCTCTTCTTCGCATATAGACATCGTATGGCTTCAGAAGACTTGGAATGAAACATGGCTTGCTTGTAATACTTTTATAGTGCTTTCTATGGTCAGTTTTTGCAATAAATACCCATAACAGTACTTTTATTTGCCTGTTATGTGTTTTATATTTTTCAGAAGTGGGTAGCTTTAGGGTAGGGGTGGGGTTAGGTGCTCCAGTGAAAGTATACATTTATATAAAATGATTTCTAGTTTTACAAATGCATCCAAATCCTTCAGAATGGCAAGAACTGCTTACATTTCCAAATACCTGCAGTACTGCGACTTTCTGACACAAGAAGAAGTGCATACATCTGCTTAGACCCTGACATGGCGCTAAGCACTTTTCCACATCAAAGGGCATTTTTGTACATATACTGTAAATGTTGGCGTGGAATTTAGCAGAGCAAACTAGATCAGTCCATGCATACACACGTTTTATAAATGAGGTCCCACACCCCCGAAAATGTCATTGTGGGTGAGGAGACTTGGTGCAGACATTTACCAGACAAAAATATATGTGAAATATTGTGTCCCGTAAGAGTCAGGTCACAAACCCACCCCCCAAAATCTCTTAAAAATACCCACTGCAGGTCAGCTCTGACCCTGTTGTTGTTCCTCATGTGAATGAACAAAGCTCTGCTATTGTCAGGTCATTGATTACACAAAGACTCAGGCATCGCATGCGTATTGATTTGTGGCATGTTGAAATGTTCACGGGAGGTTGGGTCATTTGAAAGACACTCACCAATTCGGGGGCAATTGGGCTTTAATTACTATGCACATATTATATGCTGTTATATTGCACGTACCATGAGAGTATGAGAGTATCGTGCCCCTGGTAATAACAAAAATGAATTCAAGAATCCTGCCAGTGGGACAAAACCAAAGAAAAATAGTCTGCTTGATGTATTTCTCCTCTGTGCATCCTAAATGTTTTTTTTTATTTTTTTATTCAAAATAATGATTTGTTGTTCAACATTTGTGATGTTTTTCTTCACCAACTGTGAAATATGGATTTTAATTGTGCTGCAGTGGGAGGAAAAAGCTCTCTCGGTGGGAGGACTCGGCTTCTCTGTTTTATTTACCCTAATGAAAAGCTTTTAGTCAATAAAGGAAGGATATTGCTGGATTTAGCCTGACACACATCACAAAGCATCTTCACTTACAAGTCCTGCCATGCAATATTGAGTGCTGTTGTCTTGGGCTTGGTAACGGTTCATCGCACAAGGCTTCTGAGAAAAATGCTGGCCATTTTCTTTCTGCCTGACTAGAATTTACATTTAAATAGTAGTGTTAAAGGGATAGTTCACACACACACACACACACACACACACACACACACACACACACACACACACACAAACACACGCACACACACACACACACACACACACAAATAATTACCATCATGTCGTTCCAAAACAAAACAGCTGAATTTTGTCAAAAGCTGAACATCCTGGCCACTTTTGACTGTACAAATCCATAAACATTCTGTGAGAAACGTGGTCCATAAGACCTCCACATATGATAGCTATAAAGTTGTTATGTTCTGTCTCTGTAGTTAACAGACTAATGGAGTGGCAACGACTTCATTTTTAGTTTGTGCACTAGTCATTCAGACTACTATTATGATATTTTTATCTTGCATTTGCATTTTTTGAAGCTCGAAAGCTCCAGTCTCCATTCATTGGAACTGCATGAGAAGAAGATAAGTCATCCAAAATTTCTCCTTTTATGTTCTATAGAAAAACGGAAGTCCGGTTTGAAACAAAGTGAGGATGAATAAACGATGATAGTTTTAAATTTCCGGTCAAACTATTCCTTTAAAACAAATCTAAATGCTCTGTGCTACATCCATTTATTTCTGAACACATATTGTTATGTTCTAGGATATTTAGTATGTAAACATTATAATTAATTCCCTTCCAAGCAAACACAGATCCTGATCCCAGCTCAGTGAAGGATCTGTTTATCAGGACATTTCACATTTGGTTCTGGCTGTATCAGTCATTTGTTAAACAGTTAATCGGTGTGGGCACGCTTTAGCACGGGCCAGTGAAATCTTATTTCGCCACAGCTGCTGCAAATGAAAAATGATAAATTTGTTTTTTCATTGAACAAGCCTTTTATTGACAGTTGAGGCAGTGCTCAGTAGTTGTGTATGTGTACATTATGCAGATTAGTGTTTTCTATTGCACATCACCCCCCCCCCCCCACACACACACACATTTAGTAATGGATTGCAGTCATTACACTACAGATGTTCTCATGCCAGCTGTATCGCTTGCAAACACCACACAGCCTCATAACACAGACATTACAGGAGTTGTTTATGCGAGGGGTAGTGTAAATTCATTACAAGTGAGAAAACAATCACATGAAATAATGACGGATGTTACGTATCACCCAAATCTAGATTTTAAATGTATGCATGTCTTTCACATTTACTGTAAACAGGGGCGCAGCTACTCATTTATTGAGGGGTGTGAAATGACACTACAGACCTCCAATGTAAAAGATGCATCAAACTAATTTAAAATATATTATATTACAGTATGATTATATGCAGTATGATTTTTTTCTTTTATGTTTTTGAAAGAATGCTCAAAAAGGCTGCATTTGATCAAAATCATTTATTGGCACCAATGTTTCTGTGAGGAACCTTAAACATCTACAGAATCTTTCCATTGCACAGAAGTTCTTTATGGTGGAAAAGGGTGATGAGACCCATATTCAGACTACTGAGTGACTCTTCTGATTCAAGTGAATTGACAAGAAAGAAAGAAAGAAAGTAAATAAAATCATTTAAAAAATCAATAAAAGTTGAATGATTACTGTATATGTTTAGCTGCATTTTATTATTTGTAGTCACCATTGATTTTCCCTGCCATTGACCCTGTAAGAACGTTCGATAAGGCTTGCTGCCCAAAAAACAAATTCATGTTGAATTGCATATGTTGCATACACCATTTTGTGTGTCCATGCCATGCTTTTGGTTGAAATGATCGATTCAGTGTTTCAGGACTGAACCGTAGTAATGTCCTGCATATCATTGCCTGGACTGTATGATATGCAGGCATTGATCAGGGTGCAGAGGCTGATGAAGGTGGACTGCAGTCTTCTCTCTCACTCCACAGACACTAGTCATGCAGATGATGAGGTCAAAATAGCCAAGATCCATGATGCTGCTCTGCACCTAAAAAGATGGCCGGGGGTCTCTTCCGCTGAATGCCACTTGTCTTTCTTTTCCAAAATTGCCAGTCACAAATGTCAAATAATGGAAAAAGTGCTTTCATACTGTCAGAATGGCCCGCTGGGATGCTTTTCTCCTCTTCTGTATCTAGAAGACAGTCTTTTCATGGGATTCACAGTTCATGAGATAGAACTGAATTTGAACTGAATTCACCCTGCCACACAGGATAAAATTACAGGAAGAGGAATTTCTAGAATTCAATGTAAAGAAATGTAATATTTTGGAAGTGGAGGCATGGAACCCAATTTCATGAGAATTCATAAGTATTGCACAAATTGTCAAGTTGGTATGAATTTGTATGATTTGTATGCAAACATCACCATGAATTTCTAAAATTCTATATTAAAATTCTATCCAAAATGTATATAATTTCAAATATGGACTTAAATTGGAATTGAAAACTAACTTGCATGACCCTGTGTCCAGCAGAGATGTATGTACATATATGCACCAGAGTTATGTAAGTGGAAGACAACAGACAGCATAAAGAAACATGGACCTGGCGAGAGAAAGGAAATACAGTACCCACATGAGATGGGAACAAGGAAGAAAGCATATAAGAAAGAGAATTCAAGCAATATAGTGGCCATGATGAAGCCTGAGTGAGGGAGAGAGAGCCACCGAACCCCATAAATCAAGTGTCAGTGATTCTGCTGAATCAGGGACATGAGGTAAGGTTGATTGTGCCTGCGAGAGACAATAAACCCTGTAATCATCTGTCTCTGCTGCACAAGCCCGGCAATTATCTGCCCATACCTGACCGCCACTTCAGAAAGGGCAAAATCCATCTCACTTCTTCCCCACTGCTCCCACACACACAGCTTCTTCTCTTTTACTTGCATGCATACAGCGGATAAATATATTCACACCTCAACTTATGTCAAGGAGAAACTTAAAGTCTGCAGGAATAAAGAAGATTTCTAGTGTCGTTTAATTTGTTTCATCTGAAGGCCAAAACATGCAGAGTATGCAGATGCAGGCGAGAATGTTTACCCAAACACATTCTTGCCATAAAGTATATACCGTTCTGCTCATAGGTAACTAGTTTACCAACTACTAAGTGCCTGAAACAAAACTGTAAACTTTAAGGCCCGGTTTCACAGACAGGGCTTAGACCATAGTTCAATTAGGACATTTAAGTAATTTTTCTAAACATGCCTTAGAAAAAAAAAACATTACTGGTGTGCATCTTAAGGCTAAACAAAGGCACTGACATGTTTTAAGATCAGTCAGTGCAAGTTTCTTTCAGTTGAAACAGCTCAGATTTGCATTTTAGTCTAGGACTACACTTAAACCTTGTCCGTGAAACCGGGGGTAAATCTTTCAAACATTGTATCTCTCTAATCTGGCAAATAGCAGGAAGTTTCACTCATTGTTTCAATTTGTCACCATGTAAACATGACTTTAAATTGTTGTCCAGCTATAACAGTAATAGACATAAAAGAGAAAACTGTAGAACCAAGAACTGTAAAATCCAGCTTGCTTTGCGAGATGCTTTTTATTTAGTCTCTCACAGGTCATCTTCTCACTACCTGTCCTTTGCATGGGACAAATAATTGTTTTTATTGAGTTGATGTGTGCCAGGGGAATCCTAGAATTATCCTAGAAATGGTCCTGTAGCAGTAACACAGCATTATTCCTAGTAGATTTACTGGAGTTTTTACAGTAAATATACTGTAATTTTGTGTGTGTGTGAAACCAAATGCTTTGGAAAAGGCACTCAAATGATCATTATAAATACCTTTTTTTGTTGTTAATTATTATATTTTTGTTTGTTTATATTACCATACCATTAATCCAATATATATATATATATAGTATTAAACTTATTATTTACTGTAACATACTATTTAACATACATACATATATATATATAATTATTAATAGTCACCATCTTTTTTGGATCAACTCCTCTGTAAATGCTGCAGGTGTTATGATGATGACAGGAACAAAAGTGCAGCTTTAATTTAACCTGGTTAATTAGGAGCTAAAAACAGCTCAGTTACAGATTATTATTTCAAGTCATTTTAAGTTAAGTTTGAGCGAAAGCGGTGAGTTGTTTACATTGCAATTAGCGTTTCAGTTTCCATCAGTTTGACCCATTCAGAATGATTTGCAGACCAAGTGTGAGCATTACCACATTGGCAGGGCCAATGAACCAATATTCCAGAGCCTAATTAGCCAAACATAGGCACTGCCTCCTGTCACATGACTTTCTGCAAAACTTGAAAAACGTACCTTTATTCTGCAGTTTCCAGTTGAAATGAACACTAGAGGCAGTAAAACTCAGACAACTTTAAATATTTCCATTCAAATTTTGATTTACAGGGCCAGAGTTCTGATTAGAAAAGCCTAATTTTCTCCCAACATTATGTTATGACTTTCAGAACAATTTTAACATGCAGTGTGATTTAAAAATGGATACTTTTGAACATTAGCGTCACATATACAGCTTCATATGAATGGGTTTTCCAACACAGGTTTGCTCGGTAGCTCACACAATGTTGCAATTGTCAGGTTTTGCTTTTGTAAACAGTTATATAGCAATATCAGTGTTGCAGAAACGTCACCACAAGCACATATTTCCAATAAGCCTGAGTTGATCTAATCACATATTTTGCACTATAAATGTTGTTTTGTTTTTGTACAGCTGATTCTTTTCTTTTTAGGAGGCACTGCCTTCCTGCCTCTTCAAAGAAGAGGATGTATATGTATATGTATTCTCAAAGAAGAGAATACATCTCAGGATGTATTCCTGGACCAACATCTTTTGTTATGTTCCTGTCAAACAAACGTAGTACTAAATCTATCCAACATTCTGTCCCAATCCCAAACTAACACAGACAATCAGAGGAATATGACAGGCCCCAGCCTTAACCTTACCCTACTGATCCAGAAATATTTCTCACTTGGCTATTAGTTGATCTTGAAACTAAAAAAAAAACCTGTACTTAAAACAGCTAATGAAAAAATAATCCTTTAGATGGAATTGGATAGCGACCCATGCCAAAACCGAATAAACATCTTTGGCCAGCATCTCAGTGGCGTAGCCATCCATGTTGCGTCAGGGTCATGTCATTTGATGTACGTGTCCATGTGACATGCCAAGTGTCAAGTTGACTCGAGGTTCCTGATGAAGTGCTTTAATAAACTCTGTTAATCCTCTCCTGGTGTTCCAGTAATAAGGGTTACATTTCACTGCTACCTTTAAGGGAGGGATGCTGGCTGGGCATGAGGTTTAGCTTAAATCTAAGCCAATAATCTGAGCGAGAAGCTATAGTGTTTTAATGCAACATAATTGTTATGTTATGAGTTTGGCTCTCTTGCATTAGATGCAGGTGCCTGCTGTAATTAGTAATAATTTAGGCTGTCATTATGTCATTTAGTTTTCATTATTAACCCCTTGCGGTCTGAGGGTGTTTTGGGGGCCTGGAGAAGTTTCGACATGCCCGGACATTTGTGCTCTTTTCAGTTGCTTATATGCATGAATGCTTTAAACCACGCCTCTTAACCCTATACAAATTCATTCATAAGCCATTGGATAAATCCAACCCTGAAGTAGGCCCTATTACCTAAACTTGATGTCTATCAATTCAAAACTTTACGTGTTTCTCATAATAATGCAATGTCTTAATCTTAATTTTGGGGTTTTTTTTCAGCAAATATTATTATATGATTAATTGCAAAAATTATACCTCACTTTAGGGGTGTCACAATATATTGCTATATCGTAAATAATCAAGGTCTTTCTTTGGATGAGTGGATGGGTTAAATGCAGAGCACGAATTCTGAGTATGGGTCACCATACTTGGCTGTATGTCACTTCACTTCACTTGACTCGGATACACGCCATTGATTGCATTGCATAAGACCCACTACTGGCACACCTTGCAATCGGTTGAACTGGAATCTCCTGAGCCCTTGATCACTTGGAATCTGCTATGGAGGTGAATTATTCTTTAAATCTTTTCCCCTTATGAATTTGTTTTATGCACCATTCTATATGCCTGTAATTGGG